>NC_080596.1:49412659-49724716 GCF_027887145.1 Ammospiza caudacuta | reverse complement strand
GGTAAGTTTGTCAGAGACAAAAAAACCCCACCAAAAACACAACAAAAAACCCCACCTAAAAAAACCCAACAAAAGCCAAACAACATAAACCCTAGTACAAAAGACAGTCTTCTTGCTACTCCTATTTCAAACACACATTAAAAGCTGTGCTTAAACTGTGTAATATATATTTCTTCACTCCTCACTGAGTTTATGTTTACATTAGATTCCCTGTCTACATTCCCAATTGTACACAGTTTTGCTTTCAAAAAAGTTTTGTACTGAAGTGGAAAAGGACATTGACTTGTAAAATGCTGGGAAATGCACATCAGGAGGATGCATTCATGGAGAGCTGAACAGCTGGCCAACAGAATGAACACATTACCACAAGACTACTGGGAATTAGTGAGAGAACTAGAAAGCACAAGTACAGGAGGAAAATATTTTTTACTAGTTTTACTTTGCATCTGCTATATTTCAGATGGATAAAGCAAAACCTATAAAAACCTCAGGAGACTGCCTAGTTTATTTAGAGGCTAAATCTTTATAGCTAGAAATCTATATTCTTCTAGCAAGGAATATTTATCAAATTCATCTAAAAGGAAACTGTGATGTACTGATCTATTTTAAAAATCTGTCTTCAGAAGATTTTTTCTGTAGTCATTGTTCTCAAAATCATAACAATTGTGTATCTTGCAACCAGTTTGTTTGGTGTAGAGGACAGAGTTAGACATTTTCACATTTTAAGTGATGGGAATGTAAAATGCTATGACTGTGTCTTTTATTTTGTACTTGCATTCTGCAAATATGAATCTGCTATACTCCAGAGTACATTTTTTTCCTAATATCTGAAAAATTTTCACTGACTATTGATAATTCCAAAATACATTTTTTCTTTGTGAGTCAATGCATTAGAACTATAAAATCTGCCCTGCAGCTATCAAATCAGAGAGCGTGCACTAATCTCACCATCTGATATCACTCATCTCTCATGATTTATATCATGTCACTCAGCAAAGTCCCCTCAAAAGAATGCTCCTGGCCCAAACTAAAGCACGACAGTGTATATGTACCTTAACCCACTAGCACAAACCTAACTAAAACCTGTTTCCCTGAGAACTGCAGCTCACATTTTAAAGTTCAGGTTGTTGAATAACATTCAGTTGAATGCTGATAATATAAGTTGTAATTTCCTCTTTTTGGGATTGTAGGTGGTTTAGAAGATGCAGAAAGGAATATAGAATGACTTAAAACTTAGACCCGTTCATTTTCACAATTATATGATTTTGCTGGAATAACAGTATCGTCGCTCACCACAAGCAGTCAAATAGAAAAGTTATACAGATATCCCAAATAGATAGAATTAGACAGAATAAATTTAAAATACAGATTTGAATTACCAGATTAAAGGATTTGGTACAAATGTTAGTTAAAAAAATAAATCGCATATCATAACATCTAGCTAGTTCAGAGACTCAGAATAATGAAAGCAAAAGCATCTTTGATAGGCCTGTTTAGGATTAAGCACCTTCAGTCAAACACCCTGAACAGAGTGGCAGGTAAAAAAGGTAAAAATAGATAAGGCAGAAAAGCCCCTCAATTATAATAAGAATGATAGATAGGGATTTTTGATTTTTTCACCAAATCAGGCCTCTGAATTGAGAGGGAACTTTTGACAACTGCCTTGAACACCAAGCTTTCTAATCACATAAATATTATTTTGGTAGATGGGATAAAAAAATCCATCTAAGCATCAACTAAGAATCAGCCCCCATAGTTCTTGAAGATTCTTGATGTGCATTAAAAACAAAAGCAAAATGTATCCACCAAATACATGAAAGAAAGAAAGAAAGAAACCAATGCAGAAGCAACCAACAGAAGTTAAGCTTGTGTACTCTGGTATCGGTTCTTGAACTCTTTTCTCTTTTTCTGTCTCCCACTAATTGTTTGCATTGGTTTCCAGCCTGTGTATTGATATGAACACTCAGAAGCAATATTCAGATTTACAGACAGGTTGCTTCCTATTTTAAAGGACTAGAATTACTTCAAGAATGAGTGGGGATATTTTTGGTGGTGGCACCTTTTAATCTTTTCTAACTTTTTTCTCCTGCTGCAGTTGCAGAGCTATGAAATTAAGGAAGTACATCTGTACTCAAAGTAAATAAATTTCTCAAGTGACTATTTTTTTAAAAGCCAGTACTGTAATATTAATTAATAATGGAACTATAATTTAAAAACCTAATAAATGTTCAGCCATAAGGTCTATGAGGTCATGTTCCCCAAGTGGCATGCTTTAGTAACAGCAAAGTGACATTATTAGAGGTCACAATCAGAGCTCAGTGTTTCACAGATGGTCTATTAAGTGAGCTAGAGCTACCCCTCTTCCAAGAGCACAAAATTTTCATAAGTTTTTACAACACTCCCTTAAAATGGAGGCTGGTGGAAACCATTGGGACGGAAAATCTGTTGCTATTTCAGTTGTGTATCTGGTAGATGGAAAATTTTTCAAGTCTACACAGATGGTAAATAAATTTCTGCTACATGAGGCAGTTCCTGGAATAAAGAAATTTTCTCAAATAACAAGTGCCAATTTTTTTTCAGCAAGACTTATTTTTAACTTTCCCAAGGACTTGTTGAGAGAGCTGGAGAAGTGTCCTTTCACCTTCAGAATCCTGGTCTAAGTCCAGAAATAGCTTCTAATGTTGTTCTCAGCGTAGATTAATTTTCTTTACACTCAAAAAGACATTTCAAAGCAAAGATCAAAGCTCCACAATTATATGCTGCTGCTGGTAAATATTCCCTCTGAACAGAGTGGCTAAAAAGTAAGAAATTTGCATTTAAACCCTAAGACAATCATCGGTGACTAACAGTGCTGACATTTAGGCTGTCATTATTATGCTTCATGAGGCAATGCTGTTGACACAGGAGAGTTTGTCCTCCGTGAGCTAGGCGTAACGGAAAGGACTGAGAGAGAGACCAGAAACAGGGACAAAGTCACTGCTGACTCCACCCACTAAAGAAGCAGTGAAAAAACACATAATATTTAGGAGCACAAATGTTTGGCAACTGAATGAATGCTAGACAAGAGGTCTAGGAACCACTCCTATTACTACAGAACTAGCATTTGAATGCTTGGGACCACTTTCCCCTCATACCAAAGTGGAGCAGAGTCATGGAAGCCACTCACCCGTTTCACCAACAGCTTCATACTCCCTTCCTAATCTCTGCATGTGACTACTGAGCTCTGCTTGGCTGCTGCCTTGAAATCAAACCCTGTGAAATGATGACACTTGCAAGGAATAAAATACACATTGCTTCCATGTCACCAAGTAATCTTTCCCTTACATGCACATAAGCTCCAAATGGCTAAAATTCTCAATATTTCACTCAGGTTTGTACATAAAGTAGGGAAAAAAAACCCCAAACAGCAACGCATTTGTGAAAAGGCAAGAATAGAGGGAAGAATTAATGTTCTTAACACCCTGATTAGAAGACTCTGGATGAAAAAGGATTTTTTGTGTGTCTGCTAGAGAGCATGGATGAACTAGAGAAAAAAAATTATGGACATTGTAATCTAAGGTTACTTTTACTATTCTCAGGAGAGCAAAATTCACAAATATAGATATTTCTTCTGAATCTGATTAAAGCTGGTTTCTCTATTGTCATAACTGGGTTTCCGTCTGCAAAAGCGCAATCCATCAATTTAAAACTTATCTTGCAAAAGAAGCTGAAGTAAAATTTAAAACACAACATTTCTAAAAGCTTAATAAAATGTTTGTGAAATGTGATAAATCACTGGTCCTGAATAAGACATTCACAAGAATATTAATCAAGGTACTACAAGGTATTAATATAGAAGAACTTCCCAAATTATCTTCAATGCTAGTAATATTGAAAAAGACCTGGGAACAGAGTGGTCCACTGGGAGTTGTTTTCATGAGCTGAGAAATCTTCGTGTAATTAAGAGTTGAACTCTCACTTTACATAGAAAATCAATTGTTTTTCACATCTTTATTTTCTAGTCTTATCCCACCTCTAAGATAATCTCTCAAGACCTGTCTTTTTAGACTATCTCTTTTCTTATTTACTCTCTGGCTATTTTGCTTCCTAAAAAAGCCAAAAGAGTATAGTGTTCATTTACCACTTGATCACCTTGTCATCATCTACCAAGCAGTAGAGCATTTGTAAAGAGGTCAGTTTAAGATGCTGGAACAAATTCAGTAGATGTATTGAGGTGTAATATGCACATAGAATCACTAGTAAATCTATGTGAGATAAATAAAATTTGGCATCTATCAGAAGAAAAATGTTTTTCAGGCAATCTGGGTGTAGGAAAGTAGTTTGATTTAGATTACCAAAGTTTGGCTTCTGGCTGTGCTTTTTCATTTTCAGTGCAATAAATGTGTCAGTTGTTAAAATATTTTGAAGCTAAAATTACATGCAACACAAGCCATGAGCTTTAGCACTGTTGATTTTTTTTATGCCTTCGTATCAAACAGCCATGAATCACATATCACTGATTATTAGTGCATGCAAACCATCTTTTTTAAGAAGGTTGAGGATAATATCCAAGAGATTAAAACACAGTGCAAGAATATAATCAGCTCCTTAAGGATCTTTTCTGTTGGGTAGATGAGATAATACATTTTCAAAATGTTCAGGATATTTAAATAGAAGCCTTTGTTTAATTGGACGTGCTGTGTGAAAAAAAATAAGAAGGAGGCAACTTACAGAAAACTTCTATTTAACATAAATACATATTGTGTTTGCTCTTCTAAGCCTTACATAAGGTGAGAGTGCAGAAAAGCCTCTCAAAGACAGTGTGAAACTTCAGATGTGACAGTTTTTGCTGGAGTATTGAAGGACATCTTCATGTTGCAGTGAGTCAATTTCTCATTAGCATTGTGTGCATAAACCAAGTTCTTATGCCCATTGTTGTAAAAGCTTTATACATCAGCTGTGACAGTTATGAAAAGCAGCGAGGATCTGGTCTATATTTGCCATACATTTACCTAAGCATACACAGATGCTCACATATGTATTGCTGCCTAGATTTTTTTCAAAGGAGGAAGAATATCCCTCTAAATTTGAATTCATAACCATTTTTGGCCATATCCACTGGAGCTTGGAATAGCTTTTGGCAGCAGAAGCAGTATTGTTTCATTTTGTATGGCTATATTCAATACACCATGCGTATTTTCTGTGGCACAAACCTCCTTGCCTTTACAAGCCTCTTATGTCACCTTTGAGAGAGAGCAGTAAAAGGGAATAAGAATGAGCCACACATTTTAGGTGTTTTAATTGTAGGTACCATTATGGTGGGAAGCAAAAAAAAAAAAACACCAACCAAAAAAAAACAACAAAAAAACCCAACCAAAATAAAACACCAAGAAAAAAATCCCCGATAAGCTTTGCAAATGGCTTCAATCTTGCTGCAGTTCAGCTCACAAGAGAGGTTCTCAGGAATTGGTTGGATGCCTGTGGACCAACCCACCACCAAATTTCCATGGTCAAGTACTCCACTAGCAGTGGCAAAGACTACGTTGCTGTAAAGTCTCAGCTCCCAGAGCTGGCCAGGGTAGGATGTTCTTCTCTATCTCCTTCTTTGACACAGCAACACAAAAAACCTTTTACTTTTAGCACAGGTCATGTCTATAGTAAACAGCTGTGCTTAAAAAAGCTGTTCTGCCACTGCTATGGCATCAAAGGCTCTTTAATATAGGCAGCAGTGCTCTAGTACTGTCTTTTCTGATTTCTGCTATAAGTACTGGTTTTGGATGGAAGCTGTATCTCAGTGTGCCTCTTAGATCTCTCTGTTTTCACTTGAAGGCTAATTCAAAGTGAGCATTATTTTTGTGAAAGTGTGAGAGGAACAGCTCTAGGAAGCAAATTCCTGCTCTAAATTTTTTTTTATTTAACCAACAGAAAAGTGTGTTGTGGACCGCGATGTCATGTAATCCAGGGTGTTTTGTCCAAGTGTCTTAACTCCACTTCTTATTTGTTAAAGTCTTTATGTACTATTCATTTGGTTCCCTAAAAAGTTTGATGTTAATTAAAAATCTGGTTTCATTTTAACAAGTGATCATTGGCCCATTTACCATGATCTACCACTGACTGTTTATAGAGTGCATGGTAAATAATTGGCCAGTAAGGAGTTTTTAGAGATTAATTTTAAAAATAAAGCAAAAATATTTTATAAGTTTTCTTCCAATCAGTACTGCAGAACTTGTCATAAATAGAAATCTCTGAGTACACACTGCATGAAACTAAAGCTCCCTAGACTGGTCCTTAGAAGCATGTAGATGATTTTGGTGAAGCAGTAGCGTGTGACTACAAACTGCTTATAAATACAAATACTTTCATGACCATTTTAGGTAGCTCAGCTCCAAGCATAATTTGATGTGCAGCAGTCTCTTGGTTTGCAGTCTAGACAACACTGCCTTGAAAATTTATTGCTGAACACTGTCACAAAAATGTGCCAAAGTAAAATTTGCATAAAGGTTATACTGTATTGGCCTGGCAATCATCCCATCCTGTTCTGAGCTTGTTTTAAATACTTTTCACATTGTTTGAAATACATCATACTTCAGTCCAAACATAAAGGAAGTCTGTCAGAAAGCATTCTTTAGCTTCCCAGATGGAGATAATATTTATGATACATATTTTTGTGAAAGTAATAGAGAAAATTTGTGGTCATGTTACCACAATAATAGGAGTGCTTTATGACCACTTTCTACTAATTATCATAGAAAATACATATAATTTTAAAAATGTAAGTCCAACTGTCTCAGTCGTCTATATTTTTGAACCACATTTTCATTATTAAATAGTAAATTTAGAAAGAAAGTTTTCACTGCAGAAAAGATAAACAAATATTCATGACAGCCAAGAAGGTTTAATTTTTTTTCAAAGAAATTCTACTATTTGTTTTGCTTCACTTGCATCTCTTGCCAGATTCTTCCCAATGCCTTCAAAACCATGACCATTTAATAGCAATGTGCAAATGCAGCAAATTCCTTGTGGTGAAGCAACTGTGGATTTCAGTAATAATTGCCCACTGTACTAATACTACCGACTGTGGCTCTGAGTTGCGGGTAGGAGTTAACCTTTCAAAAAACTGTTGTGGCTTAAGATCACTCACCAATTTTTGATGGTGCTCACATTCACATTATCAATTTGGATAAACAGACCCATGCTCTTCTCTAAAACCTTTAGAAAGTTTGAGAATCTTTAAAAAAACCTATATAAAGTTTGAAAATTATAAGAGATGCAGAAATGGAACAAAACCAAATCCACATTCCACACTGGATAAAATAGATCTCCACTGTTTGAAAGATCATCTTGTAAAAGAGATAATCACATTTCCAATATTTGCACTTGCCATTGTCCTTTACAAAACTAAGAAAAATAATGTCCTAGATGCCAAGATTATATTATCTATCTCTGTATATGAAAATGAAGCTACTCTGGCATAACTGATGGTCTGAATTGTACAGGAAATATTGTTAGAGAACCATATGATTTGAGGAGAATTTTATTATGATATTACCTCTATAGTAACTAGCTTCTGTTGTCTCTAAAGTTACAAAGCATTATAACACCCAAGGTCAGCAAGGTGCTTAAGCACACTCTAAGAACAGAGTAGTTCCACTGACATCCATTCAGTGGAATTCATAATTCTTCTTCAATGTCCACATCTAAGCAGCTGGGGGTTGGTCTTCCATGACCATAATGAAGCACAGAAACTTTGATCTTCTAACAACCATCCAAATAACATTCATGACTGTCCACACTTTCAAAATTTCTAATGATCATTATGGTTTTAGAGGACAGTTTTCTTCCCTGGTTATTGGATTCCTCCACTAGAATATTTGCAAGACGACTATCTTTAAAAATACTCAATGGGAGAACAAACTGTGAGAAGTGGCTGTATTTATTTATCATATTTTGCAAGGGAATAATTAAAGATAATTGACTCAGAAAATCATCAAATTTAAAACTGTCATCTTACTCTGACTGACACATTTGCAGACTGCATCTCAGAAAAAGGTAAATTTAATTCCCAGTTGCAAAATCAGAATACAATAAAATGCATATTTCCATTTTTAATTAAAATTACCTGCACATTTCTATTGTTTTTTCTTACTTTTATCTTCTATGCTTTTTTTTTCTATGTTGATCTGTCTGAGTTGCTGTGCAACCCTAACAAGCCTGCATCCTACTACTTATGTAGCAATAGTACAGGCTGGATCCCTATGAAACCACCTCCTATAAAATAGAAATAACAAAACCAGTGTAAGAATCTTTAAAAGTAAATTTAAAAAATGAAAAAAAAAATCATGAAATTATCACAATTCAGAAGAGACAGAATTGAGGTAAGGGGAGATTAAGACTTTGGAGAGACATACTGGTGATAGGGCTGGAAACTCTGGTATACAAACAGCAATAAAATAAGAAAAATACCTACAATGTTTGATATTATTGCTTACAAGAAGATCATATTACTTTTAATTGCTCAGATGAGAAGGATCATGCAATGAGAACAGATGGCACAGAAGGAGTTGCAAAGAAACAATTTTAGTAAAACAAGTACCTCTTACGGTTTTTTGGTGAAGTTCTCCTACTGCCTCTCCCATGTACCTTAGTATGAGCCAGCAAGCAAAGCTCCCTAAGTTTCCAGTGAAATTAGTTTATGGTGATACAAGTAGAAGCTCCTGGAAGAGCCTAACTTCCTAACTTGCTCCAAAAATCACAGTCCTAGCATTGTGAAACAAAATGTAATTCTGATCCTAATGGAAGAGTCAGCCTTCACATCTCATGGATATACATAATAATCAAGAGGCAAATATGGATGGAAAAGTCTGAATCCAAGTAAGTAATTTTCTCTGCTTTCTCACATTAGTATAATTTTTGAAATAAAGAAATGAAATTTATTGCAACAGAACAGGAAATGTAAAACCATGTTTTAAAAGCTCACAGCTTTCCTATGGGGAAAAGGCACTGTTCCAAAGACATGCATCATTTCAGGTAACCTTCTACCCAGGTCTCTTCTGACATTTCTGCCAGTCTCCTGTTAATCTTACTCTTTAATTAATTTTGCTCTTATTGACACTGGCAGCTGTCATTATGCTGACATTGGTTATGTCCTTAAGCACACCTTGCAAATCACACAGTATTTGATCTAGAAAACTGGATTAAAGTAGCAGCAATTATATTGAGCATTAGGAATAGCCCTGACTCTTATATTCTCTGGCCTTGCAAAAATTACTTTGAGATTACATTTTCTATTTGAAACTGCAAACCTTCTAAGCAGACCACTGTGAGGAACTACATTGTCCTACAGGAGAGAAATGAACAGGCACAGTTGTTTATGTAGCTGTTTTCTTCCTATTTATGTCAAATGAACTTTAGGAATAAAATTTTAGAGGAGGGGATGGTGGAAGAACAATAAAATATACAGAACAAGCCAAGATTTGTTTTGTAAGTGGAGTTTGTTAACATTTCACATTTTTTAAACTTCATGGATTTTTATTCAAACTACTTAGAACCAGACTTTACAATGTTGATTTTCTACTCCTTTACTGATCCATCATTTAAAAGAGCTGTCTGAGCCTTATTTTAAAAATTGAATTTACAAAATCCTGATTATCACTGGCTGCAACAGCACAGCTGTAAGTGTGCTTGGGAAGCGACTTGGGAGAACTTAATGGGCGACTATATGCCTCAACATACCTTTTTATGCTGGTGCTGAATAAAGTAGTTCTTTTTTTGTGTTAAAAAAGAACTTAAACTAATTTTTTAGAGTTCTGCTACATTTGTGAATCTTCTCAATATGCCCCAGCAGGGATTTTCCTGTCTTTGTCTAAGTTTGATGAGATGAGCAGCTTGGAGAAAAGATAAAATGGAGCACACACAAAAATTTGACAGATTCTGTATGAGATAATGGCCATTTTCTTACATTTACAAATCAGTGCATAATATTTAAATAGTCTCCTTTTGTGGGAATTCTCTTAATAGTTGGTGCTCTTCTAGTTTTATATCAAACTGTTTGCTAAAACCTCTGTTGCTTTTTACATATGAAAATACATGTGAACTGTTTTGTTACCCAAAGCACTATGGTTTGCTCTTTAGTTCCAAATGTTATTTCATGTACAATTCTGTAAAGTAACTATTTTAAAATCTAAATTTATTTAACCTAGGAAAGCATACAGAACGGTCCAGCTGGTTTATCCACATGCAGATAATCTGTTTATGTTTCCGCTACTTGGAACCATTAATAACGATAAATTTCATGTTGTGGAGGAACTGAATTGATTATCAAATCAGGAACAACAGGAAAGCTTGATTATTTTGTTTCTTTCAATTAGACCTAATATCATTAACTTCTCACAATTAAATTCAGGTCTTTCCTATTTCCGAGCCTTAGGAAGCCTTCCTGAGAAAGCGAAGGCAAAGAGGGTGCTGTGCTTTGAACATTTGAACCCTGTTGACTTGAGGGAGCAAAGAATGCTGCAACAGCTGGATGTGTTTGCAAAAAGCATCTTCAGTGTCAGTACATCCATCATGACTAAAGCAATTTACTGCAATGGAGTTAGTGCTGGTCAAAGATGCTAAACTTTAAGCCCTTAAGCCCTCAAACCTGCATCCGTCTGCAGAGCAAGCATATCAGATCCACACTGTCTCTCACCTCAGCTCTAGTTTGAAGACAGCTGATCTAAAGATAAGAGGGAAGGTCATGCTCTATTGCCACAATTAAAAACAGTTTAAAATATGTTAACGAGGAACAGATTTGAAAAAGAATTTAGTACCAGCAAGGTCCTAAGTTTTAACTGTCATGAAAATGTTTAAAGATCAGCACCTTTCTATAATCACCCAAGGTCCTACCTGAAGATTTGGGTGCCCAAATATCTTTAGCAATTAATTTCCATGTGCCTTTTCTCGTATTCTGACCTTTATGATTGTGCGCAACTGTAATTGACACTGAGCATTAATCAGACAGTGGTGTGTTTTAGGCCTTAACTGCACTGCTTGAACTGCTGACCTTGAGAGAAAAGGTTTTATATGCCATTCCCAATCCTTTAGGTCTTCCTGTCACTGCAAAGCAAATACTTGGCTTTTATGGATGGATTCAGTTTCAAGTCTGCAGTTTTTCTAATGTTTTCTTAAAATTACAAAAGCGGCTTTCAGGGGAAGTTTGTAAACATAGGCACATTCTTTATTGCACACTATTACCAACACAGACAGGCTTTTGTAAAATAGTACATGCTTAGATATAAGTGAGAAAATCCCTTATGAAGGAATGTTGCTTGAAGAAGTGTTCTGTGAACTTAGAGATAAATAATACCACAAACAATAGCAGATAATATCTCTTTGCTTTTGCCATTCATGTTACTGTGGTTGGCAAAGATTTCTTTAACCAAAATAGAATGAGGACTCCTTGAGATTTACAGACTCCATCCCCTTTTACATTACACACAATTTTGCAGTTGTTGCAGCTCAAACTTCCTTGAAGAAACTCTTTGTTTTGCTCCTTTTTATGCTCATCTCCTTCCTTAGTTTTTCTCACTATTGTCTCTGTGGAATTTTTATAATTTGTCCTTTAAACTATTTAATGGCACAAACACAAATCATACACACATTCTTAAATATTATTCTCATGACTGTACATTTAGAAGATGAGTATGTGACCTCAAAACAAGATCCATGGAAACTAGCATCAAATCAGAGCTATTAAAAACTATATCATGCTTCATCTTCCTGATGATATGAAATGTACACATCAATATCAACAGATATACTTTAAAAGAAAATTTGATGCCAAAGTAAAGCAGCTGAGAAATTATTATCACAGTCAATTAGTTCTCAACTACAATGTCAATTTGGTTAATTTTCTTTTTTTTAAACTTGAACCATTTTCACTAGCATTTCTGGTACTGGTAGTCATATTTTTGTTTCTTGTTTGTAACTTTGCGATATTCTTACTGTGAGATATTTGAACAGTTACTGCATTAACTGTGATTGCATACCGAAAGAAGAGTGGCTTGGAGGGCTTCTGAAACCTTTGGCAAAACTTGTTTACATCTTCTCACCATGTTAACCTAATATTGCTGTACCAAAGGATCTAGATAAGGAAGCAACAGCCAGCAGCTCAGGATGATGTGTGGGCACAGAGTACTTCAGATATGTGAATTTGTGCTTCAGTGAAACAGCTACTGAGGCACTGCAGCTGACAGATGAAACCCACACAATTAAAAGAAACCAGATGTAGAAAAAAAACCCAGACAAAAGAAGCTGGATGATGTCAAATAAAAAAGGCAGAGAGAAGTAAACAATTACAAATTGGTTATTAGCTTGAATAAGCAGCATAACTGGGAAAGCCAGACTTTAAGATAAATTCCATAGTGCTACAATCACCACATCTCCTTCCATTTAAAGCAATGGGAGTTTTATTGCCAAGGAATCTCTCCATTAAAATTTTGTAATGATACCCTTCCTTACTCGGTGAAGACAGTGAAATCCTCTGGTTGCTTTAAAATTACAAAATATTGTTTCAGAGTCAGCAATACTTGTTTTTGCAAGAACACATGCTCATGGGTCTGAGCTAAAGACCAAAGAACTACTGTAAAATATTTCCACTCCTTTTTTTTCTCTTTTAAAATCTTGTTGCACTTTTCCCTTGTACCGTCTTTTTCAATAAGGCTTCTAAACCCCTGGACACAATAAGTTTTCCTAAGATGAATCAAATAATGATAGAAGCAGAAAAAAGAAAAGAAGACATATACTCATTTATCCTTGAACAGCATATATTAAATATATAAAATAATATATATAAAGTCAATATAAAGTACCATCAAAATTCATAGGTCAGCCATTTTCAGACCTTAAAAAAAGCTCCTAAAATTTAGTTGTTGTATAGATATATTTGTCCTGAAACTCTTTGAACCTGATAAATTAATTAAACAATTACTTTTTATGTCCAGTTAATTAGGCGCAGTATCACCATCATCATAAACTGGGGGAAGATATTTGAGAAACACTCTGCAGTCTAGAAGCATCCTACCTTTCTTTTGCGCAGTTTCACTTGATTGTCTGAATGCTCATGTGTGGTCAAGTGATTCCTTACATGTAAACACTGAAGGTCTTCTGCTGAACTGACATTTGAAAGGCATTTGTTTTCAGGGGCCACTTGAGGTTCTGTGAAACCACTTTTATCCAGACCATTTTCCACTGCTGGGATGCAAGAGCAAGGAGGAGATTGCATAAGGCCGTTGCTGGGCTGCACTGCTGAGCAGAGCTGTCCGTCACTACTGGTGTATGATTCAGAAGAAATCCCACTCTCCACCACATTGCACTCAGACTTTCCAGGCCCGTCTTTGAAAGCATCAGATTTCCGGCGCTGTTGTGCAATTACAGCAGTATGAAGCAGCTGCTTCCCAGACATAATAACTTCTTTCACATTTGAAGAATTGATACAATTTTCCTTCTCTACATCTACTACATCATTTAAGACTTCATAATTACAAAGCTCCAGGCTTTGGCCAATACTGCCACAAACATCATCTTCTTTCCTCTCCTCTTTAGGTTCCTCACTTATATCTCCACTGATTCCAGATGAGTCAGCTGCCTTGTTACCCTCTGTTATTGGTAGCATCTGTGTTAAGGAGCCCGCTCCATTTAAGCTGTGCCCTTCATCTTTGGGTTCACTTCCTACAGCAGTGATGTGGTAATTAACACTATCCAGGCTGAGTGCAGAATAGTCATCATTGTCATCAGACACATGGACTAGAGTTTCTGTGCTTGCCTCCAGAAAATGTTCCTTGTCCTCATGGTTGTCATTTTCATCCACCTCCTTTGAAACATTTCCCAGCTGCTTTTCAGGGAAGCCAGTCACCTCTCCACTATAGCAGCACTCTGGAAACGAAGCACATTTTTCTTTCCGGTCCATGCTCAAAACCTCATCTTTTTCCATACTTGTCTGCAAGTTATCAGCTACAAGTCCGTGACGACATGCTGTATTATACTCCACAGGCTCCAAAGCCAATCCCATCCACTGGGTCACATGCTCTTCCCAGCTTTTCTTTCTGATTGCTAGAGACATGTCATAACAGTTCAGAAGCAGACTGCAATGTACCTTCCACAGAGGACCAGAGGAGATGTCATGGCTGCTGTGCACTGCTCCTGAGGGAGAGAAGGTTTCATCATTTTAACATCTGCAAGAAATAAAAAAAGACAGTGTTATTGAATCAACTCCAAATAAAAAAAAAAAAAAAAAGAAAGGGAAGGAACAGTTTAAACAAAAGTGTAAAACAAGATAAGACTGTGGGACCAGAAGGACAGGAATTTAAAAGACTGTTTTGTTTAAAGTTTTAATACTTTTCATACAAAACTTGCCGGCACTCATAATTCAGTTTAACATTTTTTTCTGATTGCTTTCCAATATCAAGTAAACAAAAATGGTATAAACAGGCACATGGACAAGAAAGTAGCTCCAGAGCCAAAATTTTTACAACAAGCTCCTCTTAACTGTGTCTCTCATAAGATAATAATTTCAATGGGTATAAATGACATTGTAGCTTATAGTTGCTTTGTAACTTTATTTCTTCCTCATCCATGGATACCTGTGGAGTGCAGAATTCTGGCAGTTTACCAAAGAGGTAGAGAACAGCTGAGGGTTTTTCCAAATTTACCAAATGTATAAACTATTTATCTTCTGAATATCTTTGGCCCATTCAGTAGCTCTTATTTTTATTGTTACTATTCATTCTCTTCAGGCCAAGTTGTAATTACAAGTGTTACATGAAATTGAGTAAATCAGTTCTTGTGTAGTAATAAAAAAATAAATCATTGAATTATAGATAAGCTTGGGTTTGAAGGGGCCTTTAAAGGTCATGTAGTCCTATACAACACTTGGAAAACCACTTTTAGTTTTTGGTGTATTTTCTCATTCAAAAGCACTATAAAACCTGAACCCTGTACACCCCCCCTTGCTGAATTTATTTATGATCTTCTAGCATAAGGCATGGAGAAAGCTGTTATTTGGAACAGGGCTCTCCAGAAGGGAGGACTGTGAGCCAGCGTGGTTGGCTGTAGCTTTGCTACTCACCTGGACTGCCTGGCTCTGCCAGAGGCCACTGTCCCTGCTTGGCTTTCTATGTGGGAATTTTCACTGACTGCTGCATTAGGCATTCTGTGTGATGGCATTTGAGATAGTACATTAATCTTGTGTCATTGCATGTGTATGTTAGCACAAAGAAAATATATTAATTTATGAATCATAAAATAAAATTAAGAAGTTTACTGTCAAAGAAGAAAACAAAACTTCTGTCTCGTAAGATGTTAGAAGTTCAAGGAGCAGACACTTCTCCTTTTCACTCCCTACACAAGAACTGTCAGCACTTAGCATGGATCTGGTTATTGATTTCAGCAATAAAGAAGATTAAGTAGTGAGTTTGTTCTGGGTCATTTCAGTCTACTAAGGCAAATTCTGATTGCCCACCAGGCCACAAAGCTGCCTTGACAAATCACATGCCTGAAAGTATAAAAGTATTTATCTTGAAAGAAATGCAGAATTATGCCTGGGCAACTGAACCTCCATAAATTATGCCTTGACAACTGACTTTCAGGATAGGCTTGTACACAGTCCTAGATCTTTAACCTTCTTTTAGGAATGGCAAGCTTCATTTCACATTCACATTTTCCACCTCTGTGGAGACTCTGCTTAAAAGAACATATATTCATAGAGTATATGAAATTCCATGCACAAGTCATTAGTGTGTGGGAGGCTGAGCAAAATGGAAAATAACACACAGAACCAGGCCAAAAAATCTATCTGCTTTCAGAGGCAAATTTTAGTAGTAAAAAGTTAATAAAATTTTATAATTCTCTCTTCTTTCCTGATCAAATATGAAATTAACCCTAAATACTAAAATATAAAATGGAATTATTGTATCAATTTGCTGCACATTCTTATTCCGATTTCATCTTTATTTCTAAGTGAGTGTGGTTCAAACTTACCGGAATGATAAATCAATAGTGAAAATACTTTCAGCTTCTGCTGCACCTTTTCCTGATGGACACTAAAGCTCTTCAATTAAAACAATTTTACAGTCACCACAGTGTTTTGTTTTGATCTTTGAAAAGATGCATGTTTACTAGAAAGGGCTCAATGATTTCTACTCAATGAGCAATGTTTGGAGTTGCACATGGATACAACTCATTTGCAGATTCCCTTTCCTCCCCTACTAGAACACTACCCTCATCTACTTTAGAGAAAATTAAACATGGTTGCTGCAGCCATATAGGGACATTTCTGACAACAATTGATAAAGACAGTAGAAGTTCAGGGTACTAAAAAAAACTAAAAAATGCAACTTCCTAATGACATACATGCATCCACCTACCTAATTAATGCACAGAAAGCAGGCTCTCAGAGACTTAATGGGAGTGTGTTAATCTTGCTGCTGCTGTATGGACTTACAGAAGTCTGTTGCTGTTTTTTTCATTTTTTGGATGCTGTGAGTTATATTTCATGGGGGATGAAAACCAAATTTTACTTTGGGAATCTTTCTGTTTTACTTGCATGATCACTATTTTTGGCTGCCTCATAGACTGCAGAAAAATTATTAAACAGAGAAATATAAAATACTTTGCTTGAAATGCAAGACAAATAATTATTGTTCTCTAACAAATGAGTGTGTGTTAGCACTTAATATGAAAATCTATGGTACATATGTCACCTCCCCAGGCAGCTTCACCAGCAGCTCCTGAAATCGCCTCATTCCCATGGTGCATGAAGGAGCTCAGAGCTTGGTGACAGCTTACTTTTCTTCTGCTCCCTCTCCACTCCTCAAAGACCATGTTAAACAATTCAGAAGTTATTTTCCTGCTCTAATTGCTTGACACTTAAGGGCTGACAAGAAAATTTCTTTTATTTCTACCTATTTGTTCAGGACAACTTATTTCCCTTCACTCACATGCAAGCACATAAGCTGTGCCTTGGAGGGTTCACTGCTCCTCTGGACCTCTGGAAGAGATTCTCTGACAGAGAACCAAGTGCACTGCCACTGTGCAGAAGAAAGCATTCCTGTCTCAATCACTGCTTTTCTGCTGTTGCTACTCATTTTCATTTTTCTTGACATGCAGCATCTTTCACCATCTGAGAAATGCCCCTCTCAAATCCATTTATACTTTTGCCCAAGGGAGGAAGCATCCCCCTTTCTTACTTTCTATTCTTGCCATGCCACAACTAGAAACCATTACATGTGATTTCTGCAGAATTTAAGACTGTCAGATGAACCATTACCAGTCTGTTGAAATGTTTTGCAGAGTGAAAACACCTTTTCTTCTGATCAAAACATCTATCAATATGATACAGTCCACTCAGCTGTTGCTATATTTCAGACTTATATTTTGCTTTACTTTTCAACAGTGCTGTTTGGTGTTGCTTAGTACTATTAACTTTCTGAAGAACAAAAGTTTGAAACAAAAATACAAAGAATAAAACTTCTGGGAAAAATTTCTTGATCCTAGGTTTGAATTAAGGAATATTGCCAACATTGAGCCAATAGGTAATTCTTGACCTATAGAAACTGAAACTGAGCAGTGGGTCATCAAACTGCAGCAGAAGCCAATTCAAGAACCTTCTATGATGCTTCACATTGTTTACAAAACTAGATGTTAATTTAGATGAATTTTGTAATAATTTACTGCCTATCTCACTGTAAAATATATAAATGAAAAGTAGGGCAAACATTTAGGTTAGTTTATTTTTGGAAACTTTGTGTCTAGTCTCATAGAACTTGGTGACTTTACCACTGATAAAGTAGAAAATGATGACGAGCTGGTAGGCTGTCTTACAATTAGACTGTCTAAAATTTTCATTCAATCAGAATTCCTGTGATTTTTTTTCAGACAAACTCATATTAAACTGCATGCAGCAGGCTTTCAAAACACAGAGAGAGAATTTCTTTTTTCTCATGAAAGTCCACTCAGATTTGGCTGTGCTACAGATTTTTCAAGATATGTTTTACCTTCTCTTGCTTCCCTCCTCAAGGAAAAATGACCCTTTACAAGAACTATCCTTGCACGAACCCAATACTAGGACTGACACCTGTGAAAGCTGCATCGGGAAGAAATGAGCCTTGGAGCTAGGGGGAGAATGGAAAGGGAAGGAAGGACACTTGGATGTGGAACTGTGGCTGTGCAGACCTGTCAGGGCAGCTTCCCTTCTGGGGCTTAGGACAGACCATATAAACATCCCAGATACAAGAATACAAGCGCAGAAGCACACTACCGGGGCTCTCTGGTCCTACATCTTGCCCCTCAGACTTCCAGGACATGGGAGTGGATCCCTGTTTTACCCAGAGTGGAAGAAAGAGATAAGGAGAGAAACACAGGGCCACGCAGCAATAGCAGCCACCACACAAGCCCAGGCAGTGAACCCCAAGCCATTAGGAGCAAAGGACTATGGCAAAAGCAGGCCTAAGTAAGGCACTGCTGTACAGGACACTTGGTGGCATCTCTGTATGGCCAAAGCAAGCACTGCCACTGACCCAGGTGTGACATCTCTGCTGCCTGCACCAATTCCTCCATTCTGACCATTCATTGCACCATATTCGACTGCCACCTTGCAATAAATGGAAAAGCTTTGGAAGGAAGGAAGTTGCAGAGAACACAGGACAGCTCACAAAGTCTGTGGCAGGAAAGTTTTTGAGAGGGCAACCCAGGCAGTACAGTCCCACCATCATGCCAGTGGAATTTAATTTTTGCTAATGTTTTACATGGGATGCAAATTTTTCTTTAAAAAAAAAAGTAAAAGGCAAAGCATTAACTTATGAACAAAAACAAAGATGAAAGACTGTTTCATTACATTTTTTACATAGCAGGAGTATGTGAGCAATGGAGATCAAGCAGAAATATTTATTTTGCTATCATTATTTTATCTTCATTGGTCTGTGACCCCAGTCAGCAAACTTTGTTTAAGGAAGTCTAAGTGAACAGGGTCTGTTTCCTATAAACTCATCTCACATCTCCTGGTCTGGCTTGCATACAGCTCTTTCCGTAACTCCATACCAATCTCTGACACAGAATGTTGTTTACAAATAATTTGAGATAAAACATAAGCCTCTAGGTCTTCACTCAGCTATTTATTTTAAAAGATCTCCTGCTTTTAAAATGCAATCATTCATTTCTTTTTTCCTTGACATAGACCACCGTTGGATTTCACTGAAGTGGAGGCTTACCTTGTCTGCGGTTTCTATGTAAGCAACATTTGCAGTGAAGGGTTTTAGACCATGCTAAGCCCTGCTGTCATAGAGTAGAAATACAAGGATTGTTTTTTGTGGGATATTAATCTAGTCAATACCAGATGCAGGTTTTTTGATTTCTTTAATATTTAAAAGCAAATGCTAAAACCAGTTTGAATTTATAATTATCTAAAAATATTTACAACTTTATGCTAAAAATTAGAAATAGCATAGTACTCATACGACAAGTACTTCTTCAAAATGAAATAATAAAACAATTTAAATGTTTTATATAACTTTAATGGTCAGGTTTGCATGTATATGCATTTTTTTGTACTTATAAATGTGAACACAGACTATTAAATATAGGTGTTGCTGATTTTTGTACAGATAAACACAAATACATCCCAATATTGTCCTTTCACAGGATACTTGTCCTTTTCTTTGATGAGATCTTACTGTTGGTTTCCAGCCATGAATCAGTGGACAGAAATAGACACAAGCAGTACTAAGTCCAACATACAAACATTCCTTCCAGCACACCCTACCATACAGGATTTTAAAATTGCTGCCCAGCTATAGATCAAAGAGCACACAACTGCTAGCACCTCCCTGATAAGTCTGAGGAACTGACTCCCATTGAAGCATCTGTTAGGAGAGATTCCAAGAACATGAATTGATTGGGAACCAAATATTAGAATTGCATAACAATACTCAAATGAAATATTACTGAACCTGTAACTCTAAAAGGTGTCCAAGTAACCCTCTTTTCTCTAAGGAACGAAAGGGGTTTCACATGTAGAGAGGGCAAATCTGGGGAACTGCAAAAGGGACATTCTTCCAAGCTAATGGCAAATGCCTTTGGGGTCAGAGATGAGCTTTACTTGAGAGAGCCACAGAGCCAAAAGGGATCCTGAGCAGGGACTGGAGCAGGGGTACAGGGGAAGTACTGCCTCTCTAGGATAAGAGAGTTTTTCCAATCTCCCTCTCTTTGATCATTAAAAGGAAGACAAAGCAGAGGGATTTCTTGCCCTCAAACCCCCATCTCCCTACCAGGTCTCATGAGCAGTGTCTCCACCGAGTGAGAAGGTGGCAGAGATGGCGAAGCTCTCTGCACACACAGCCTTGGGTTGCTGTGAGCAATGACTGGATAAAACAAAAGCTGGTTTAAAGTCAAATAAAAAAAAGACAACTTGGTTGTGAACTACATACATGCAAACCTGACTTCCATATGCAGTTAATTGGCTAAAAAATCTAATTAATAACAAAAATATAAATTAACAAAAACCAGAAACTAAATATGAAACCAGAAGTGATAATATGTGACTGATTATTTTAATATAAAGAGAGAGATTATTAATAGTTTTGTGAAGGCAGGTATTAAAAACTTTGTTTTTTAGATTATTCAGAACAAGAAAAGAAGTAAAATGATAACATTTTCTGTCACCAAATTGAAATGGAGAACTAGGAGATTAAATTGCATATGAAACTCTCTGTACTATATTAAATGGCATCCAGTGATTAAAAAATACTTCCAATTATAAATTAATATTAAAAGTCTCTGTTATATCATCTACCAATCCAGAAAACAAACCCAAAAGTGAGTCACTACGGCCATTAATCTGCTATTGAATTTCAAGCTCAGTGATAATTAAAGGATATGTAGCACAATAGGCAAAGGAGAGGCTGGGCATACAGTGGCATCATAAAAAATATTTTCTAAATTCTTGTTATGCAATGAACGGAAAACTGCATATAATGGTGGAATTCCATCTCAAAACCAGAAACAGAATAGGAACACAGACAGCAAAAACAACAGAAAGGATAAAAAAGTATGATATAGCTTCTGTCTGAAGGGCCATGAAATACATGAGGGTTTCCTATCTGGGAAAGAGAGAATTTAGAACCATATAAAAATCAACGGTATCATGAAGAAGCAGAACATTTATTCATTGTGCCTCATACAGCAGGAATTTGCAGAAGTGCAAAGTAGAAATAGGAAGCAGAAACATTAAAATACACAAAAGAATATTTTCTTTGCTTGTCCATGTAAGTAAATAGAAGATATAATATATAATAAATATCCATCAAACTGCAAAACATTTAATTTTTTTTCTGTTTGTTTTTTGTTTGTTATTTCTGATATAAGAAATACGACACAGGAAATTAATCAAGCCCCGTACCTGAAATTGTTTTTCTGACTTGATAAGGATTTCACCATTCCTTCAGGTATTAATTTCATTATACCTTTAACAAACTATTTTCTTTTCTTCTTCACAGATTCTGACATATGCCATATATGCTTATTACAGTTTACTGTCACTGGAAAATGTCTAACACACTTAAGTTTATAAACATCCTTCCTTTGGAAGATATTTAACATGTTATAAAAACTGATATTGTCCAGTGGCATTATAAGACCTCAATACATTAGACACCACAAAATGTAAGGTCAAGTTGGCAAGTTATTCATTCAGAGACTTCAAAAGTCTTGCTTGTTTTGTGAAAATATTATTGGCTCCTAAGATATGAGCCCAAACTTTGTCAATAGGCCTTAATGTATGGCTTTAAAACATAAAACATCATGGAGTCCTTTTATTTTCTCTTCCTCAAAAAGCAGCTGCATTACCAGTGCTCATCATCATACAATGAAGAGCTTTTACTTGTAGCCAACATGTGATTACAGTGGGTTTTAGCTTGGTTGCGTTTGTATTTGGTTCATTTCCAGTGCTGAGCCTCAGATTAGCCAAAGCTCTTCCTCAAGGATGAGAAAGGGGAAATGACTGGATCCAAACTGATCCACAGTTATCCAGGCTTACTAAAAATCTATGTAGTTTGCACCCAATTTAATTATCAAATCAAAACCAATTAAACACTACATTTAAAATATCCAGCTTTATGTTTCTGTCCTATTTTGAATAGCCAACAGTGAAATATTATTTTCTCAAGTATTTATAGCACAGTGGTACCATTTTACTGTATTTTTGTTAGTTGCAGGTTACTAATAATCAGCATTAAAGTCTTTTTAGCAGTTATGAACATCCCCTTTACCACAGTATCATTGCAAAGTGAAAACAGCCATCAAATTTACACTCAAAAGTAAAAAGGTCTTAAGCAAAAAATTGTTTTTAGCATAGACTTTTTAAGAAGAAAATTAGACCCATCTAGCCATTTGGATCTGTGAGTCTACTGGTCTTCAAAATTTAGTAGTGTGAAGGTTATTATAGATACTATCCTGATTCCATAATTTAAATTTCTTGTTTCTTTGTAATAAAAGTAATCTAAGGTGTAAAGGTTTAAAGTCTTCTTTTTCCATAGGAGGTTTATGTGGAAAATTCATCTCTCTGCTAATCCTCCCCCCAAATAATTTTTGCTCTCTATGCCCAGAAAATAGAAAAGATAACATAATTTATAGATTTCTTACACGTCCTCTCACTCCCTGGTTGAATTGGAAGCATCCTGAAAAGCCATTAAATGAGAAAAGGTCATCCCATGGGACATGGCAACCCAGAAAACTGTGGCTATTATTTTTGGTCCTGAGTTAAGGAAATGTTTTTCCACAAATATGTTCCCCCTTCCCCAAACTGAAGAAATTTCATTTTCTTGCCTGCTCAAGTGAAAAACGAATAATTTAGCTACTGGAGGTCTTTTTGAAAACAATATAAGTTAATCAGATTGTATTCCTGTTGCCTTTTAGATTTAAGGTTCTGATATGCTGTGTTCATTTAAAAAAAAGTTGCTGGTGTTCATTACAGCCATGAGCTATGAAACCTCTATAGCATGAGGCACTACGGACAATGACTTTTGGCAACCAGCCTCCTTACTGAATCGTAGGGGTCCTGTTTTCATTCCTTGTGTAAACACTAAAAACATTTTTGGCATTATTTTGCCTGTATTTGTACTTAAAGAGCTGAAAATTATTTTCTCCCATTGAGAAAGACAAATATTTTATCACGGAGAGTCTAGAGAGAATGACTACTGAAGAGACTGTGCTTTTTGGTGGGAATGAACCCTTAGCAGAATCATTCAGAATCCCATTTTTTTGCACCTGTGAAAAAGTACTGAGAGCAAATTGAGCAAGTATGTATGGAATGTAGCTGAAGATGTGAAAAGCAAAAATTATTCCAAATGGCAGCTGTACCACTATTTATTTGAAATTAGAGAGAGAAATAACATATAATGTATACAGAGTGCTTTGTAAATGCACTTGAGGGCCTAATTAAATCCAAGGAAGGGAAAGTAAAAATTTAATTTATCCTCCAGGTTGGTGAAACTGGGAGGAAAAAGTCAGCATCCAAATCTAACCCTGAAATCGATTATATTTCATTATATTATTCCTATTTTTGAATTCAGGAAACCTGTCTGTCAAAGGACTTTTACAGAGTATGTGTTTCTCACCTCTATATCCTCTTTCTCTCTGACTTTCATAGGCATAGTGTGAATACATCTGCTGCAGTCGAAAGACATTCTCCACAGTATTTTCCAGAGTGCCTCAATTCCAAACTCATCAGCTGGTCTCCTGATTTTATAATGATATTCTTCTACTTAGCATCTGTAGCCTGCCTGGAAAGATATGCTCAGCCCTGGAAATTGCTGTTTCTGAGTACATAACTACAGGAAAAATAAAGCAGATGACTTGTGAGCTCACATGGAGATTTTCCCTTGATTTTAAAACTAATTCAGATCTATTTCCTTTACCGCCTACCAATTCTCTCAAAACATGCAAAAGCTTTTAAAAAACCTGTATATCCCGTAAGGTATACCCAATTAAGCTGACAGTGACTCAATGTGTGGAAGTTGTCAGTGACATCTGCACATAGGTATTTGATGGTACTAGAGTGTAAAATTGTTTCTGTATATGGAATCCTCAAAACCCAGATTTTGCTGTGGAGGATACAACTCTTAGAAACTGTCCTTTCAGAAAAAAATTCTCAGTGTAGTAATTATTGAAAGCTACCAACTTTCTCTGATAAAACAGCCTTAACTGAAGATAACCAATTCAAGCAAAACAAAAAGGAATATCTCAATTTAGCTGCAGACAAAAAAAATGTGTAATGAATTTAACAGTACAACTTCTAGTGTGTTGAGCCTCTCAGGACTGCTAAGAATTGGATTGTTAAGTGCTCCAGACTGAAAAAGTGAATCCAAAGTAAGTTCTCCGCGCCCTTTACATGTGTGTGGCATTTAAGAGAAAATTCATGAGCAGGTCAAAAAATCTTCATATTTTGTGATAGTCTTAGCAAAGATGCTAGTAATACAATACTAAGGTTATGAAAGCCCGTTAATAAGGCGCAGCTTTAATAATGTAACCCCAATTGTTTTGGCCTGGCATATTTGTCACGGGTTCCTCTTGCTCCTTCCATCTTCTCTTAGCTCCTTTAGCAGAAAAACACATTGCAACAATCCTCCTCCATTCTACTCCAGATTTTCCTCACTTCTTAGTCTAATGATGTTTATTTCAAACTCACCACCGACTCCCTTTTATCCCAAAATTTTTTATCACTAGGTGAACTTTCCACAAGTACCACGATGTTCAACTTGGAACATTTATTTGTTCTAGCATTAAAGACTATTTCTAGTGGTTTAATGCTATTGTGAAACTCTCACCAATCTAAGCAGAAACTCTACAGCTGATAAAGAGTGAGCAAGAGGGTGGGAGAACCAATGGAAATTCAGAGGTAAGAAAATTGATTATAAAATTTCCCAAAGTTCAGGGGCATTTCATTGAAAGCTAATAGATTTTGACACAGGGTACAATGGAATAACCACCAGGAAGTATCACATATCACTGTAAGAAAAAGAAGAGCATAGATGAAAGTGAAGGCTAGAAGTAAAGAGCACACAGTATGAGTGAAATTGGTTTTAATGATACACACAGCCTAAGCAAACTCTGTATTTGGGATGTGACTGATGTAAAATACACCAACGATAAAACTCGGAGCATTACTAATCTCAACATAAGTGATTTTTCTCATTAAAGGGAAACAAGCAACTATAGAAATAGTGGATTTGAAATTATCTACCAACAAACTGTTCTTAAATAAATAATACCTGAAAGTGTCAACAAATATCAATGGTGAAATATTAAACATAGTGAAATTCAATATCAGTAGTTATTAAAATGAAATAATCACATATGACATGCATAGGATTTACATGTAAAAATTCTAGATAATTTTTGTTTGAGGTATAATTTATGCATATATACATGTATGCATCTGTATACATGTATATATACATAGGAAAACACGCATATATTAAAAGTACACCTGTGTATCCAGCCAGTCTTAAAGTCCTTACTAAGAATTCACAGTGATCATCTCCTTTGGATGACATATTTAAAGCCCTGGTAGACAAGAACCTGAGCAACCGGCTCTAGTTGAGCCCACTTTGAATAACATGTTGGATCAGAGACCTCCAGAGGCTCTCTCCAAATAGGAAGGAAATCAAGATCTGACACTTCTGGATATGCTATTTCAATTCCTCTGGCCCTTATGTTACTCTGGTTTTGTCTTTTTGCTTTTTATTTTGTAAAAAGAACAGAAGACCAACAACCCACCCTGCTTTGTTTTTTTCTCCAGACAAAAAAAAAAAAAAAAAAGGAAAATGGAACCACATGAATAAAAGAAAAAAGGAGAATGCTGTAAAATATAGCTTATTTTTGAGAAAAGAGGAAAACATTTGTAAATTCTCTTCCTCCTTCTGCTACTGCTGTCCTCAGGGAAGCTTTATAATAAAGAAGATACATTCCAGCAACAACATTCATGTTAAGAACAACAGAAAACTATTATATAAAATGTGGCTTAATACTTGTGACAATCAAGAAAAATAAAATTAAGTAACTTTTGAGACTTAACGAAAAAGCCAAAAGGGGAATCCTTAGATTGCTCCATCACCTAAGGAACAATTTTTGAATTGATTTTTAGCCCAGCACTTTAAAAGAACTACTCTAAGCTTTGCCTATTTAAAAACTGCATAGACAGGCTGTTGTCTTTACTTTTAATTTTCTTTTAGGAGGGATTGCTTTGTGTCACAGAGGTGTTTGTGAATTAGGCCTAAATATAAAAATTTTGTTCTGAGTATGGCATTTGACATGAAGGTCAACAGGTACAAGTTAAAAAGAAAATTAGTTTTCAGGCACATAAATTTATGTGAAGAAAAGCTATTTGAATAATTCCCATTACATGGATGTAACCATTTGCATTGATTTTTCTCAAGGCAGCAGACATAAATTCATTACTTCCTTCAAGGGAGTAATTTGATCCAACTATTTGGGCTATTTTCTTGTTTCACATAAAGAACTTTAGGGTTCCTGAAGGAATACAGCAAGGTCAAAAAACTCTAGATGCTCATTTTCCATGTTCATTGTTGCTATATATCTATAAAATAATTTTCAGAGGTTTTTTTAGACCATAACTTTTCTGTGAATCCTTCTCCTTGAACAAACATATCTTAAAAATCCAAACAAGGTAAGCATAACAGAGAAATCAGACTAAGTAGAACCAGAAGCTGAATAGTGATTTGTCTCCAGGACTTTCATTTAAACCTTCTAAATCAAAAATGGAGGCATTTATCAATGAAAGATTTTCTTATCATGTACAAGAAACTTCAGAGTTTAAGGAGAAAATACTTTCTGGGTTCTCTTCTGCTGTCCACCCTGTAGTTCAACTGCCTCAGGTGTCAAGTATTTGCATCTGCAAGTGAGGTCAGATGAGGTCATTATATGCTTTAAACCCCAGAAGTGGTGCTGCAGAAGATAACTGCTTCAGAGGGAAAGTTTTCTCCTGTTTAACTGGAGCACTCACTAATACTAAATACGTGCACTTATACTTGCAGCAGCAAGCATGGGAACACAGTGCAGTAAAAGCCACTAAAGCCAAATCCTTTGAGACATCAGCGTTCCAGCAGAAATTTCACAAGGATGACAAAAAGACTCAGTCAAATTCCTCTCAACTTCCCAGTCCCACCACTTTCAGCTCACAGCTCTCCCAAACCAGAGCACTGGAGAAGACTTGTCCATAAGGAAATATGAGACTGTGATGTTAAAATTCACCCCAGAATATACTCAGGAACTCTTTACTGCCTATTGGTTGTTTCCCGTCCAGTTAAGATGCATTCTCTTTACAACTCAGAGCCAATTCTGACCACCCTGAACAATTTTCTTCCTCCAAATGGCAGTAAAGTGTACAATTCTCAGTTTATAACAGAGGAGATATTTTACCCCATTCTGGAATATCCTTATGTCTTTTCACACCACAAAGTCATTTCCTTTCACAACAATCATTTGGAAGAATACTAAAAGCAAAGTTAAAATATTATTGAAATAGATGAACAGATGACTTCTCTTTAGTTACCAATCTGTCCAACAACTACATGGAGTCCTAATGCGAGAAACAGAGAGAGAAAGAGAGAAGGAGAGAGAGAAAGCAACAATTTTCAGGAAGACAAAGAATACTATATACATTGACATAAAAAAATGCTTCTCATATCCAGAACAAATTAATAATTAAATCACATCTTTACATAAAATATAAATGCATTCACATATCCGTGGAAGATACTATCCTGTTTTTCTCCCTAAACTCTTTAACAGCAGATTCTTGTTATTTTTATTAGTTACATGTTTCCTAGTCTAGGAAGATAAAAAGAGTAAATCCGTGCATCCTCCCAAAAATTATACTCAGCTGACATTTACTGAATTGTACTTTACCTCTTCTAAATGCTAGTACAGCATACAGCAACTTCTGTATCTAATAATGCATTACTAAAACTCTAATTTAGGTAAAGCCAACAAATAAACCTTGAAATTTCATATTTAGAGTATACACCTTTAAGACTGTATTGCCACTTCTATTACAAATTTCATCTAGGACTGAGAAAAGGCTATAGACCTAGCCCAGTGAGGTATAACTGATATATCTACATAAAACACTCCTCATTATCATTACTGCTGAAGTGGAGAGAGGGGAAGGTGGGGAGAGAGAAAAAAACCATAGCCCTAAATGCCCTCCCTGTTTTTAAATGAGGTGAAAAAACCCAAATCACTCACACCTAACTTTCCTATTTAATGTACATTAAAAAATATGCAAGCAATACCATACAGCTCTATTTATAGAAGAATGCAAATAAAGTTCAGCATTTCAAGCATATTTTTAAAAGACGAAGAAAAACACACAGAAATTTTTTTATGGGTCTGGCATATTTGATAAATAGAGTTGTCACAGTTTACAACTAAATGTATATTTTTAAAGATTATAAATTTTTTTACCTCTCTTTCTAGTGCTGAGATCCTGAGCGCAGAACACTCCAGTGCTGGATACTGCTTGTTTCTTTCCTGAGGTTTTTCTTACCTTCTTTTATTTTTTTTTCTTTTTTTTCTTTTAAAAAAATTTTTTTGATAGTTAAAAGTACAGAAAGATTCCAAGACAGCCTTACCTAGATGAAGAGAATCAGGAATTCAGACATGACCTCCCTAAAATCTTTGGCCATTAGAAGAAAAAAGCCCAAAAAACAAAGTGAAGAAGCAAACAAACAAACAAAAGAGCCCAGTCCCAGCTAGCTCCTGCTAGCATAAAAGTTCAGATTTCGCTACTGAGATCATTGCTCTATTCTCAGCAGTTTTGCTCAATGTGTGATTCTAACAAAAACACCCTCTGCAGCTGGAGGGAGCCTTAGCTAAGCACGAGCCTGTCAAGCTTTTCCCAGTGACTTCTGTCTACTAAATTCAGACTGATGTTTTGTGAAAGGGGGCCTCAACAACCAGGCCCAGATTGCCTGAAAAGTATTTCCTGCCTTTGAGAGAGAGAGGGAGAGAGACAGCGAGCCTGCCTGCCCGCGCCAGGGAGAGAGCGCAGAAATGGAGGGAAAAGAAAACGTCAAGACCGAGTGTTTCAAGGCAGTCAGCTTTATACACTGCTGGGCTATTTCTGCTAAAAAAATCTCTACTACAGCTGCATAATGTAAAAATGTATTTAAACCTCTCCCTCCTGGATTTTTCTTTTAAAAAAATACTTTATGCTTCTCTAATGCTCATGCAAAGGTAGCAGTTATCAAGAACAACACGAGAACGTTTCTGAAACACCTGGTCTTAGACGTCAGGTAGTGAGAAACATGGTCTAAACTTAACACATCACAGTGACAAAAGGTCTAGTACTACTCTGTCGAACAAATATCCACAGTTAGGCAGATTCCATTTAAAGAAAAATGCTAAAATTGCATTCCTACTCAAGAGAATAAACTGGATATTAGAAAACAAATGCTGCAGTTTAAACACAGTCATGTTGAAGGCAGTGGAATATGTTGCTTTACCTCTAGTGAGAATCCTCCAGAGTCACACAAATCCAGCATTGCAAAAGCAAAAGGACAGACTCCATCTTGATCATATTAGTATTTTGCTGACATAAAACACTTGTAACTACTTCGTTCCAGTTTGACAGGCTGCCTGAATCATGTCTTCAGAGTAACCCACAGCATCTACATCCTTAGCTGTACACAAATTTAGTGAATATCGTCTGTTTATCTTTTCTGCTTTCTTCTGCCTTCTCTGAACGACTTCCTCTTAGCTGTTCCAGCCTGAGAACTTGGATTACCATTTGGTTTTGATTAAAACCAGACGGACAGCTCCGTGGAAGTTTGAGGGTAAGCTAATGGAAATTACTAGTATGGCTTTAATTAGTGTATTTATTAGTAATAAATATTAGCTATTCACATAACAAATTCTACTAATAAACACATGCAAACCCCCACCTTTGGCCACTGGTTTCATATTTAGGTGAAATAACTTACTTGGTATTTATTTTATTTAAGTCAGTGTGACTCATAATAGTAATCAACATGCACAATTTTACATTTTTTTACATTTTTAAGACAGAAAGTAGTGCTGTTGCTAAGTTTGTTCATCTTACCAAGTGGGTCAGTCATACATCACACTCTCTGATGACACCTTCAGCTGGTGTAAACTTTCTTTATTTATTATTAAAAAATAGGTCTGAGTAAATGATTTTATGGTTATTTATCAGGTTATTCATTGGGAACTTTGGCCTTTGTCTGGCTTTGAGAGGGAGCTACAGAGGTAACACATTGCAGATGTTTTTGCACAAAAAGTAATGTCTGGACATTTACTGACCATAAAGTCTGCATTCAGCAGGCCTGCCACAACTGGGGCAGGATATTTATTCTGAAAGGAGATAGAAGATCTTCTTAATTACTAACTGCTGATACATGAGTTCCTACCAGCCTCCAACAACTGCTTTTAACTGTTTATATAATGCCTTCATTAGCTCAATTAAATCTTTTCAAGGGCATTTCTTCAGTCAAAGAAAAGCCAGCCCTGTAGGGCTGTCTCCAGCTCCCACTAATATGGCCATATCTGGAGCTAATTTGTCAAGCTTTAGTTCCTGAGCATGTGGAACTTTGTGCTGAAATCTGCTAAATTTGCCGAATGTGGTCTTCATTGTCACACATGTAATTTTATACATACAGTTTTCAGCCTTAAAAATACAGTATTAGCTTTAAAATTTAGTTGCAAAGTTATGCAGGCCCAAATGGAAGTGGGTTTGAAATTTTTCCCAGTAGCTTTCATGTACATGGATAGTGGAGGTAGACAGCCTTAAGTGGAATGACTTCCCAGCCTAACCTCTGCATCTTCAAAGGCGGAGGTCTTTGAAGCCCATAAAAGGAAACAGCACATGTGCTGGTAAACTCAGAACAGCCAGAAGCACAGCCCCAGAGGTAAATAACTTTTCAGGATTATTTTTAACTACATTTGGCTACTCTCAGTTCTGAATCCATAACTTTTACTCCACTGTGAAGTGTGATTTATACTATTTCCCTGCAAGATTTCAGTTTGGAATTTAGTGAATAAATTACAAGCTGTGAAGGGGCACATTTTATTTGCAATTATGCAATTGCACAAATTGCACAATTTTAAAATTTATGTTTATGGGAAAAAAATAAAACAAAAAACAAAAAGCCTTTAGTTTCCTTGCAGTTAAAATTTACTAAAACTGCTTGGCTTTATAATATCAAAAAAAAAAAGTGATGAAAATTTGAAACACACTGTTCCAAAAAAGTAAACAAATATTTCAAGACAGAATTTTAATTATTTTTTTAAGAATTATTTTTCTTTAGCTAAACTTCACTTAATATTCCATCATAAACCTTTGGTTTTAATTAAATAAGGTGTTCTCTCTTTTATTGCAGAAGCCAGTCATAAGGAATAAGACATTGAAAAACTTATAAGTGGGGACATATTTAAAAGGTATGAGATTATTAGAACATGATATGCTATGTGAAACAGTTTCAAAAAGAAAACTTATTTCAGTTATTCTAGGGCTTGACAAAGAGCTGGGAAAAAGACCATTATAGACATTGTCTGTGCATTTCCTGTCTAAGAAAACTGAGGGCAGACTGTCTCCAAAATATCTTTTCCTGCTATCACATCTGCAGAAAGGAGGGGAATAACTACAGTTTGAATACTTATTCAAAAGCTGCTTTAATGAAACTTTACAGTGGTAGAATAGAAAGAACATGTGAAATCAGAACATTTAAGTCTGAAATCTTGATAATTCTGTTTGATCTTGAACAATAAACAGAATGGAAAAAATTAGTAGAGGAATGGAGTACTAATGAGAAACAAGGAAAGTCACTAATAAGACCAGTTAATAGCGCTTCCATTGTGGTCAGATTGACTATACTAAATTGATAGAATTTATCTCTTTGCTATTTCTAAGTTTAAGTCAAACACAAAGGTGGTCTTTTTTCTTAGCACATCTGTAACTCAGAAAACCATATGTCTCAAAGTTAGGCTATATAAATCAAGTATTCAAAGAAATCAAATGTTCACTTAGGTAATGTTAGCTGAAGAGTTGTAATCTATTCTTATTATGACTAAATTTTATTTCTGAATGAGAAAAATGTAGAAAAAAATCACGCATATATAATATTATTTATCCACAAACATTAAACATTTTTGTCATCCTAGTGTAAGCTGAGCACACTCCATGACATATTGTGGAAAGAGAAACTAATAATATGTTATTTCCATGATCCTATATAAAGTGAACTACCAAAACAATTAAAAAACTAAGAAGAATTCAAGGTAGTCAAGCAATTTCTGTTGTAGCAGTACACAGACATTAATATAATGCAGATGTGGATATTTTCAGAGGCTCTTTATTTGTCTGAAGATCTGATGGTCTTTTCTAGACCTCAAACTACACATGGTGGTAGGATTTTCCATAATTTAGTTGTTGCCCAGTCAAATCCCTACATAAAGCAATGAGAATTTATCCAAATCTCGCAGTTGGTTTATAGGAAATTATTAATGTATTATAGCTATAGTTTACTGAATGCAAAATTCAAGTAACTTATGTGAAACAGTATCCTCAGGGTTTGTGGACAGACCTAATCTGTTTTTATACTTAAAAAGCAATCCTGCTGAGAAAGTCATGTGCTAAATAAGAAAAAGAAGAAGAACACCTGAGGTCTTACTCTTACTTGTCTTAAGAAATAGAAGTTGCCATATCCCTTACGGAAAAACACGAAAGCTTTCACTAACATCATTCTTTTTTCTTAAAGAGCACATTTAGCCTGATATATTTCCCCTAAAAACTGAAGGATAGGGAAAAAAACCCCCCTATTTTGTTCAAATACACCTGGAACTGCCAAAAGTACTGCAAGACAGAGACAAACAGCTCTATTTTAAAAACTATTTCCAAAACTGCCTTGTTTGCTTTTGTTTCACAGTGGAATTAGCTGATTTCATGAGGCATTCCGTACTTTCACATTTCATAGGTATCAAGTATATGATTTTGTTCTTGCCAAGACATTTTATGAAGATGTTTTTGATTTGATGAAATCATTATAAAACACAAGAGGGAGCAAGTGGAGGGAAAGAGAAACATCCATCAGGCATACAGAGACTGGTATAACAGAATGGCTGGGATTGGGCATAGGAGAAACATGGATTTCATGTACTAGTCCTGTTCAGGGACATGACCAGGTTTCCTGTATCCTTGACAGATCCCAGTGCATTGAATTGCAGTATAAATGTGCTGCACGAGGAAGTCCGAAAAAAGCTCTTTACGATTTTCCAGTCGAAATATAATTACAAGTGACCATTTCAGCAAAATGAAATAAATTTGAAAAAATAAAACTATATCTATACGCACAATTCTTCACTGCTAAGACTTTATGAAGAGGATACAACTGGAACTGCTTGAAAAAATCCTTATCCAAATCACTAGGAGAAGGAATAATATTTGTGTGTGTCACTATGAGAAGTAATGTTGGGATTTTTTTATAAAAACCATTCCAAATAAAATAAACATCCTTTCTAAATACAAAATTTATTTGGAATTTGCTAATTACATTTCTGCAATTTGGAATATTGAATTCTAATTTTCAAGGACTTAATAATTTACACAGAAATAGTCAAATAATTTTTTAAAGAACCCTTTGTCTTGCATATATTTATAGACATTTTTGTTCTCAGTGATGCATTAATGAAAATAATTACTAAGCCATTAAAAGGTAAAAAGAAAGTTAAGGTCCTTTTGGTTTTTATTCAAAGATTCTAACTTTTCCACAGAAGATAAACTCTCAAATCTGAGGCTGCTGCTGAGTCAGGCCCTAGCACCAAAGCACCAAAGTAATATGCCAAATGAAGATTAACATGGATTAAAAGAATGCAGTGACTTCCCAAATGAGTAGATGATAACACTCAGGCAGATTACCTATTTTTAGAAGTGTTTGTTCCATTTCCTGTTTTGGGATTTTTGATCATTAACATTCAGGTTGGAATAATCAAAAAAAGGATTTTGTTTATAGCATAGTAGTCTATTTGAAGTGGGTCTGTCAGGGTTGGTTACATTTTCCCTAACATGGATTGTTAGCCATTGCTACAAACAAATATAATTTGTTTTCAAGTTTCAAATATTGGTAGAAATTTCTGAGTCAGTATTTAAAAAATCTTTTCTTCACTAATATTCATATGAAATCCTTTCAGGCTATTCTGTTTTAGTAGAGAAGAACATTTTAGAAATGCCTAAGATAGAAGCAATCAAATGTTCAAACTTTTCTCAAACTAGGTCTCAAGTGTACCTTTTAGTGGACATGCTGGTTGATGTACACATCTTTTCTTATGCTGGAAAATTGATGACAAAAATTGCAATTACTGAAGGCCCCAGGAAATAAAACCTCTCACACCCTACAGCTTCATGTTTCTAGACAAATAAAGTTCAGCAAGACATTGTAAAACTATTTGGTTGATAGTGTTACACAATGATATAAGCTGAAGATAAAGCACAGTTTCAAGAGCTCATCAAAGAATAAGTAGTTCTAGTCTCTCTGGTATATGCTATGCAGATTTTGGCATTGCTTCTACCTCTCAGTAATCAATCAGTATATCTGTCACAACTTGGCAACAAACTCAGAAAGCTGTGTATTCCTTAACTATATTTTACATTTCCTGTTGTGAAGACTGTATCTTCTATTTTGGGGATATCTTTCAAGCAATTATTAGTTTTTAAATCAAGCCCCTATGAAGATAGGTTTTCTTTAAAAAAGCACAAATTTCAAGCAAAAGTATGAAGATAAATAAACTGCCCTCCGTTTTCAAGTCCTGTACAAAAGCATTGTGGTTACAAGATGAATTAAAATGGTTTCATGGATGCAGGTGGTACATTTTATTTCTGTAGAATTGACAAGCACTGATAAAGCAGAATACATGCTTGCATATGGTAAATATTAAGGATGGTGCCATTAAGTATTGGGTATGAGTAGACAATATGCAGCCAGATTCTTCAACATTCTTCATCTCTTAGTGAAGACAATTCTTTCCTTAAATCTCATGCATATGAATATTCTTGGAAGGATGTTGAAGTACATTTACATGAAAAGTCACATTTTATTGCTGTTAATGTTCTTGTGATAGGATCAAAATAATTCCACTAAACTCAGGGGAGATACTTCAATTTAAGGTCATTGAGGATCCAGTCCTGCTGTTTCAGACTTGAGTGAGCTGTTTGGATTCATCATTCCTAATTGCTTTCAGACCTGTGGAATGCCAGTCTCTCAATGGCCGTGTTATGCTCAGCATCGCTTGCATGAGAATTTTCAGACATAGAGCCTTCGAATCTCTAAGACTGGGAAAGTCCTTTAATATCATCAATTTCTACCATTAATCCATCACAATTGTGTTTCCTCACTAAACCATACCCCCAAGTGCCACACCCACGTAGCTTTTGAACTGTTCCAGGAACGTTGACTCCACCACTTCCCTGAGTAGCCAATTCCAATGGTTGACAGACCTTTCAGATAAGAAATTTTCCCTAATATTTAATCTAAACCTTCCCTGGAGGAACTTGAGACTGTTTCCTTTCTCCTTCTACTGATATTGGTTTTGTGGTATCTCTGTATTTATATTTACTATAAATTATTTTATATTTGTCTGCCTATGTAAAATATAAGAATATAAAATAATATAAAGAATAAAGAATATTTAAGAATATACAAGCTGCTGATCCATTTCCTAACTTTCTTTGTGCGGCTGGATGCATAAGAGCATTCGATAACCCCCAGAAGTTTATCATTATTTCTCATTGTAATAATGTAAATTTGTAGTTGGTGAAACACAGTGCTGGAGAAACACAGGGCTCTGTTTTTTATGTTTGGATATTCACACTCTGATTAACATTTCTACCGAATCTGTAAAGTTTGTGCAAACTCTGCCGTCATTCTCTCTTTTGCAAAATACCCTAAAAATTTACCCTTTCTGTATCACTTTTCATTCCATGACTAACCTGTTTCAGCTTTGTAGTCAATAAGAAAATACTTATAATGGTAATATGTTTGCTCTTAAAACAAACCAAAAAAGGCTGTTTGTCTGTTTCCTGAGAAAATACTTGAGAGAAAAACATAATTATTACTGTTTTCTTGAAGAAACCACCAGTTACTCAAAATAAATTCAGACTTGCCAAACAATAGAGAATTACTGGCTTGCTTCAGACATATTCCTTCCTGGTATCATTTTATTTAGTATCATTAACCTGAGGTATGCTGACTTGAAGCAGTTTGCATGATTATTAGAAGAAAGTTTGTCTTTAGACATTCCAATGGTGCAGATAGTAACCATAAAGATAAATGAGACTTTGTGGGAGAAGACTCCATAAAATAACACTTTACTAATGTTACAGATGTAAAATTAGTAAAAATTTAATACTTATTATGCTAAGTACTTAATATGTAACTAACATTCTACTAGTATATTTTACTGATATCCTAAAATATTATCAATACTTTAATAATATCACAGATGGTAAATGCCTCCAGAGTGCAAAGATATTAATTTAAACTTAAATGTTTGTACAAAAAGTATATATGAGTTTGCATGTTGGTCTTTAATCTTACAGTATTTTATCTAGGATTCTGAGAAGTTAGGGAAGGTCCCAACTTGTGGTTCATTTTAGCTAAAGCAGCACAGTGAGAACAACCTTTCCTCCATCTGTACATAGACATATCAAGGGCTATTAAACAAAGATACAAACACTGGCTTGAGTTTCTCATCTAAACTTTTAAAGAAACTGTGGTACTGAAGACAAGAATTAGCAGAGAAATCCTCCAGGTGAGGTTGTTTTCTTCTTATAATCTTTCATGACTCGCCACTACTAGAATCTGCTCTTTGCTGCTCTAAGATGGAGAATATTGGGCCTGACCATCACTCTTACGTCATGTTTTCTTACGACTGTCTTTGTACAGAATATCCAAATTGAAGAAAACCCAACATTTCTAACAATCTTATGCCTGTTTCTATTTCCCTCTTGGAGAGACAGAAACAAAAGCTGAAATTTACAACATTTGTTAGCGCTTCAGTGGAGTGTCCATTTTGTCTGCTTCCTAACTTATTAAAAATCAAGAACAGTTAACTTTTTTATGAGCAAAGTTTTCTTTCCTAATTGATCTTTCTGAAAGTAGAATACAGTGAAGCTTGGGTCTGCTGGAACTCAGAGAAGAGATGAACTTCCTTATTTCATTAGGCAAACACGCACAATGTATAATGAACTGTGGATGAGGTTGCAGTGGCATGAATGTGTTTGGTCACTCCAACATCTGGGCTGGTGCTGAGAAGTCTGGCTGTTGCTCTCTCCCAGGGGAGATGGCCTGACTCTGTGCAGATGCATAGTGAAGGTAACTCCTCATGCTACTTTCTGTGGGGGAAGTAAAATTGTTCATCCCCCCCAGGGAATTCATTACGCTTTCCAGGGGAAGACTTCCTGCAATCTCTTCTCCTGTATGATGGGAGAGACCTGATCCACAGAGCAGAGAGCTAGATAAATGCTGGGAGAAAACCACCTGGCTTTTCTTCCTTCTCCTCTTTTCCCTATTTCCAGCAAGTGTTAAAATTGCAATGGTAGTTAGAGGGATGCAGTGATGAGAATAAGGAGAGCATCAAAGAGGCAGCAAGGTTTTCAAAGCTGGTTTTCATCCAGGAATGGGCTAGGATAGTATTGGGCGAGTGCAGTAACTTAATTTTGTTAGGGGATAAGGGCATGTGCTTTATAAATATGAACAAAGACATATCTGCAACACAAACACCAATTGGGCTGGGAGATAACAACCATACGTTATGTACCAGTGCAACCACATTCTATACATCTCCGCTTATGCTGAGCTATATATTTCTTGCTTTTTCCTTTTTAGCTCAACAAAACCCAACAAAACTTAAAACCCTTCAACGTTTAAATTAAAACCAGAGGATTTGGTGGTTTCTACATTAATCTGACCACAGAACATATAAGGAAAATAAAATGCAAGTAACATCTCCATGAGATGAAATGAAATATCTGATGTGCAACTGCTGATGACTAAGTTAAATCTAACATTACTGCACACCATTTAGTTAGTTCAGTATTTCACTCTCCATGAACAGCAATAATTAAGGAAGATTTCTTATGGTATTGTCACTTACACTTAGTTTCTTAATGCCTAAAAGGCTTTGAGCTCACACAGAATGCTCAGTAGCTTTCACTCTCCTTCTATTCTCCAAGACAAGAATTCCTAAACTGGCAGCAACCAGCCAAAATTGAAAGACAAGACAGATGTATGTAACTCTGAATATATCTCACTAATCTGAGAAACTGAACTCAAAGAGAAAGGAGTTTGAAGAAAGTGCTGGGCCTAAACAACTTGGTTTTGAAAAAAAGAGAAGACTAAGCAACCAAAATGAATTAAGACTAATAGGGAAAAAAAAAAGGAAAAAAGAACTCAAAGAACTCAAAGAACTCAAAGATAATTTTCATCCACACTTTTCTAGAATGGAAATTTGTTTCACTCCAATAGTTTTATTTTTTAAAGCTGCCTTATTAGTTGTTTTTAACATCTAATACCACGAAAAAACTAGAGAGAGACATGCTTTGATTCTGTTCCTTTAAAATTTTATATCCTGGCAGGACTTCCTCCATTTTGTTTTCAAAATTGCCTGTAAGCCAAGACTATCAGTTATTCATGGAGCCTTTCATGCAACACTTGCTGTACTAGTGTCTACATGATCTTGTGGTTCATTTAGTCTGGTCTTGGGCTAATGTCTGCATTGGTGAGTAGTGTACAGTGAAAGTAAACCTGTAGAGGGAAACAGCTGAAGAAGTGAGATCCACATTATATGCATTTCAGAGGCTGTGTTTCTTTAACTAGTGGGGGTGCCTTGGGCTGGATATATTAGATGTGCTCCATGTGATGCAGTTTACTTTCATCCACATGCTCCTAGAGCCTGCTATTAAAACATAGTAAATAGGAATGATAAGGAGATCTGCCTCAAAAATGCTTTGGATTTGTACTAACCTGTTAATGTAGATATATTAGGAATCTGGAAAAACAGTAAACCTCAGTAAGGGAATTATGTAACAATCCTTCTCAAGGGAACTTTTGGTTGGTTTTATTGGTTTTGTCACGGGCAGGTGGGAGCTTAGCCTTTGAGATCTTGATTAGACATTAGAGTGGTTTGCTAATATTTCTTTTAAGATTAGTATTAAAGATTGTATTGAATTCATTATAATTACCACTATGATATTTTTTCACTAAAACTGCATTGCTGATTCCGAGTAGAAAACAAGATCACATGCAGCTTTCATCTTGAAGGGTTTCCACTTCCCTTTTTTGCAGAATAAATATTCTATTCATCCCTTGATTATGCTTTCTTCCTCTTTCCATTTTTGATATTTTCATTGGCAGTATTTGATTCTTGCATGGTATTCTAAAATAGAGAACATTTCTCCAAATTTAGCTTAGTAAGACATTTTTTCCCCTCTCTCTCACATTCCCTGCTTTCTTAGTCTGACTACCATGATTGTTCAAAGCTTCCCAGCTGCTAGTCCTTCTAGAAGTAGCAAAACTGACAATGATAAAGACTGTTTTCACATCTTTTTTCAAGACCACATGTTTAACTTGAGCAAAACCATGATAAGCACAACAGTAGGCTTTGAGTGTGTGCAATAATTGAGTAACAATAATTTTTTCCTCAGAGAGAAGCAATCTCAAATTACAAGGGACAAAAAGAAACAAAACATACCAAAGTAAACAATAGCGTTATATGTAGTTTTTTCTCATTATAAGAGTGATAGCAAAGGAAACTTAAAAGAAATACTCCATCATTTATAAAAGTAACTCCAATTAGAGTTTATGTATGAACAAATTTTAAAGTTGCAAGGAACCTCCCCAGTGAAATAATTAGATAACTCTGGAATTTGGTTTTGGAGCAAAAGTTTATGCTGATAAAACAATCCAAAATTAACATCAACATACAGTGCAGCTCAGCATTGATTGTAAAACCCCTTTTAAAAAATTATTACCTGATTTACTAATTAAATTTTAATAAATGTCCAAGGAACAGGGAAACTGCATCCTGTTATAAAACTGGGTAAAAATGAAAAAAGTATATTTTTCAAGTCACTTGAGAGAAGATAGTAATGAGAAGATACCTGACAAAGAGTGGCAAACTATACACAGCAAATGTTTGTGGGGAAGATCAAAGAGTAGTAACATATAAGGGAAAAAAGATACCAGCTATTTATCTTCAAAAAGAAGTGAGGTAAAAATGAAAGGAAGTTAAAAAAGGAGTATATGCTCTGTTAAGATCTGAGGACTTCAGCAGTTTTGCTCACCTAAAACTGGTCGGAATCAGACCAGAAGAGATTCAGCAGATGACATATTCAAAGTAAAAAACAGGAACTGTTTTATTCTACCTCCCATGACAAACTGATATTTAAAGCTAAAATAAGATAAAAGGGATATACACAACCAAAAGAAGAATTTTGGATAACCTTATTTTGTCATCTGATAAGTCAAAGAAGAAAAATACAAAATCATCAGTGTTTAATAAGAGTCCAACTTCCATGTCCTTTATGCCATACTAGATTTGTAAGATTAGTTTACAGACTGGGAAAAGGAATGATTTAAACCAGCTTTTCTGAGAGAGAGGCAGGCTGGATGCTTCCCAGACATCACAGAAAATTTTCAAACAAAACTTCTAGGTGTTCAAAATGATAAATATGTCAATGATGTGTATTGAACTAGTTTCCATGGAGTTTCTATTTCAAATTGTTTCCTCTGTTTGTATGTTTAGTAATATAAACATACAAATGTATAACAAGATAAGGCATATCCAACACTTTCATATCCACTAATTTCTATAATGCTTTTTTGGTTATTTCTCTTGTCTTTAATATATCAAAGTTTTCATTAGAAACAGACAGTATTTTTATAGTAGACATGAACACTTGTCTGTCTAACCAAGATCAATGCTTTAATTGTCTTGGCTAGGCTCACAGGCATCCTATTTTCAGTGAACTCACCCTTTCTATTATGTGCCAGCTTAGATTTAAAGAAGATATTGTGATAAATGCTCAGTTACTTGGTTTCCTCTGTGTGTTAAGGAGACATGATATTTATTTTCCTTCCATACAATTCGAGATAGTAAGTATTGACTCCATGCTGACTGTCATAATTACCAAGAAGACACCTAAAAACAGATGCTAGCAGAAAGTTAATATACTGATCTAAGGATTCAAAGCAGAGCACAAATGGAAACACTGAAATATGCTGCCCTGCATATCTGGGTAACCCACAAAACCCATTATGTATAATTTCTAAAGATCAAAGCGATTTAATTTTTTTCCCCATTTTTCAGTTAGAAAGAACTAGCCTTCTCACAAAACTCCTTTTGGAGAGAAGGTGTTCCTGGTACATAGTGGTCCTTATGATTTATAACAGTTGAGTAAACTGTGCATTTTATCCATCTTAAAAGGTGAAGATAAATACCTGTTCACTTTAGTCAGCAGTCCTACTTTCTTGGGTATACTTCCCACATACACGTGTCCTGGATGAACTTCAGGAAACAAGGAAAGAAATCCCTAATACCAAAGGACTAAAAGGAAGATCTGCAAATTGTTATGGCTATGTCTGACACAAAGTTCTGTTACTGAAGCAGAGTTCCTAATGGAGATCAACTAGAAATAGTACTTAAGAATGCATAGGAAGACAAGATTCTTCTGAAAAGGAACTGTGGTGATGCAAAACAAGTTCCTCTACAATCAAAGTACAACTTGAAATATTTCAGCACCTCATTAACAGCCTTATAGCTAAACACCATATATATATAATGTTTTACATTTATTTTTGTGACTAACTCAAATTTTATAATCAAAATCTCAACTCCTTCTATAATAGTAAAAAATGGGGGGTTTATATTTTTAGATTAGGTAATTCAGAGAAAATTGACAAACATGTAACACCAATATTTTTGAGAAGTAAGCATCCCAAGTAACACAAATCTTAAGACTTGTGAATCTCAGGACTTTAAGTTACATTCCTCAATAAGACAGAAACCTCCATGAGTCAGAGGATTTGTCACAAAGGACTGTGATGCCTAGATAACTCTGCTCAGGAGGTGTAATTCCATTGGCATTTCTGAGGACATGACAGATATTATTAAAACATAGAAAAAGGAATATAGCTTTATATTGTAATTTATTTGTGTCACAGTTATAAATTAATATAGTAAGTGATTTACAGTGAATACAACTCAAAAAATATAAGTTTTACCAAAAAATTTTTCTCTTTTAAGAAGATCTATCCAGCTAGCAGCATGCATAACTTGGAATTTCTCCTTCCACACTTGTAGTTCAGAAATTTAACCTCATAAACAGATGGAAGCAATCATATATCGCATGGGGTTTGAGAGAACTAGAAAAATGAGCTGGTCTGCAAGATGAAAAATCTTGAGAACAACTGAGTTACAAGCTCTGTGTTCAGGTCCAGTTTCTCAGTTCGTGAGATTTTGCTCACATTGCAATAAAATTTTCCCATTTCAGCATAGTTCAAACTTCAATCAGCACATTTATAGCCTATTCATAATAGGAAACTTCAGGAAGATTTGGAGATTAATCCTGATGTATATATCTAAATGCTCTCCCAATACCATCCTTTGAAATGTGATAATTGTTGGGGGCAGATCTTCAATCCTGAAAGGCTTCTTTCCCACCTTGAGCTTTCTTTCACCCCAACACCCTTTTTTTTTTTTCCCCCCACCCCCCCTTTTTTTTTCCTCCAGGTACCAGTATTTGTAATTCAGGTTTAGTCTCTACTTTGTCATAGAATAAGTTTATTAATTAAATACTTTACAACTTGCTTCTTTTACCCAGTTCAAAGAAACCCCCAAGGTCTGCTACTTGTCTGAAAGGCTGTTAAAGGATCCTGAGGGGGTTACCTACTTGCTGTCCAACATGCATACCCAGGCCATGTGAATCAAGAACAGACAGAGGTCTTCATTCTCCATCAGTGACTTGACTTTTGCCACCTGACTAAAAGCCAGAAGTTGAGTCAGTGCAAAGACTAAACAGAACAAGGGAACACTATGGGAACAATAAAGAAGCTTCTCAAATTTTCAGGATTAATTAATGATGAGGCAGTAGGGAGAAAAGATTTGCCTTTTGTAGGCTCTCCAAAGATTTATGAAGTACTTTGTAGAGCATAGGGCACAGGGTCAATCCTCTATCAGATGAATTTGAGATTATAGTTTCTTCTAATCACTGTTTTCTACCGGTTACTTTATTCTTCAAACTTGGATGGGAGAAAGAGAGGACAAGCAAAGTCTAAACATGTCAGATCATAATCAGCAGCAAGAGATACCAAACATACTTCACCTCACCGTAATTTTCACCCTCCAGTCCAGCCATGCTTTTCAATTATGGATTTATTTTAAGCTCCAAAATGCATATGGGTACACAGTGTGCATCACTCACATCCTGAAGACTGGGTCATGTAAATAACCAGCAAACTCCACAGATGCCATAGAGCATGCTGAGCTGCGTTGGATCATACTGAATAGGACACTTAGATTCCCCTGCTATGATTCATGCTATGAGTCAAGGCCTACTTTGGTGTAGCACAGCAAGCTTTGTTGAACTGAAGAAATTACTGTTAATGCAGAAGAAAGTATAGAAATAGGGACTGTACAGAGGAATATGAGGTTTCCAAATAGAGGCATAAACACCATGCACTAACACATAGCCCCTACTACCTGCTATTATTGGAAGAAAAAGCCATTCTTTAATACTCTTAATTCATAAATATTGTTCTCATAAGATTTCTTGTGCATGGAAAAATAATGTCTGATGTAGAATGATTCTGTGACATAAATCATAGATTGGCAATGAAGTTATGAATTTTTCTGGTAATGATATGCCAGTTTGTCACATGATGCAGTTGATGTGACTGGTTACCATTCGGTAGAATGAAGCTACAGATTTTTTAAAAGGTGTTTAGTCAAAAAAATACAAATTAATAATGGAAATGTAATACATATTATGCACTTTAACACAGTTTGTCTATGTCATCTCTTAAAACATACTTTCAAGACATTTGCACAAAGCCTTTAGTATTGTTCAAAATACAAGGTTAGGAATGCAATTCAGTTTAGGGAGTAAGGTACTATTAGCAGTTTGGAAGATGGAGATAGCTCTGTGACAGCACAATATTCAGCGTCATGTCTAGCTTCATAGTTTGTTGTATTACTGGAGCTTTTAGAGAGGTAGGAACAATAAGCCTTTCGCTTCCTATGCTATTAGCAATGATTCAGTTCTAAAAAAGTAATTTCAAAGGAAACTTTTCCCCATTAAGTTTTACAACACTGAAGATATTTAAGAGAAGTTTAATATATTTTTATGATTTAACTGAAAATTTGAGCAGGAACTGTGTTCCTGAACCATTCAGGATTTTAGAATAGTTATTAGTGGAAATATAAAAGTACATGCACTGCCAAATTAATTCCAGATTTAAGGTACGTCCAGGTAAGTAGAAAGTTGCTTTCATGGCCTAGGTTTTTTATTACACAAAACCAATATGTATATAGCAAATAAGCATAATGTATGGAATAAATTTCCCTATCTCTGCCTCCTGAATTTGAGTTTATTGATTGATGAATTTCCTGGCAAAGAAAATAAGTTTTGATGAGATCAGCAGGAGTCTGTGACTGATTCTAAGAGGACACTTGGTTGGTATCAATAGATACTGCTGTATTTTAAGGGTCTTGAGAGTCTGACAAGGAAATTATTTGAGGAGAACGAGGGTGCCAGAAGAAGCAGCAAAAATGACATAAGAAGCTGTCACAAGAATGAAAGCTGTAAATGATGCAAAAGTAAAAGTGAGCTGTTGCTAGCAGTGTTTGTTCCTGAGGTGAATGCAAGAGTTTCACAGAAAACATTGCAGGCTAATAAGGTCTCTTTTACTAAATGTAAGCATTTTCTCTCTCTTGGATTTCCCTATTAGGCAATGACACTTAACTCAAGTAACAGGAGCTAAAGACACAGATTTTAAGGCAATAACAACCTAATGAAGAAATACTTTATTCCATGTTGTTTCTTCAATGAAGCAACCTCTGAGGCAACAGATACATATTAAGTTTGGTATCAATTAGTACTAACTAATTAGTTGTAGCTGTAATGTAGGTTACTGGTATTGAATTTCATTTTTTTTTCCCAAGTGTTCATAAAAATTCAATATGAACAATATTACATCAAACCTTTTTGCAAATAAACACAGAATGGCATGTTTTAATATTTTCTGCATTAAGTTCCTACGCTGAATGAGAAAATGTCTTGATGCATTGCCATCTTCAGAGTCACCATAAAATTAGGATGATATTTTGTAATTTTGTCCAGTGTAAGTGAACTCTTGAGTATCACCAATGATAAGATTTTAATGTTGAAACAAAGTTTCTAGGAGGCATGCACAGTCGCAAGGAAATAACCCAAAACATACAAACCAAAAACACACACAAAACCACCCCCCCCATCCCTTCTCAAACACTTCTATTCCAAGAAGAGCATAATGTTAAATATCCACCCTTTAACTATGCCAGAGTGGTTTTGTGGTTTAATATACTATAGTATGTGAAAGGTGAAATAGAGCTATAGCAAATATTTGTCTGCATGCCCACAAAAAGTTAAATATACCTAAATATAACTGCCTCACTAAATCATTCCAAAGCCCATCATCAAAAAATACTGGAGGATGAGCTCACTCACAAGTGAACTTTTATATATATATGTGTGTTGGTGTGTCTTCTCCCCCTCCCCCTTTGAACTGTGCAAGTCCAAAAAGCTCATGTACACACAACATCTGGGCAATGCCCACACTCAGTATGAAGTAGCACAGAAATCTGTGACTAATAGCCAGATCATTCCATTTGTTGGACTCAAGACAATAAAAACGGTGGATGAAGTTTAAAGAATTTTTTTTGAGGATTTGTGGGTGGCCAGCCAGTATGACTAAGATACAGGCATTTTCTAACTGCTTCAAACAGACTTCAGTCTGACTGGTCAGAGTCCCATGTGGTCAGTATGGAAAAAGTGGAAACCAGTAACAAAGCCTCCCATCCAATTGGATTTGAAGCGTGTTCCTGCATAGTTTATTCTTGATAACCCTTCCCCTCAAAGTCATACAGCCAAAATAGTGGAGTCAGAAACTACTTTGGTGCATTGTTGTCACAAGATTGTTAGCAAATTCAAGAAAATTCAGAGAAAAAGGAGACTGGAAATGTCAAGAGAAGGATTGAGATAAGTATGTATTTTTGCCATCTGAGAAATATATGAGTAATGTAGAGTTCTAAAAATATTATCTACAAAAATTAAGAAAGCATAAGATGAGGAGACAATTGCAAAATGATTTAATTATAATGCAGCCTCAATAAAAGGGCATTTAGGGAAAAAACAATAAATCTCTATTTCCATCAAACTGTAGGGTAAAATAATCTTCGGTTCCAATCTCTTGCAAAGTGTTTTGTAAAACTGTTGCATGTGTGAATCTTTTTTTTCTGCTGCCTGCAAAGAACCCAGAGATGTAGTAAAGTCAAACAGCAAAATGAGGGAAGGTGTTACCTTTAAGGGTGCTGAAGCAATGGAACAGGTTGTCCAGATGTGTTGTGGATATGCCATCCCTGACAGAGTTCAAAACCAGGCTGGATGGGGCATTGAGCAACCTGGTCTAGTGGAGGACCATGGCAAGAACTTTGGAACAAGATTGTCTTTAAGGTCCCTTGAACCCAAACCATTCCATTATTAATAAGCCATCACTAATTTATTAAGGAGGATGAGGATTTCAATAAAGACAGAATCCAGGAATATAAAGAAAGATACCTAAAATATATAATAAAAACTTCAAAAGAACCAAATACTAAAGAATCGTGCTGAACCTGGTCCTGCCCACCTGTATCATGTGTCCCACTCAAGAGTGTTGTAATGATGCAGTTGGCATTTGAAGCTATCTTGAGATCCATGGTAACTTTAAACTGATTCTCCATGTGCTGCTCTGCCACTACATCCCAAAGGAAAACCAGTGTGAATTTATTTCATTTGTTTGAAATTTACATGAGAACATGAATCGTCAGATATGTGCAACCCAGATTACTCTCAGTTCAGATATCACACAAACTATTATAAATTTACAGGCTTATTCTGTGTTTGAAAGTGCAGGAAGAACACAGCAGATGAAATTGGTAGGTTATTATGTTTGTGCAGCCTCCAGCTGTCATCCAATAGTTATTCAATCGCTGTAGAGTGGATTGATCTATGTACAAAAATAATCTCTCCTCTTTGGAAGTCAGAACTGGGGGCCACCTGCCTCTTTACATGTTAATTTATAGCCAAGACTAGACTATGAGGGGTACCTGCTCTAAAAGCAAATATTATGCTTTGGATTATGTTGACACTGGAGTTTTCAACTTTTACTGCAGATAAATTTCCACAGAGTCTAAGAACATTCATATTCAGTAAGCTCCTGAAATGAAACAGAACCAAAATAGACTTGAGAGAGCTGCTAAAAGGATGGGGTCATAACCAGGATATAATTTATTGTCAAATCAAAAGCATTGATTTCAACAAGAATGAGAATCTAGACATAAAAATATTCCCACAATCCACCCACATTAGGAAGGTTTTGCTGTGAGACATACTGCAGGTTGAGGTTTAAGCAGATATGACCAATTTAGGAAAAGGAAGAAAAGATGAAGACGGCTTCTGCTGACTCTGAAAAAGAAATACTGACTAAGAGCCCAGACTTCCCTGCTATGCTTGAAGTTGTACCATAGAGCTCAAAGTGGACATACCTACCCACTTCCCCAGATGTGTCAGCTGGTAGCTGTTATCTTTTGATACTTTTAATTGCAACATTTCAGCAGCAAGATATCCACAAGCAGAGAACTACAAGTCAGTCTCATGTCTATGCCTGCCAAGATCATGGATCAGATCCTCCGGGTAACTATTGTAAAGGCACACAGAAAATAAAGATGTGATGGATGATGGCAAACATGGCTTCTCCAAAGGCAAATTGTACCTGAAAAATTTGGTGGCCTTCTATGATGGATATAGAGGTAGTGGATGGGGGAAGAGTGATTGATATCTACCTTTATTTGTGCAAAGCATTTTAGACTGTCCAACATGGCATCCTTGTCTCTAAACTAGAAAGTTACAGATTTGATGGACAGACCATGCTGTGGAAAGAGGACTGTCTGGATGGTTGCATTAAGAGTGGAGTTTGGCAGCACGATGCCCAAGGGGGAGCAGTGGCAAGTGTTGTTCCTCAGGGTAGGTGTTGGAGCTGGCACCATTTAATGTCTTTGTTGGTGACATGGACAACGGAATTGAGCTCACCTTCAGCAAGCCTGAGCATGACACCAAGCTGTATCAACAGCATTACTTCATGCTGCCACAACTTCTTGTATTCCTAAAGTGGGAAAAAACCCCCCACAAGCATGTGGACAACATACCAATACACCAATGTTTTGGCAGTGGATGGACAGTGCTTACACAGCACTGAGGTTTTTCTCCCCCCTGAGTCTGTCTCCCTCAAAAAGCAGAGCTGAGGCTTGCAAGAAGCTGGGAGGAGACAGCTGACTCATACTGGCCAAAGGGATATTCCATACCATATGACATCATAAGGCAAAAACTCAGGAAAAGAAGGGGGAAGGGGGGACATGGTTATGGTATGTGTCTTCCAAAGTAGCTGTTAACTTTTTTTGAAGCCCTGCTTTACAGGAAATGGCAAAACCTCTGCTTGCTGATGGGAAGTAATGAATAAATTCCTTATTTTTCTTTAGTCTGTTGTCCTGGAAGACTGCCTGCTGCCATACTAAACAAGGAGGACTCACAGTACTATTTATGTTGCAGAAGTTTTAATATCTTCTTTTTCCTCTGTTAAAAGTAGCCCAGGTTTCTAGAACTGGACTAGGTATTGCTAAGTAGTATGACAGCGCTACTATCTTTAAATTAACCACATATCTACTGCACAGTCTGCAGCAAATGTTTTGGCATTTTGCTATCAAATTGAGTGATCTTTCATACACTGAGAGATGTGTGCTTCTGAACTGCTTGGGAAGATTTCACATTGCTTTGCAGTTCTGAGGTGAGCTCTGTGCAGACCTTCACCAGAGAACATTTTGTTATCCTGAATTTTTGCTGCTGATCACCTCAGCAATGCAGCACAGCAGCTGACTACCCATCTGTTTATCTCATGGGCTCAGAAAAAAAGGACTCTAAAGCATAAAAAAAACGTGTTCCCAAAGGAAATAGTTTATATCATCAGTCTTTTCTCCAATGGTAGATAAATTGCCCAAAATACTGACAGAACTGATGTGAAATTCCCCAGCAGGGCTTTAGTACAGAGGGCTAAGGCCAGAGTGTAGTATGCTGTCAAATACATCTTCTCAAGCAGTGTATTTGCAGTCTCTAAATTCAAATTATTTCTTTACCCCATTGGAAATGGTGATAGGGCTTTCATGGAAAAAATGACTAATGGGATGGTGAGAGGAACCTTGGAATTTTCAGAGTGACTGCAGAGGCTGTAGGCTGCAGTCATGTTCTCTTATGATGTATCCCAAAGTGCAGCAATACCAGAGACCTAGTCCTGCAACAGCAAAAAAACCCACCAGATTGCTCAGAAGATGCTGAACATTTCATTTGGAGGACATGTCATGAAGACTCAATCAAAAAACACAGCAAAAAGACATAACTGTCCAATAAAAAGCATGTAGCTCATTGCTAATTAAATCACCCCCATTGTCCTGTTGTATCTGTCCAGTCCTGCCCTATTTGATGGTTTTTAGCACAGCAAAGGCACGTGGCACGAAGACCTTTCAGCACACCAGGAGTAGGCAATAGAGATCCTCAAAGCCAAGGGCAGGAGGACATAAGCCCTCAACCAGTAAGTTTTGGGAAACACATATAAAATCACTCTGGTTTAATTTGCTTCAGGCTTTTTTTGGGGAATTTAGAAGGAGAGAAGTTAAAAATACAAGATGAAAAATATCTTTAAAAATATTTCCTTGGATTTTCAAGTAATTTCCAAGTTCCATCAAAATAGAAAAGCACTAATAGGGTAAGAAGTGCATACCTTATTTCAGTATACATCAAATGCTAATGATAAGTGTCTCAGTTCCACAGCTTCTCTCCCAGGATGGGTACTGGTACATTCAGAACTGCAGCATGCCAGATGTTCCACAGAATGATGAAGCCCGTGCATCAAAAGCACAGAAAAATTATGCAGAGAACATTGTTTAGAATGCTCTGCTGTCTCTTGCATTATTTCCTGAAGCTTATTGTACCAATCACCTGGAACATAAACCTGACGTCAGCATCTGTTCTTCTCTTCTAAGGCAGCTCTCTATTGCCTTTGACTGTTGCCTTTGTGTACAATTCTTTATCAAACCTAATTGGAAACAGCATTGAAACCAACACTTACCATCTCCCTGTGCTGCTTAACCCCTCTGGATCCAGAGCATTGCTGAGCATTGCACAAGAAAATGTAATCCTTTGAGAAGCAAAGGATTCGCTTCATTGCTGAACCAGATAAGACATCCTCATCACTGGGACTGCAGGGTGATCTAGATGTCCTATGAAAACAAGCTTAGAATTTCAGGGTCACAAGGCTGCCAGTTATGAACAGAGACAGAAGCATCTGCTGTATGAGTCTCATGGAGCTGACAAAAAAAAGCGAAGTTTGGTCCCTTATAATCCCACATGTGCATCACAGTCACCTACTAATACAGACTTGGGATTTATGGTAAGAGTTATACATATACCTCAAAAATAAAATATATTCAGTCCAGGCACAGATAATCTCCTCCCATTTTAGTTCTAGTATTAGCATTAGTTATGGGTGCGTTGCAGAGAAAACAAAGTGTGTTTTTTGATGTTTTAGTTCAAAACAGATAAAAAGGAACTAAGAGGATATATTTTATAAAAAAAATTTTAGGTTAATACTAAGAAAATGAATGATTCACAGGATGCACTGCAGGTCACAGGGGAAGCATAAAGCCTTTCATGTCCAGGCATCACTGATTTGCTTTAATTTGTACTCCATTATTAGATACCTAAATCTTTAAAAACTTTGAATTCGATCAACTGAAGCATAAATATGACATTAGAGCAGATGTTTCACAGGAGAAGTAGGATAAAGAATAAGGAATGTTTCTCCACAAAACATGTTTGCATCTTCATAAATGAAGTAACACAAATCTTTTAATTCCTTGACTGGTTAAATGGTGTGACTGCATAACAAGTTTATGTTTTATTTCATTTGGAGAGTACTTGACTGCCACATATATAGAAATTCAATGTTTCTAATTTTATAATTTTAAACTGATGTTTTAGGGCAATATATTACATAATCTGTAATAAATAGCTTATTTGCTGAAGAAAATAGAGGAATCGGTAAAAATCAAATTCACTGTCATATGAATACTAAGTGTGTTAAAAGTGACTCAGAGAAACCAACTGGCTTTACAAAGTCAACATTAGATGTATTCCTAACCACAAATGTGAATAAGTCTATGACAATATCCTCCAGCAATTTAGAATTTCCCTCAACTCAGGCATTACATCAGCTCCAAGATATTTCTATATGAGTTTAAAGTTTAACTAATGACCAGAAAACTTTATTCACTTTCTCCAAATCATATATTTTTCCTCGAGTGTCAGATTTTCTGAACTAGAATTTTTTTCTCCAGTCAAAGCAAATACAATAAAAGGAGTGCTACTGTGGGTCCAGCTTCCCACAGTACCTTTAGCTCAGATCCCTTCATTTTTGATAGAAATGTGAACTTTTAGATTATATGTGATGAAGTTAAACCTTCAGTAGTGCCCCTGATCAATAGAATCACCAGCCATGTAACTTATGAAAAAATACTGGTACTGATGGGTACTACAGCTGTAACTACTGTAAAAATTTAATATTCTTCTGCCTGAAATAAGACAAAGAACAGAAAAGGTATCCACTTTACTGCTCTAATGATTCGCTTATTCTTTAAAAAAGAAAACTATACAGTTCTTCTCTCTCTCTCTCTCTCTCTCTCTCTCTATATATATATATATATATGTATATAACACATGCAGTCTACATATTTTTTCTCTACTTATTTATATGTAGGACCATGTCACTCACTTAAATATGAATAAGTATTTAGTCAAATTATTCTTCCACATAATAATTTTGACATGTCTACAAAGCGAGCTTGCTCTTCACTTGATATGTAATGGTTACCTGATGCAGCAGTGGCAATCGTGATTACTTTTAGTTGAATATTCAAATATGTAACTTTTAAAATTTAAAAATTCATGAAGGAACTCCTGAAAAATTTTACATTCCTTAAAATAGCAATGTATTTATCTTAAACTGTCACTTAACTGACTGGCCCAGCTTTCTAGCCTGTTCTCAGAAGGCAACTGTCCCCCTTTCCACAGGAGAGTTGCATTATATTCGTAGGAGTGCAAGTCCTTCTTTCACTGTCTTTCATGAGTATCATTATTTGAGGTCTCAGATTAAATGTGCAACAAAACACTCTCAACATATTTTTCAGGGGGTGTCTCCCTAATCCAATGCCCTTTTAAAAGCTGGTAATCCCCATTGGCATTTTGCATACTCTGGTCTTTTACCCAATCCAAATATCCTTCTTGAAAATCAAACTTCTAAGATTTCTTTTTGTTATGAAAATAATTTCATTTATCAAAACTATTTAGCAAATGTCATAGACTAACGAATAGATTTGTAAAAGTTCCTTAAGGTCATCGAGTTAAACCATCAACCCTGCCAAATCCACCACCAAATCATGTCTACCTGGTTTTTAAATAAATTCTGGGCTGCTGACTCCACCGCTTCCTTGGGTAGCCTGTTTCAGTACTTGACAGCCTTTTCCATTAAGATTTTTTTCCCAGCAATCAATCTAAACCTTCCGTAGTACCACATGAGGTCATTTCCTCTTGTCCTATTGCTTGTTAACTGGGAAAAGGGACTGACCCACACCTCCATTCAAGTAATTTTAGAGAGAGATAAAATCACTACTGAGCCTCCTTTTCTCCAGTGTAAATGGCTTCCTAGCCAATCCTCACAGGACTTCTGTTCCAAAGCCTGCCCCAGCTTCTCTGGACATGCTGCAGCACCTCAATGTATTTCTTGAAGTGAGGGGGTTCAGAACTGGACACAGGATTTGAGGTGTGGCCTCACCAGTGCTGAGCACAGGGGGACAATCCCTGCCCTGCTCCTGCTGGCCACACTATTGCTGACACAGGCCAGGGTGCCATTGGCCTGCTTGGCCACCTGGGCACATCTGGCTCATGTTCAGCCCCTGTCACCAGCACCCCCAGGTCCTTCATTGCTGGGCAGCTTTGCAGACACTCTTCTTCCAGCCTGTAGCGCTGCCTGGGTTTGTTGTGACCAAAGTGCAGGACCCAGCACTTGGCTTTGTTGAACCTCATAAAATTGGCCTTGGCCCATGGATCCAGCCTGTCCAGATCCCTCTGCAGAGCCTTCCTGCCCTCCAGCAGATCAATTCCATCACCCAGCTTGGTGTCATCTGCAAACTGACTGGGTGTGCCCTTGACCATCTCACCCAGAATCCTGTCAAAGCTGTTAAACAGGGCTGGGCCCAACACCGAGCCTGCCGGAGCCCCACTGGTGACTGGCTGCCAGCTGGACCCTTCACCACCCTCTCTGGGCATGGCCATCCAGCCAGTTTTCTACCCTGCAAACAATAGTTCTTAAAGAAGCATCTGCAAGAGCACTTCTCCCCAACAGACTATGGAAGTATCTGTAGAAGCCCCTTTTCTAGTTTGTAGCTTGAGTCCTCCTCTGTTAGGAAAGATTCCCTTTGGTGTACTTACAGGGTTTTTTTTTCAAATTTCCAAATTTTAAATATTTTTAAAAATAAATTGTATGGAAATTTAGTCTCATTCTTAGCATTTGAAGAAACAGATGGTTGTACAGACAGGAAAAAAACCTGAATAAAGAACACGTCTCCACTATCTGTAAAGTTGCCTCATTTTAAATAACATTTTTCATATCTTCTTCAGTGTGTGAACTGTTCAGGTTAAAAACACTTTTTGGACAACAGTTTTTGCCTGCTACCTAGTTAAACTTGCTATAACACTTTTTAAACTTGATAAATAATGCATAGCAAAGCAAGATTATGGTGGGTGAATATTAATGGCAGGAATTAGAGCACAGAAACTAATCTATAGTCAGAGAACACTAAAGCACAGAGTGCTAAGTGACATAAGTAGGCTAATTGGATGCTTCTTACAGGAACTGCTTTTCTGCAAACATTAGATTCACCTGACAGAGATTTATTTGACAACTCTTGGATAAGAAAGGAAGAAAATGCTTCTCTTTTATGTCAAAATAACAGATCTGTGTCTTGACATCAAGGAAAAAAACAACCAAACAAACAATAAAAAAAGAAGAGATGCACCCAGTATCTTAATGGCATATTATTTTCTTCCTCATTTATTTCAAGAATTAAAATAATTCTTTTTACTCTTCTCACAATTCTTCTCCCACTCTTGACAAAGACTCAGATTGTTAGAATAAGATAGCATTTCAGAAAATAACTATTTAGCAGTAGAGTATCTTGATCAGTGTTTGCACATGGTCTAGATGACCTAGTTTAAAATAATACAGTTGTCCTTCTACTCACAAACTCTGGAATCAAGCTATGATTTGTGGATTCTTGTGGTTTTATGACTTTATTTTTCAAAAATTGATAGCCATATGCTTTCCTCAGCCCCATGAACTGCAGAGGCATAGATCAGTGCTAGTCACTAGCCCAGTTTACAACTACATATCACAGTTTGTGCGTCTGTGGCCTGTGACTGGTAACCTGGGTAGAGTGACCAAATCCCACTGAGCAAGTGAGAGACAGAGGGGGAAAATTGGAGCAGCAAGAGCTGACAATCTACTTAGAGCATTTCCTAGGTAAAGGTGGAAAATGACTTCACTATTTCGACAGCAACCTGTCCAAAGGCTCACCTGCTCAGCTTGATCAAAGTCCAGAGCCAAGGGGAGCCAGTAGAATAACTTTGAGGGAAAACTTGAAAAATGACATGTCAATGTAAAGAACTGCCAGGAGTAAGCCCATACTGTGCTGTAGCTCTATCAAACAGAATCCATTAACTGTGTTTGATAGAACTCAACATGGCTGGCAACTATATGAAATCCAACATGAAATCCAGAATATTGCAGGATAAAACAGCCAAATTTTAATCTTATATATAGCTATATTCTCTATAACATTCAAGGCTCTTCTCTTGTAAACAGCTCTTACAGAGAGAATGGAGAGTGTGTATGCCATGTTTCCATTACTGGTATTTGTGAAGGCTTTCCTTTTAAAAGCTCAAATTAAAATAGGAAAGTGAGGTTCATGCACAAATTCACCTCAATTTAAATTTATGAGCAAAGAATCTGTGCTGGCAAGTGTGTTAATTTATGGGAAAACTCTGGATAATAAAATTCTAGATTCCTGTCTGGCCTATACCTAGGCTTCTATTAATCTATTAGATGCCAAATGGTCTCTGAAATTCTCTAGAAAATTAATTTTGTTCTTTCTGATCAGGCTGGATACTCTTGGTACTTTACTGATATAAAGCCAAGGCACAAATTCTGAGTATCCGAGAGCTGGCTGAAAAAATATTACCCTACATAACACCAATTTTGAGAAAGATATACAGAATTACACTTGTGTGATTTTTGCTGTGTCAATAGCATTTTCAATTAAGTGAACATAAGGTCAAATAAAGCTAGATAACTTTCAGTAGCATTAGAGGAATCTAAACAGAATTAACACTCTAGGTGAATTATCCAGACCAGTTGTAAAACTGATTGCTAAACCACTTAGAAACCTTTTGAGAGGACTTTACTACAGTGAAGTCCAGTAAATAAAACCATGGCAAAACTACAAATACGTTAAAAGAATTATTACTTAGACAATTAATACCTACATTGTTGCTCCTTATGTATCAATATATATTGTTATACACTCTCAAGCCATCTTTTCAAAAGTACATCTTTCTTAAGTGGTTCATGAACAGTACTGCATTTCAAAGATATTTTTGCATTTCAAAAGACTCAAAAATGAGTCTCACTTTTGTGTAAATACACATCAGAATTGTCATATACATACATACATATATATATATATATATATATATATATATATATATATATAAAACAGAAGTTAATTCCAGAAATTTCCATGGAGGTTTATGTATCTATCCTTATATTTATACATACACACTGCATAAATGTATCCATATCTGAATTTAAAGCTTTATGATTTTCTATGCTCATGTTTATATTGTAAAAACAAAGTAGAAATCTTTATATATGTTTTAAGTAGCACACATTTTTTCCTACATTTGACACCTGCATTGTACATCTATATAATATACAATCATATGAAAAATTTTGGTTGCAAGTACTGCACTACCTTAAAGATTTTTGTTAAGAAAACAAGATTGAAATCTTGTAAGCTTGCCCATTCATTTCATTTTTTGGTGATATAAATCCATACACAATAGAAAACAAAACATTTCCATATGAAGCCAAGAACAACTTTTTTTTGGTTGTAATTACAAGACCTCAAGTAGCACATACAAACTCTTAATTCATAGTTCTGTATTTTTATTACATCAATGGCTATATCATAAAAGAAATTTACTTAAAATATAAATACTTCATTGTGGTGAGTTCTAAATAATCACTATGAAGTTACCTTATGTCAGAACAAAGATTAATAGAGGGGGGAGAGGTCCCCACTGTATAGACAGTAGTTACTGAAGGAGGAATCTTGGTCAAGTGCCAATTGTTGTCTTTCTCCTGCTGCCTTCTTCCTTGTAATAGCTCTATGTGCAGTGTTCAACCACATGAACATCTCGCTTCCATTTTATTGCAAATTTCTAATCCAAAAGAGGATTCCTCAAAGTATTCTTTAGCTATATGCTATTCTTCCATGCTCTTCTACACAGCAACTAGCCTTTTGGGGTTATAGGGTGGTTTCCAGTGTGGGAACAGCCATTGCCTTTCAAAGATTGACTCTTTCAAATGCTTAGGAGGCAACTAGGCATGGGAAAAACCACCCAGACTAGTCAAATCACACTAGGTGTAGCTTGTGCACATCCACTTGCCACACGCTACTGAATTGCTACATATTTCCAGACCGATTGCTACATTAACAAGGGATTTTGTCTTTGGCATTTGCCATTGCATTATTTTCTCCCTAAAGGTAAATCAAGAGAAGAAGAGAAATAATATGGGAAAAACAAGATGGAGCAAAGAGATGTTCCAAAGAGGTTTCTTTGTACTAGGTATCTTAATTTTTGTATGATTCATTCCTAGGAAAGTAAAAGGCAAAGGGAAAGAATGATACTGTAATTTTGTAAATATATACTGAAATCAGAATAGTCAGCAAAACAAAGAGATTTTTTTTTCCAGTGGTCTGCAATAAGCATTTATAAAGCCAATTATTAGCATGAGAACTCCCCCTGTCATTCGGAGGTGCATTTATCAGATCCAGCAAATTAGCAGCTTTATTAGCTACCAGCTAATAGCCAGGTCAGTATGAGCAGATATAGGGGAGTTATTTAGAAGATGTTATCAATTTATTCTATGATTACTGTTTATCCTCAAGGGTCTGCACAACATTATCAGTAAAATCTCTATTCCTGTATATGTTTCCCTCTTTTCACCAGCTCCCAATAGAGAAAGAAGTGGAGAAAAAAAATTATCACCCCATCATGCTCCAAGCCTTGCCTCTGTGGCAATGTTATCACAGTCAGCAAGGACTTATTTCAGAAACCCAGAAAGAAGGAATTTTAAGAGCTCAAACCTGCTTCTCTAATGAAAAAGTGGTTGAGGTGCTTAGGAACATATTAGCAGCAGTGCGTTAAAGTTTCTGCTATTAATTTTCCTCTTACCTTCTAACAACATGACTGAAGCAGCTTTTTCCTGGACTGTGGTTTTAAACAAAAAACAAAAAGCCAAGAAGCAAAAAGTCTTACACATTACAAAGCAAAAACCCAAACAAAACCCCAAACCAAAACAAAAAAACGCTGTCCCAAAAATCCCTCTCTTCTCTCCTTTCCAAACTGCACTTCACAGTGCTCTCAAGTTTTTAATTGTTATTACACAGCATTAAAAGTGCAAGAAAAGAGATTGCAGAAGGCAATTTCATAGTGATGTACCTTTTGGCCAAGTTACTTTATCCTACTGTAAGACTTGTGTAGTAGGGACAGGATAGCAGCTCATTCTGTAGTGAAGAAAAGCAGTAATGCAGGTTCTTTCTTTGCCAGGCAATGAAGGATTTGTCCTTCCCTCTCTCCCCACACAATATGTTTGTGTTTTTTATCTCTTCTAAATTTCTAAGATGTGGAATTTATATTCTCACCACACAATAAGATTGCACTTTTTTCAGAGTTAGTTACTTTTCTTTGTATTTTTCTAACTACAAAACCATGAATTATATGTAATAACTCTTTGTGGATACAAGTTTTAGACAATTTGTTCTCCTCCTCCATTTTCTTTCTCTTTCTATTCCTTGTTCTGAAAGCCCATCCCAGGTCCAAATCATGCACCTGGATGTTTTAAGTTTTGTTTCAGAGAGAGAAAGTGAGGAACAAAAAAAAAAAAAAAAAACAACACCCAAAAAACCAAATAAAGCAAGCAGTGTAGAAAATTTTCACATATTAAATATGGATGACATTCTAATGTGAGAAGAAAAGGACAGATTATTGTTCATTGCCAAGTTTCAAAGGATGCAGACTTTTTTTCACTGCACAGTTCTGAGATCTCTAAGCTGTTTTTGTTCCCAAGCTGAAGGAATGGAGGGGACCTGCTCAGTTCATATGTGTTAAGCACAGGAGAACAAGTGAGATTTGTGGGGGAAAACAGAGGTCCAAATGTTGTAGTAAAAGTAAAACTTTCTCAGCAATAGCCAAAGTATGATTATAGATTAAAGCCCCCTAAGGCTAGCAAACAGTCCTATTAGTGTTGAATATGTCCAAACTCCACATAAATCAAGAAAGAAAAGAACTATTTACTCAGGATAGCTTTGGTAGTATCAGGTTAGTATCAGTGGAGAACACTGTTCATATTGCTGCATTGCACAGTATCTCCCTGAAACCAAATAGTTGAAACTTAATAAGCCCCTGCTCAAGAGCCCTGGAGGTAAGACCTGTACCCTGCAATAGTGGAATCAAGTCTAAAGTTCATACAATCCCAAAACATGCTGAAAGTTCATGTGCTACAGAGATGTCCTAAAAAGAACTTGGTATTTGAGAAACAGTTTCTAGTTCACTATCAACACTTTATTCCCTGTTTAAAGCTAAAGTTTAAAGCTTTAAGTGATGAAGAAAATTATATATATCACATATCTATAGTATAACAAGCTTTCAGTACATGTTTAATTAATGAATGTTTTCTGGACTTAGCATAACTCACTCCCCAAACCACAGGCATCAAAAGCAGTCTGCCTGTCAGGCTACTTGACACATGTCCATGTGTTCCTGCACAGTGAATCTCAGCATGTTTAGGTCAGAGGTCCTGGGTCTGAAGGGTGAAACCAGGGCTGCCAAGCTCTTCAGTGGCAGTAGTTTTTGTGGTACATGGTTATCACTGAGACATCCTCTCCTTCTACAACTTGGATATGTTCAGATGTCTCCATATTAAAATTTTATCCCAGAGTTTGGGCATACCTTCACACCTATTACTGATCACAACATTGCCTTTGTTGTCAGTTCATCAACCACCCCTGTGGTAAAGCACAGGGTGATGCTGTTGCCTCATGACAAACTCCTATCCATCTTGTTTTAATTTTCTATTTCATTTTGTCTTTATTTAAACATGAGTTATTGATGCCATTTATGTTTCTACAGCTAAACCACATTTTTTCTGAATCTTTTTTTCCCTCCTTTTCCCAGTATTAGGTGGTGTTGGAATCAAGACATTCAGGATAGCTGCTGCTGGGTGAGTAAAGAAAAATTATAGAATAGGTTGGGTAGGAGAGGATGTCCAAAAGCCTCTAGTCCAATCCCCTGCAAAGAGCATGGACATCATGTTACCAGAACCAATTGGCAGATACAGGCTTTCACAGAGTACAAGCAGGTGTGCAGAGTTTGTGGTCAGAAAAAAGAAGTTAGTTCTGATCATTGGGTTCCCCGAAGATGGAGTGGTTGTATAAGTACAAAAGCAGCAGCTGGCTTCCCCCCCCCCTTTTTTTTTTTTTTTTTTTTTTTTTTTAAGACCTGGATAATTATTTAAACATTGTTAACATTATTTGTTGTGACATTTCTAATGTCTGAATCCTAGTAAGGAAACTTACTACAATTTGGACAAGGACTCATAAGAATCTAGATTTCATTAAATAGTCTTTTTCATCTAGCTATCAATGAAATAATGAAAACCTTATTCAACAAAATGAAAATGTGTTATATTTCCTCATACAGTAATGTGTAGAGCAAACAGTATCTAAAACATTAAATATATTGCATAAATTAAGGTATTTCCCAGCACTCACACAAGCTTTTAGAATCTGAGAGTAGAGGAAAATTTTCAGTGCAGGTTAAAATGATTTTTAGCCACTTATAGTTACAAGTAGGTGCTCTATATATCACATCGACAACTTAAATCTCCAAAGTATAAATGCCAAAGACCCTTACTCTGAGTAAAAGCAATTTGCTAGATAAAACCCGGGAATTTCAATTAAGGATGAATGTGCAATTACTTTAAGGAAGAATAAAACCAAGCTTTCCATTAGGAATATATGTGCAGCTGTTAAAAACAATAAAATACTGTCAATACTACCTCTTCATTCAATTAACTCCTAGCCTTGCAGACCACAGATCATTTCCTTTGTCACCCCATCGATTAGGCAGCTCTACATTTTGAGAGCACTTCTAAGCCATTAGGTTATTAAGTCCAGCTAATTTCTTTCCTGAGAATTACATGAATACATTTGACACATTCATTAGCTAATGAAGTTAGAAGATTGTATCAAATCCTTTCTGTAAGTATTGAGAACTACCATTATCAAAACTCCGATTCAGAGACAAAATATATAGAGTTTTTAAAGATATAATATATAACAGCTAATATTTTGAAACTAGAATTTTCATTTCTTTGCAGCTATGAAACTACAAGAAAAAAGGAAATTATGTGAAGCAACAAAAACCCCCCAAATATCAGCTGTCAAAATCATTAATGATCTATTAAGTACAAAAGCTCTCCCTTCAGTATTTTAAAATATATTTGAACTATAGGTCGTCTCTGAACAGTAAAGCAATCTTCACATCTACTGTTTGACTGACTGTGAATGCACGAACCTTAACAAGTTATTTTTATAGTCAGATTCAGACAAGTTTTAAAAAAAATACCTTTTTTCATATAAAGTAAACTGATAATGTAATATACAAAGTAATTTTATGTACAGAAAATAAATATAAATGCTTCCTTATGTTTTCATGGGGTGTGTAAAAGAAGGCATTTTCCTACCTTACTCAAAGATGCTCGCTGCTGACTGACTGGAACAATTTTACTTGCATCCTAGTAAACTCTTGAACAGTAATCCTGTTATGTGTCTACAGCAGTTTCATGGGGGTGGGACTTCTGTGTAATAATGAATTCACCAGGGAATCTTCCCTTTGAAAGAATGCTGCTGCAGACAAGGAAACCACTCTATACTTACTGTCACAAGCTTCTGGATGATTAGATTAAGACACAGGGAATAAGTACAAGTACACACATGGAGTGACTGCAGATTCAAATATTTCCTATATGCTAAAGCTTTGAGAGGATGAAACTGCAGTATGCTTTACAAGAAAAATGTGTATATAAATATATGTGTGTGTGTGTGTGTGCATACACTTTATATATGCAAAAAAGGAGAGTCATAAAAGGTCCTTATGAAGAAATTAATTATTTAGTCTATAGGTGTGTGGCAAAATAGCATGTCTGGGTTTATAAGCGATTCTAACCATTTAATCTGAGAAAGAGAAACTCCAAGTCAAGCATGTTAATCCTTGCAAAAAAAACCCCAAAAAACAAACTAAGAGTATCATAATCCTAAATGATAAATTACATAAAAAGCAGATACACACCCACCCTACTGGATATCACTAATTTCCCATGTAGAATGGCAGCTCAGACATAATGAAGAAACTCTGTAATATGTTAACCCAATAGCATAAAAAATAGCTTCCTGCAAGCTCTCCAACAAAGAACAGTGATGTTTATAGTGATTATTATTAAGATGTATGAGCAAAAAAACCTTGGAGAGCTTGTGTGGTCACTTGAAATAGTAGACAACAAATATAAGCACAAATTGATGCTTTGGATGAAAGAGATATATCTGGCAAGGTTATGGCAATGAATATGATAAAGGGTGAAGGGTCCCAGTATTCAGCCAACCACCTCAGTGGAGCTGTAAGAATAATGGTCATACAACCTGATGACTGAGCTAAGTGAGCCTATCAGCCTTTATTAAATCATCCAGCACTTCCCTTATTTCCTCATTTACTGATAAAAAGTAAAACAAAGCTGACTCATGGACTTCCAGCTCTGCAGAGCTGCTTTCCAGCCGGTCAGTCACAGCCTATGCTGGTGTCTGGGATTGCACACCCAGATGCAGAACCCTGCCTTTGCCTTAATTGAATTTCAGAAGGTCCCCCTCTGTCCATCCCTCCAACCTGTCAAGGTCTTTCTGAAGGGCAAGCATAGCACCCTGGGGTATCAGCCACTCCTCCCAGTTTTGATGCATCAGTGAACTTGGATGAAAGAGTAGAGTACCTCCTAAGCAAGTCACTGATGAGTAAGTTAAACAATACTAAGCCCAATATTGAACCTTTGGGGACACTACTCATGACAGACTTCCAACTAGATCTTGTATCACTGATAGTGACTCTCTGGGATCTGCTCTTCAGCCAGGCATCAAACCACTTCCCTGTCCACTCATCCAGCCCACACTTCCTGAGTTTGCCTATGTGGCTGTTGTCCAGGTGGACAATACTCACTGCCCTCCACTCACCTGTCCAGGTAGCTGTTTCCTCATAAAAGTCAATCAGGTTGGCCATTCCTTCCAGTGACTCCACCTGTCTATCCCTTTTATAGCTTTCTTGTTAGCTAACTCACAAAAGGTGCAATCAATCACAGCCTTCTTCTGTATAAATTCCAGCACTCATCTAGGGTGTGAAAGGCAAATTCAGCTCCATTCCCTTCAAAAGCAACCTGCATTTCTCCACTCCATGCAACTGCCCTTACCAGTAAGTCATGAAGTGGTCTGTGTGCTTGCCACACCTTTTTTTGAAACTGTCCCAACAGGGAGGCCACACTTAAGAGTCTGAGTTACTTATAAGACAAACCAAAAGAATAAACATCATCCTAGAATGTCCAAATGTGACCATTACCTGAATAGAAGATAACAACCTTATCTAAAGTAGAATTCTGAGAATTTCATTTCCAGAGAAATGAAAAGAATTTACAGTTGCTCAACTCAAAGGGCAGAAGGTGAAGGAAGACCAGCAAGGGAAAAGAATGATAATATTTAGCTATGTCCAAAGCAAGAGATGTTTCCCATCTTTATAGAAGATAGAATAACAAGGAAGAAGTTTAAATTGTAGGAAAAAAAGCTTTCCAATGCCTAATCCTTGGATCTACCAGTAAACAGAGAGACTCCTCAGTCTTTTTATTTCTTGGAAGGTTAAAAAAAGGATCATAAATAATCTGGGAAGAGTTAATTTTACATTGGCTGAGAGAGGTGATCTGAACATGTCTACACAAGTTTTTCTGTACAGGATCAAAATATTCAGGAGTCAGAAATGAGGCATGTTGCTGTCAGAAATAGTTTTATCCAAGCACAAGTATACTTTTTTAATTTGTAAAAATATTCAAAATAATTATTTTGATAGGAATTATTTATGTCAGTAGAAGTGTGAACGCCATCCTGCTAATAAAAGTAATATCACACTAATTGATCACTTCAATTAAATTTTAAATATATGCTTGATGCATTAATTGGAAAGCTTTTACCTTCATCCAAAAAACTGTAAAAGAATACTTTCAATTTATTGAAAGTAAAGTTTTCCTTTTTTAATTTGATGCAAAAATTAGAAGCATGTAAGACTGCATTTCATACTGACAGAACAAAACCCATGTGTCACATGTAGTAGACTTCTCCAAATGCTGTGATTCAGCTCTTTATACAAAGTAATTTGCAACCTGGTAGACCTTAGAACTTAATTATTCTGACCTAACAGAATGACTTTACCTAAGACCTTCTTTTATTGATCTAATATGCAGTTGAAAGTCTGTTTCAACTTCTGGCCTGTGCATTGCTTGTATTAAGTTACTTGTTTTCACTTACTTTACAGATTACTTCATGGAAATGTAACTCCAGACAGCCAAGAGATTGTCTTTTAAATAAATAAATAAATAAATTACATGCAGTCCCCTTTGCTACTGTTAGATCCCCGGACTTGCAGTTACATTTCTTCTATTTGATAGTTATATTCAGTATTGGATAAAATTCTCCTATACAGTTGTTCTTTAATCACTTGAACTGCAATGCTTTGTAAGCAGAAAGTGTCCTTTGATAAAAGAAATTTAATTCCATAAAATGTCATCTTTCTGCAAACAGTGATTAGATGTACTGATATTGTGTTGTGGAGCTGTGACCAGTGTTTAGCAATACCTGCAAATTATCAAAACAATTAATTTTTTTGGGGAAAGACACAAAGCACTCCAGATATTGGAAACTGCATTTCATCTGCAAGCTGTAAAGAGAGACATTGATTGCCAGAAACAAATCTGGGCAGAATCATGGCTCAGTAGCATTCAGCACAAAGAAGACATCTTCTCACATGTTTTCTGTCCTTTACCCCTTCCAGTCAGAGAAGCTCAACCTGCATCTCTAGTACACAACATCACAGACAATTTTTCTCCTCTCTTCCATGCTAAAGTACAGATCATGTGGACAACTGTCACTGAGCTAACATGGATTCTGTATTTCAGTAAGATATTGATAATGTGTAGTATCTATTACTTTTTACTCTGGTAATATAAAGGTTTATGTGTGTAGTCAGTTCTTCTGATCATTAGGAAAACAGCAGAGCTCTTGTTGCCTCTTGGGGGTATTTTTCATCAGGAGCATACTTCACATTTCCTTGTAACAAGGGCTCTCAAAAGAGAACCTAGGGCAGCCCTCTGTAAAGTCACCTGGTGTATCTAACTTTAGAGTTATCTCTATCTAACTCTTTAGAGATTGCAGAAGTGCTCCTAAAGGTATTTCTGAGACCGTCTATTTAAAAATGCCATCCTGTACCATAACATAAATACCTTGAAAAAATATTTTTGTTGCAGAGGTCTGGCAATACAGCTTTAGTAATAAAATTTGGGGAGAGTAGGCCAACATATTTGCCATAAACATACTTTTCCCAACTAAACAATAATTTTAGAAAGTCATGTAACTGTAGTGAAGATAATGAAAAAAATACAACATGGACCAAAATGCTACAAATAGACTGGGATACATCAGACAGTATCGCACTGAGAAATAGTTATAATACCTCTGTGCATATTTGCTGCATTAAGGGGTTGCAGTCCTTTGAATTAATTTTTTAACCATACTTCTCTGCTGCTGTATATGAAATAAAAGACTGCAATGGGGAAAAGTCTCATAAAGTGCTGCAGAGAAGACTAGCAAAAACTTATGCATTTTTCAGTTGACTTCATGACTGACTTGGTGTGTGGTGTTTAGTTAATGCCACCATAGGTTTCTTACAAAGTTCAATAAAAAGACATGTTTTTCCTTCTACAGTTTTTCTGGAGATGCATTGCTGCACTAATGTACTGAACAAACTGAACTGCATTGAAAAAACTGCTTTCCAAACTTTTACTAAGAGCACAGGTCTTAAGCCCAAGTATTATGGTGCTTATGTCAATACAACTCTTAATGCATTCTGTTGCTAGGATAAGTTTGTTTACAGTTTGTGGATGAAGTAATTTTCATAGTCTTTTTGTGAGGATCCCCTGTTTTTTCATTGACTGAATAGTTACATCTAACCTTTCCTGCCCTCCATGCGTGGGCAGTGCTTCCTCTCTTTGGATCATATCTAATATTTCAACAGCAGCATCAGTTCTTACAAGAACACAGGGAATTGTGCTAGCATACTAGTTTTACTATAAGCAAGAATAATTGTATCTCATCTCTTCTGAAAACGAGGCATTGAAATGGGAGCAACCCAATTCACTTTAATGAGATTACTTTCTGCAAGAGTTTAACCTCCTGTCTTATGACCACCTTTCCTTACACTTAATTGAAAGGTATAATATGGTTCAGCAGTTATTAAAATGCTAGCTTTTGTTAGCTTTTGTTAGCTAAAAATGATAGCTTTTGTTCATTTAAGTATAATTTTTATTGGAAATTTTCCTTTCTTACCAAGCCAGAGGATGGTTGTTAGGTTTCAGACTGGTGCAGTAATAAGGAAAATACTGCTATTTCTAAACTACCACAGGGCAATAATGAATCAGAAAAAATACTGAAGAGTGAAAATGTCTTTACATATTCAGAACACTAAGTTTGTCTGGTAAAGTTTCTTTTGATTGTATAACTTAGCATTTCAATATGAGAACTGCTTCACTTCTCATGGCACTGTGGAAGACAATCACCATTCTCAAAACTCTGCTAAAGTGACATCCAGGAAGCATCGTCACTACCCTATTCTGAGGAGCTGACAAATAAGGGAAGAAAGGAAAAAAAATAGGGTAATTCCTAATTTCATACTAACAATTTTATTTTTGTTTGCTTTCAAGTATTTTATTCATTAAGATATGAACCAGAACTCAATTGAAAACTGCCAGGCTCAGATAAGAAGGAAAAATTTCTACATATTAAATTATTATGTAATCATTTTACATGAAATAGAATATTATTAGAAAGGAAAAAAATGTTTCAGAATGTATATAGGTCTGGATATGAAAACATTTAGTATTGAAGACTCCAGTTCACAAAAATCTAGTTTGTAAAGGTATCAGAATTTAAGCTTCTTGTTTTTCCCTCATCAGTGTTAGGCGTTAAGAATTTTTCACAGGCAAGAGAAATTGAGAGCAATAAGAATGATCTGCCCTAGCCAAAAATTGAAGTCTGAGAGGTTCAAGCTGAAATGTAAAAACATCTTGTTCCTTCAGAAATACTGGAGCAAATTCCCCAAGGACACTGCAGTCTCCATCCTTGAAGCTTTGAGACTGCTGGACAAAAAGCACAAATTCAAGCAGTGCATTCAACCACAGTACTGATTGTGCACCACCACTGGGCAGCTGTGTAGAGTGGCAAAGCTTTCAACCACACATCACTCTGCAAATACAGCCTGTAGTCCAAATCATCTGCTGAGGTGAAAGCTCAGCCAGGAGGGAGAAGAGAGTTCTGAAATTTTATGGAAAGATGGACAGATTGAGATTAAACTCAAGAGAGGCCATCTTCCTGAAATCAAGCTCTGGTTTTTCATATACTTATAGGCAGTTTAAGTAAGGATGAAGAACTCTAATTATTGGATAAGATCATGACCCTGTGGTATTGAGGGCTCTATCACTGATTTGAACAGGTCCAGGTTTTCAGACATCATGCCCTGTTTCTGAGTTCTTGCTCTTAAAGAAACCCAAAACACCCACCACACCCCTGAGCAGTACCCATCCACCTGCAGTCTCAAAAGAACACCCCAAAAAAACAACCAAACAAACAACTCTAACAAACAAAAAAACCCTGAGACACAGGTGAATTTAATAATTATCTGATAGAATAAATCTAAACCCATGGCCATGTGGCAGAGGTAAGAATGGAGTACAGCTTTGCTGTCTTGCTTCGAAACACTGGAAAGTATTCACAACTCTTGATACTGCAGAAGCTTCTGCATTTCTCATGAAAAACTAAACAGATTATAAATACTTTCACTTTGGTATTCATAGACTGATATCAAAATATTGAAACGTTCCCTGAGTTTCCTGTTTCCCATGAATTCCATCTCGAATCTTTCTTAGTGACCTTTGAGAAGGGGAATTTTTTTGCTCTCCTGGATTCTGTGAAAATTAATGTAGCCAAAACCAGAACTAAGACCAATACTTAGAGACCGTTCTTCCTCTTTTCTTTTCTTTTCTTTTCTTTTTTCTTTTCTTTTCTTTTCTTTTCTTTTCTTTTCTTTTCTTTTCTTTTCTTTTCTTTTCTTTTCTTTTCTTTTCTTTTCTTTTCTTTTCTTTTCTTTTCTTTTCTTTTCTTTTCTTTTCTTTTCTTTTCTTTTCTTTTCTTTTCTTTTCTTTTCTTTTCTTTTCTCTTCTCTTCTCTCTTCTCTTCTCTTCTCTTCTCTTCTCTTCTCTTCTCTTCTCTTCTCTTCTCTTCTCTTCTCTTCTCTTCTCTTCTCTTTTCTTTTCTTTTCTTTTCTTTTCTTTTCTTTTCTTTTCTTTTCTTTTCTTTTCTTTTCTTTTCTTTTCTTTTCTTTTCTTTTCTTTTCTTTTCTTTTCTTTTCTTTTCTTTTCTTTTCTTTTCCCCTTCTCTCTCTTATTTGGGAGTATCTTCCTTCTTTTGTTCACATCCTGATGGTCTTTTTTTGCCTTGTTTAGAAGCCTAGGTTTTATCATCATTGCATAAAGCTTTTCAGATATTTGCAAACTGTTATGACCTAGTTTACTTGCTTTAAGTTGTCATCCCTCTAGTTTTTATTGTGATAAGTTTTGGGTTGAGTTCATATTTTAATATATATAATCTTAAACACATTCATTTCACAGTCATTTTAGGGGCTGAGGGAACTAACTGAACTAAGCTGTAGAAGACTAACTGATTTGAAGATTTTATATTCTGTATAAATAATGCATTAAAACGAATTTTAAATAGTGAAAAAATAATTTTCTAGTATACTCTAACAATATTCCAAGTAGCAGTAAGAAAAAATATATAAAAATTCCCACAACATCCAAAAATGCAAAGACTGAAAAATGTGTAACAGATGATGGTGTGTTTTGTTGGAGGTTCTTTTAGGTTTGTTTGGAGGTTGTAATGGTTTAGCTTTTTTGCCTTTTTTTTCCCTTTCTTTTGAATACACAGAGTGGACTTTCTTTAAGAGGTGATGTGTAAACAAGCAGTCAAAAATCACCCCAGACACCACAGAGCAAGTGAACTGGGTTCAGCCGTGCTCACTGGGCTGCAATGAGAGAACTGGCAGTGAACTAAGGGAATGAGTCATTCCCCTCCACCGGGCACTGGCGAGGAGTGGCTGAGGGAATGGAGCTTGCTGAGGCTGGAGAAGAGGTGGCTGAGGAGAAACTGGATGCACTCTATGAGGAGAGATACAGAGGAAACTGAACACTGCTCAGACAAGGTGAAGGTGACAGCAGTGAGTAACAAGAGCAATTACACTGGATATACAGAAAATTATCTAAATAATGAAAGTAGTTAAGCACCAAAGTAAGGGTCCAGAGAAGTTAGGATTTTCCATATCTGAAGACTTGCAAGACAAGTGAAAAATCCTGATCTACCTTTAAAATTAGCTTTTCTTTTAAAAGGAGCTCTAGCTGATAGCTCCAGAAGTCACTTCCACCCTAACATTTCCTACATTTCCAAGACTTCTGAACTGCTTCATAACCATATCATGTGGAATGCCTAGGGTTTCATTGAAGGGGATATGTTCCACACAGTGCCCTCCCTGCCCCCATCACATTGCTAATATAAGTGTAGAAGATAAAAAAAAGAGTCAGATTCATCGCTTGATTTATCATCAAACAATATCTGTTTTTTAGCTACAAAGTGCAACTAAATACAGTTCTGTACTACTGAACATTGCTCCTAGGTATATACCCTACATGAAGGAGGGTGTATCCATAACTTCCATCATATTTTCAAGAGCTGTCTTCTTGTTTTTTGCCAAACTGTTTTTTACTAAGCTATCCTTTGTGAAAGAAAAAGAAAACCAGAGAAAGAAAACCTAAAGAAAGCTTAGATTGCTTTCATATTCTAAGAAACCAGGCTGGGAGCTAGAAGTAGCAGGTCTGGAACTTCCTCCATCTCCCCCTTCCCTTCTCTCTTCCCTTGTTTATTATTTATTGACCTCAGAATTCAATGAGTCACAAAAGTTCACAGAGGAAGTATTATCTATTTATCTTTTAAAAGCTACAGCTTCAGGTGCTCTATGGTGGACTCCATGGTAGCATAACATCTTGCAACTTCAGAGCTTGCAAGACCAAGAAAATAGATGAAACAAGCAAGATGAAGAACATAAGTGGATGTTTGGAGTGGAAATATTTTTTATTTAGTGACAAGGACTGTTATAAGATTTATTTATCATGCATTTGGCCTTCATATTCTAATTATAACTTACTCAGCGAGTTGTGTTGCAAATGAACATCTGGACTTTATCCATTTGGCCGTATTGTTACTTGCCCTGCTTTTTATTCCAAATTTGTTTTCACATAATTCTGTACAGCGCTTCACATTCCCAAGGGAGTTGTTCCTACGAGATAGTATTTACATGTCCACCTCCTGCCTTGATTTTCAGTAGTTTTTCCACAACTGTTTTCAAGTGTCAGAAACAAAGTGGAAACGTATAATCACACACAGTTGGGTTCACGTGACAGGATTCTGAAGTAGAGGAGAAATATGAAGTCACTACACAGTTTTCAAATACAAAAAATGACTTTGAATACATTCTTCATCACAGGACACTGTGTTCTTTCTGCTGTTGCTCAAGAAGGTCTTGCAGTCTAATCAGGATATAACCTCTGTGATCCCACAGAGATCATCAAACATGACATTTCCTTTGAGATTTAACACCTTGCCATCTATCCGGAAAGACACTATATTTTCAAGTCTTTTAAAAAGTCAACACAGGTTAGATGAATGGTAATTAATGATGTTAGTCTTAGAGTTCAGCTTCCTTGCCAGGAAGATTTAAGGCAAATAGATTTTAATATTGCTATTCTGACTTCTTACAGCTACAGCAAAAATGAAACCCTGGAGTAGGAAAGGAGCTTCTTCAGTAGAGAGGTGCTAAAAGCCTGTTCAGCAATAATTTTTGAGATTATTCAGCTGTTGATATTTTTCTTTTTTTTTTTAGTTTTAAACCTTATAACGCATCCTGCCAAATATCTATCACACATCACTTTCATTAGCAATTCAAGGATATAAGTTAATAGTTATATTGGATATGCCAAACAAACATATTGGAGTGCAATTTAGTCAGGTCTTAGCAAAACAGAATATTCCTACACAAAATATTTTTATACTTCATCTTTATGTTAGTACATCCTTCATTGAAACATCTTCCTTCTCAAGCATTAACCCTGCAAGACATGGTTGTTTTACTCAAAATTGTTAAATTCCAGTTGGGTAGCACTTTTTTCCATCATTAAATGCATATCTACCAGTAAGATATGAGAAGGTAAGTAAGGAAGTTAGTAAGAATATTAAACACTTTAATCTAAAGTTATTAAACACCTTGGAAAATGACTTAAGAAAATGGAAGGAAAAAAAGTCATTGATACAAGCACTGACAAAAAGAATTAAGCCTACTGGGACAGGCTACAGATATGCTGAGTTATTGAAATGCCCTCTTAAAGTGTTACACATGCTTTAAGAACTAAACAAAGATGACTTTAGCCTTATGCCCAGCACTACTGTGGCTCCTTATCTGTATTTCCATAGGACAGCTTAAATCCTCCAGTCCCGTGTGTGATGGAAAGCAAAAATGACACCCAACACTCTGCAATCACTGCTCCCTGTGTCAGGACACAGATACCATTTCTAAGACACTTACTGACATCTGACAAATAACAATAAATGGAACAAATGTTAGACAGTACCTGACACTCCAGCTGCCAGAAACAGATTCTGTCTGCTGTAAGTCTTTTATGAGTAGTATTACTATTAATCACTCAGTGGTAATTTTTACAACTTCCCTTTTTAAAGCATTTACCTACAGCTATTGCAAAAAAAAATCACCATTGCAAAAGGTATGATAGCTAAGCATCTCTCATATGCTAACATTGAGAATACTGATACTGTTCTCCTTTAGACATTAGGTAGGCAGATTTGTTGTTTGAACAATGTAACCATGTTTTGGTGGTCAACCACCACCATGTACATTTAACCAAAATCAGCATTTCTGCAAATGACAAATAACAAGAAAGCAAGTAATTGATACTGTTCTGGCAAAGTCTTTAGAAAACTATATCTTTCATAAATTCTGAATCAAATTCTCCTCAGCTTCTGCCTCACCTCTGCAACTTCTTGATTTTAGCCAAAAAATGTAGAGCACCAAGTGGAAAGCAAAGCAGTAATATGATCCTTCCTTTCTAGTATCGCAACTGCTAGGCAAGAAACTCCTCTTTCATATGAAAGTCAATTGATTATTTCATTGCATTAGCAATGCAATGCATTGCATTAACAGTGCTTTCAAGGGAAGACACAAGCTGCTAGTCATTCAGATGCAATCACCATCCACCTCCCTTCCCTTATGAGCTGCTTTACCTGCAGCAACCCCTAACTGAAAACAAGTTAAAATAGCAATAGTTATAACTAAAATTAAAAATATAGGGTTCATTTACCATCTTCATGAAAAACAAGTGAAATATTTCTTACCAAGAACAGTTTCATAGATTTTAGAGAGAGATCATAAAAGACAGAAGCATGAATAACTTATAAATTTATTTTTTCCATCTAACAATGCAATAGTTGTTTCTTGTTTCTCAGTTGACATCCCTTCATACTGTTGTGCCCTGCAGAACAATAGAGGCAGTTGTAGAAATGAAATGAGTCACAAAAAACATGTGACTTGGGACATGCAAAGCAGAGCTGACGATATCACTTTGTCTCAGCTGCCAAGGGTGTAACAGAATCATGTTTGTTTACTGCTTGAATCCCTAACTTTGCTGTTAATCTGAACACATTTTTTCTTTTTGAAAGTAAGACATTATTTAGCATGCAGCACAGCTCATAATCACATTATTAATAACTTGCATTTTGGTTAGCCCTAATGTTGTCATGATACAAGACTCTAATCATGTATTGAATCATCTCATAATATGGAGGTGACAAGTATCTCTGCTGGATCAGCAGGTAAAGACTAGTTCCTCAATGTAAAAGGAAGTTGGCTGTTATGGCAACACACCTTCATGATTGAAGATTTATTAATTTTAAAGCTGCATTTCTCTCCTCCTAAAGCATTGATCGTCATGTACTTAGGTGGGTAAGATGGAAACACAATTTTTATTGCTTTTTCCCCATAGTCTTTCATTAGGACAAACTGGAAATAAAATTTATAATTAAATTGAAGTATTATTTTTGTCGTCTGTTGTTGTTAACTGGCTAATTATAATCTCCCAAGTATTTGTCGGCGTACTGCCTTTAAGTGTCAGAGCACATGCCTATTATACATCATCCATTACACAGTGACAGCCTGAGGCATTCCCATTCATGTTAGGTACTGGATTAGAATATAAAAACAACAACAAAAGACTCAAATACACTTAAAACTACCACCATGAGAATTTTTTTTGTCTAACTCCTAAGCTCTAAATCAAGTGCTCTAGATCAAGAAAAATAAAGAAAGCAGTTTGAGCAGAAATTAAATGTCCAAAGTGAAATTAGTCCTTTCGTGCCTATATGAAACTTAGATTGCTCACAGTGCCAAGATCAGTTTCCTGAGTTTTATAGTCTGAGACCAACAGTGCTCTCAGATGACTGCTTCTGCCAGTATTATCTGATTATTAAAATCCTAAATTTTAAAATCCTTCTGAGATTGGCTCTAAAAGTTAGAGGTGAGTGCTGTTAAATGATCTAGCAAATGTAGATATCGTTTCTTCCACAAAGAATTCCAGAACTTCATTTCTCAAAGCATGGATGGTGCTACATCAAAGTTTTTCCAGAACATCTCTGTCATTCAAGGTCCAGCTGAATTTTAAGTGATGTTTGAACACATATTCCCTTAGCTTTAGTTAAAAAGAGATAGTATTAAAAAGGTATTCTTGTGAAGTTGTACCAGAACATGGTAGAGAAACGTCTGGAAATCATCTGTCATCACTGTCATCATAACATGCTGACAAGATGAGAAATGACCATTCTTCTTGCCCTCTTGTCCTCAAGTTAAACTTCAGATTTCATAACCTTTTGTTGGCCCAAATAAGCCAGTTTGTGTAGTTATCATGAGTCTCAAGGCTTGGATTTAACCACTGAATGAAACAATTCTCTGTGACTCAGACCTGAGTGCACAACTGAATGCCTTTCAGTTCGAGTTGCACAAACAGGGGTAGGGACAAGGCAACTTTCTAAGCTCCAGTAACTACTACATACATGCCTTTGCCACCTCCTGCTGTTAAATACAGCAGCAGGACACTGAGATAATGTGTCACATTTTGCAGGCTAGGTGGTTTTAAAAATATCCAGTGTGAATTACCACACCTCAGTAGTAGTACAGCCCTGGTAGTCACTTAGTAAGCTGTGTTAGTGCACTTCTGTAAGATTGTATGACCATAACCAAGCTGCCATAAAGAGCAGAGTTCTTTATGTCAGTGATTATTTAAATTTATAATTTTTATAATATGTACCAGGCATGTTTTTACAAATAAGAAATGTCTGCATGTGTTACTACAAACCTTACTCTTAGGAAATTTCACACGTAAATAAATGCCTAGAGCAGCTGGTAAATTAGATACATAAATATATATAGTCTAAAAGATCAATAAAAAGGCTTATTTCTAATGACTTGTGTTTCAGCATCACTTTCAGCAGTTACTAATACACAATTCAACTGTATTAGGAGGAAACAAATACTTCCAAGATGGCCCTGCATATTAATATTCATGGAACTTACAACTGAGACTCATTGAGAAGGGCCACAAAACTAATTTACCTGAAAAACAGCAATTTGGTCACTAATTTAAAAAGCTTCATAGGCAAAATAACATAATCACATTTGGCAAGTCCCACCAACTTATATCACACATTATTCTGACCTGATGGTGTATTCAACTAAGACCTGGGAAAATGAAAAACATCAGAAGAGTCAATATTTCTTGACTGACAAGGTTATAGTAATTCATGAAAAACAGAGGTAACCAGAAAAAAAATTGTATGAGTTCCAAAGAAAATAGTTATAAAGCTCTATGTTATGATTCCTTAATAAAGGCTCAAGGCTTGTATTGAATTACTGGATATGAGATTGCAGTGTGAAAGCTAAAAATAAAAATAAAAAAATTAAAATTAAAAAAAAAAAAAATAAAATTAAAAATAAAAATAAAAATAAAAATAAAAATAAAAATATCACCTGGGAGCTATTAGTCCCATCCTGTGAAATTGAGCCCCATCCTCCTCCATCCCACCTCCCCCTCCTGTTCCCTGCACAGCTCTCCTCTCTAGAGAAGACTGGGTTAGTGAAGTAGGCCAAATCCAAGTGCATATTTGTTTATAGGGACTGTTATTTAAGAAATAGATGCTCAAATTCCTTCAGAAGTAGAAATGCTTGAGATCTGTCTTCATGTTTGTTTTAACGCTTAAGCATTTGCTCTAGTAGTACTGTGATGGAAAGTCACTTAAACTAGTCTGTGAAACCTAAGAGATGGCAAAACATGTGTAAGTCTCACCTTCTCTGGCCGGCAGGAGTCAACCAGTCATAAGCAAAAACAAAAGAAAAATTTTGACTCTCATGAAGAGAGATCTATACTTATGCTTTGGCTTGGACTGAGAGCAGAGTAGCTCCATACCACAGGATGAATCAGTAACAACTCCTGACTCTTCCCATGGGGGCAGGGGAAAGAGCAAAAAAGGAAACCCTTTCCTACCCTCCCAAGCCCATCTCCTCTCCCCACGGTCCTTACATCTTGCAGACCACTTCAGAGTGCCTTGTGCGTTGTTGCTGGCTTGGAGGAGTTTCAGGAGCTGAGCGGACGGCAGCGCTGAGCCTCGAGCAAACAGCAGAACACAGAGTGCCATCGAGTGGCAAGATTCCAGCAATACACTCCCGAAAGTCACGGCTCATGCCTTGTTCAGCAGCCCATTTTTTAAGGTCTAAAAATCTTTTAATTCTTAGCACTAACTTTTTAGTATTTAAAGCAGGATGCACAGAGTGGAAGCAGAGAAATTTATGTCTTACTTTGGCTTGAACTTTCAACATTTTATTGGAAACTATTCTTACATGAAAGAGGAAAGAAAGAAAGAAGGAAAAAAGAAAAAACTATATAACCGCAATCCACACTAAAATAGAATTAGCCAATAACTTTAAGTCGACCAGCACTAGGCAGGTTTTGAAGTAATTATAAAGCCTTCTACCATGAACACATGGAAATACTTCTGATGTTGAAGAAAAGCCTTGAGCAGAGTTAAAACAGTACATGTGAGCCCCTCTACCAAACCCTCCTTTTTTCCTAGACAGTTAAAAATAAGTTGAAGTCAAGGAGATTTCAATTATTCTAATTAAGTGTCTCTCCTTTTCCGTCCTGGAAGAGCCACCTTAGAGTGACACATATCAGTATTACTAGAACTCACAAGATTCTGAATTGTGTTTAGCTGTAAGCTGGTCATAAAAGACATGTGCACACTGGTCTGTTTTTCAAAGACTGTACTGATCTTTCAACATCTTTGTCTATAAAACGAGACACAGGTTTAGTAATTTTAGTTTGTTTGGTTGTTTTCTCCCTAAGAAAATTTAACTGCTGCTAGTCTTCTGTTAGATATACAGCCGGTGTGGCAAGAGCCATTTTTATGACTTGGAATCTCCTAGGTCATCATAATACTCAGATAATACACAGGTGGGTAGTTAGTGACAGAAGAAAAATGGTTTATATTTTCTAGGGCTGCAGCATCATACTGTGCCCAAACACTCATAATGCAGAGGGGACTTTTATTATTTGACAACACAGGAGATGCAAGAGTATTATTCATTAAGTTCCCAGGTCCTGGGCATGATGTTTTCTGGGAAGTTCACAGCATGTGCACAGCTGGATTTTGAGTGCTGAGAAAACCATATTTGCTAGTGAGGAGTATATTCTCTCCCCTGTATCATCACGCATTGTAACTGCAAAGCCTAAAATTTAATTTGAAGGATATGTACACAGGCCATGTTAAGGTAAGACCAAAAAACAGGTTTAAAAAAAAAAGGAATACTTCACATATACCCATCTGAACAGCAAATGGAATAGAGGAGAAAGGTGAAAGTTGAAATAGGTTAATGAGAATGCAGCATTAGAAGACATGGCATGTCTTTGGCTTCAGGTAGCATGTTATTTCATTAATTGCATCATGGGATGCTATGCATTTGCCAGAATAATCCAAGAAAAACCTTTATAGCCTTTAAACATGAAACAAACAAAATATTAATGTTTTCCAACCAGTAATACTCTGTGTACATATATATATATATATATAAATACATATATAAAATAAAGAGGTTTTTTTTTTTTAACAGTGTTATTTTCTCCTAAGAATCAGAAAATCACTTATTACATAGTCACCTACTTCTCACATCATTACAAATTTCTATGGAAGTACTAGTTAGTTCTTCCTTCCCTTGGCTTGCTCTTGAGCTAGAAGGACTCCAACAAGCATAAATTTAATTTAATTTCCTGGATTATTAATCAGGAGATTATTTGTACAGAAAAATTAGACAGCAAAAATGATCTGACTTCATCCTGCATCTCCAAAGTTTCTTCTTTGGTCAGGAAACTTTCAGAAGAAGACCTAAACCAATTTGTGAAAAACAGTCTATACTACATTTTTTCTTGTTTTGCCATCTTGTCATGCTAGGGAGCTGCCTAACCAGATACCACACAAAGAAAGGAAAATAATCTTGTTAGAAATTAGTACAGTCCCTAAGAATAAAACATATTTTAACAACTTGATGCTAAAATGAACTTGGTGGAGGAATATTTACTGTTTCTGAACTCAAGAGTTATTTATCTTTTACAAAATAATACACGTAGCGCACAAACCCTTGCGTTTCAAATTAATGTCTGCTTGAAAATGGACACTAGATGCTTATGTAAGTAATAGCATTCTCAAAACATTGGTTAAATTTTGTGTTGCACAGTGTTTCTGATAAAATATTAAAGAAGTTAGCAATTCTAACAAGTTACAATGTAAAATGAGCCAGACATGCTCCAATGCGAGAAGTTTGAACAGCGTTTTGTATATTTACAAAATATTTATCAAATTAGATCTTCAAAAACCAAGATGAAAATAATACTGAAGACATTTTTTAACTTTTTCTATAGAAGCCTTTTCAAATAACAAGGATAATGCTTCAGGGATAACAGTTCACAAAAGTAAACCATTTTGGTTTTTTATATTTCTTCTCAGGGGCTTTTGGGGTCTAAAGATATGTCCTAGGGTGGGCAAACCCAGGACAAGGTACAATTTATTCATTTCCTAAATACATACTGTAAAAATTGAGTATTTTGTTAAGAACTCAGCATCACAATATTTGTGCAGAGGATATGACAATGACTTCACAATGACATTTTTGGTCTATCAGTTTTTGCAAGTCAGATGCCAAATGTTGGTTGCTCCAGCTGTTTCCTATCTGTGTTCCAGTCTGAAGCCTTGAATATGCATGGCCAGGCTTGTGTGTACTACACATACAGTGCTCTGTTTTGTCCCCAGCTCCATCCATCTTGGAACTTTTCTCACAGCAGCCTACACAGTAGGAAGCCATCTGGAAGCAGGCAGAATTACATTTGACCTTCCAGCCCCTTACAGATTTCCCATGACTTTTTTGATATTCTCAAGCTGATTTCTTTTTGCTTTACACAAGCCAGCATCACTTTTGGACAACTTTCAAAAATACAGCACCAGAACACGCATCATGGGCAGTCATCGATAAAAAGCTGATAGAAACACCAATAAATATCTCACCCTCAGGAAGAGATAACCTTTTACAGTCAGGTAGCAGCTGAAATACTTAAAAGATACTGATATCTTTATTTACTTGTTATTTCCCATATTCCTTATAACATTCAGAAGTAGTATAGAGAGGCAGAAAGGGACTAGATCTACTTCAGAACTATTTTAGTGTGGCAAAATTTAAAGCTTAAGCAAAATTCAGCCCCAAACTACAGGCAGTGGGATTCTATTTTGAGAAACACAATTAATTTTTAGTAAAGTGGTGTGCAAAAAGAAGTCTATTTCACATATGTAATACCTTAAGCAATATTTTAAAAAAAATTATTCATTTACATAAAGACCAATATGCTGTGCTCAAAACCTAGAAAGAATGATCTTGCAAGTAAAATAAAATAAAAACAAACCAACAAAATCTCCAGTATGTGGTTAGGGTTTTTTGTCTTATTAATTTTTTACTAGGTTAAAAAATCCTAACAGACTATAGAATAAAAGAATTGTATGACGTGAGCCTATTTCTAGTCTTTGAAACACTTGTCACACATTTTTTGGTGAATTGCTTCCTTCTTTTTGGGATTAGAGCTTTCCAACAAGAGTTGATTCTGTCTACTCAGATTACTCATATCCAAATATCATGGCAGTAATTTATGTTATCAGCTGCTGCTTTTCACTTCAGGAGCAGCCCTTCTCTTCTGGCTTCATCTCCTTCACAGCTGCCAAAAACTGGGTGCTGCTTTAGCCAAGTACTTACTGCTTGCTGTTGAGTTGAGTGGCAGTTTGAGAGTGAAAGTGATGGAAATTTAAATTTCTATTTCTCTTCCCAATCTCACCATGTAAGATATTTACAATCACTCAAATTCTTTTCTGGTTGATAATTTCACTAGTTTTCAGGAATAAAAGTGTGCATTCCACAGTTTTTGGCAGGCAGTGGAATCAGGTGGTTGCTGCCTTACCCTTAAAGACAGAAGTCCAGCTGTAGTTTGACCTTGTCTTAGCATTGCTCAGAAATATAGAAACTAAGGTGTGCCATGAATGGAAGCATCTACAGAGCAGAACTTCTAGTCTTATTGCTTAAAGTATAGAAAATATACTGAAACAAGCAAACTTCTGTGAAGGCACAAGATCTCAGCTTGGGTTCATTATTTCACCACCTGCACATTTAGAGAGTGAGTGTCTTAGCAGAGCTCAATATAATTCTCATAATATTAAGGAAACCAACACATGAGTTATAATTTGAACACTAGTGCATCTAGATTTGCAGAAAGAAACTCCCCATAAGGTGCATCTCACTAAAGCTGTGCACTAGAAAGCCAAGCACTTCCCACAGCAGGTAGTTTTCCTCATTTGAAGCCAATTGAGCCATAGCTGACTTATGGACTGTGGTTTTTTTCACACATATAAACTCTGGAGTTTCACACTAGCTATTCAGCCTTGGATTCATAGCTTGATAACCCCATTTAACTCTCCTCAGAGTCCTCAAAAAGAATTTTATATAATTTTCCCAGTATTCAATACAGGAAAAATCCATGTTTGTGTTCAAGCTCAGAGGTCTTCTTTCAGGCAAAAATTCATCTTCCGTGGGCCTTAGAGTTTCTCTGAACTATATCCAGGCAGTACCTCTGCTCAGAAATTCCCCTCTGTAAAACCTTATTGTTAGCACAAACACTATTGCCATTCCTATAACCTACTGTAAGACTGCTCCTACTAACAACAAGGGATATAATATAAAACACTCTCAACTTTCTCAGCATTCCTGTCCTCTTAGGGGACCCAGAGCTTTGCTTACTCCCAAATCATTGTATCAGTGACTACTCATGGCTGGGACCCATCTTAATTGGACCTGGCAGCTCTCCCTGTCTGAGGATGTCCTTAGTTATTTGTTTTCTGGTCTGGCTCATTCTTCCAAGCTTGGGAACGCATCCTTCTTTCCCAAAGCTTTATGACAAATTCTCTTGTGTTGCTTTCAACCTGCACAGAGGAAAATTTTGTGCTAAGAATATATTTGCAACATTTTCACAGTATAATTACAGAATCTTAAACCAGGAAGCTTTAAGGACCAAATATTTTTCAGAATATAGGGTGGGGGGGGGATCCCCAGTGTTGTAATATTAACTGTGCTAAACAAACAAGTAAACAAACAAAAAACTGATTTGTAATCTATGGATTTTTGTTCCAAAAATTCAAGCATGAATTAAAATCCCAAACATGCAAATAATAAAAAAACCTTTATGAAATAATATATATTAAAAACATTTCAAATTATGAAAACATTGCCAAGAATAAAGTAATATTTTAAAAAGTACTTTAAAATTACTAATTGCAGGTCATTTACATGAAACATGTTGCTACGTTGATATTTGTTGTCTTTGCTCTGGTAAAGGGTAACAACTTCTTTATAACCTGTTTTACACTGCAGAATTTTGTATACAGATATAAACATTAATATATAGTTACTTTGTTTTGCTCTCTTCTAAAGAATTGTACTCTTTTCTTTCATTCTGTTTTGCTTGTGTCTTTTGCTATTTTCTAGTTCTCAGCCCATGAGATCAAATATCTATTTTCAAAAAAAGACAAACATCTGTTCAGGGTTGGTTTTCTCATTGGCAATTTAATAAATGGTGCATCTGCATCTTTGCTGATATGAGAGAGAATGGTTATTCTATTTTGCTAATTTTTGTATATTTTATCTATTCATTGCTGAATTTCAGTATTACATAATTAATACAATAGTTAAATGAAGTTTTGGTACCAAGCCAAGCGAAATAGTTTATATTTTTTTTAGCCATGGCTAATGATTTCATTAATTGGTATTTGCCTCTGTATCAGCTTTAGTATAATGGTTTATATACAACCCAAGGATTCCAGCAGAGCAAATAAAATAAAAGCCCTAGGCACCTGCCTGTAGGTACAGTGAAGTAATGGAAAGCATTTAATCTGTTCTGTCATTCATCAACATCCATTAGCCCATATGAAATGTCACAAACAAAACTGCTACTTTTTGCATTGTCTCTTGTTTTTATCCTAACTGCAGTGTTTTCCTCCTGTTGTGTATAGCAAAACCAGATAAAACTCCTGCTGCACCCCATCTGAGTTATATAAGCCTGCAAACTCTCAATTCTCTTCAAAGACACATTCAGAGCTCTAACACTTCTCTTCATATAGGTCAATGTACCTCATCTACACCATCACTATTTTTCTGAGCTCCACCATCAACTGTGTTAGCTGTCCAGCTTCATGTGAAAGTGAATTTCTGCACTAGGGAGACCTTCCTTGTTCTTGCCAAGCACATTTATTAACTTCTGACACACTGTTTCAGCAAATGTAACCTGCAATCACAGTGGTCATTAGGTCTATATTTAAACTTTGATGACATAAAATAATGAAAGCTTCAATGTATTAATCTTTTCATTTTACTGGGAAAGACTATAAGACAAAAAAAATAGAACTGAGTTATTCATAGAGTTATTATTAAAGTCTAGACTGTACATTCAGGATTTTGAATTTCTACATTGTTTTAAGGAAAAATGAAGCAATCTGCTCAGTCTGGAGCTGTGTCATTTGGATCAGGTGATAGGTTTCACCTTGGGACTGGCTGTTCTTCAGGAGCCTGTGGAAATAATGCCAGTGAGTTGTTCGCAGCAGCAGTTCAGTGTCTTGTGGAAAACTTCTTTTTCTCTTTCTCCTCAGAGAATCCTAAGAGTTTTCTGGATATTTACAACAGATTTATAAATATTAACAAGTCCTATATCAATAGAAAGAAAAAGAAGACTGCAAATACATTAATATCTACAGCAATGCAAACTAAAATCACTCAAGAATTCTCTTTCTTACAAAAAAAAATTAAGAAAATTTCCTGCAATTCACTTTGCTGAAATTCTTATATATGGAGAGGAAAGAAAAAAGTAAAAAAATGTTGAAAGGCCTTTTTATCTCTTCTTGTTTAGCCTGGAGAAAAGAATGCTCAGGGGTGACCTTATCACTCTCTACAAGACATGAAATAGGTTGGTAGCCAGGTGGGGATTGGCTTTTTCTCCCAGGTAACAAGTGACAGGACAAGAAGAAATGGCCTCAAGCTATACCAAAGGAGTTTCAGATTGGATATAAGGAAGAATTTCTGCACTAAAAACGTGGTCAGGCAATGGAATGGGCTGCCCAGGGAAGTGGTGGAGTCACCATGCCTAGAAGTATCCAAGAAATGCCTGGATGTGGCATTTAGTGCTGAGGTTTAGCTGGCACAGTGGTGTTTGGTCAAAAGTTGGTTGATGTTGGAGGTCTTTTGTAACTTTAATGACTTTATGATTCTATGATTTTAGATTTAATTTTTGGAAAAAACCCTGAAGAATCTGGGAATTCTCTTCTAGATGAACTTGAATGCTATTGCTTCTCTCAGAAATGAATGCAACTTCACACAACCATAAAAGATAAAAATGACCACATCACAAATGTGATTGACATCTAAGTTATGATCCCTAATATATTGGCTCTATATCACTGCACTTCTGATTTTGTCAAGAAATGTGGTGCACTTATCTGACTAATGTAATGGATATTACCTGTCACACTTGACTAAAAGGGAATTTCAAGGAGTTTGGTGGTATTGAGGAGTTGGAGGAAGCATAAAACTATGTAGTAAAACACTAATTTTTAAATTTTTGTCTCATTCCCATTGTCTTTTTGTTCTCCATGATTCTCTCTTCTTCCTGTGAGGAAAAAGAAGAGATGTAAGGTATACAGTAAACCCTGCTGAAATGGAGTTGTTTGTGAGAGAGTATCTTTATCACTGAGCTGTTGATTAAGAATCACTCAGGAAAGACCTCTTTCAGATGGGCAGAAACCTGCTCAAGATAGTCCTTTCTGTTCTCTGTCCATCCAGATGAGTCTTTCCAAGAGCTCTGCCTGCTCAGTACCCCACTTTTGTACCAAATCCACTGGTAAAACATAAACCTTTTTGCTGAGAATATTTTCTCTATGTGATATGACTTGGGGTCACCTGGCAATAATCTATAATCTGATCACTTTTCCTGTTTCCTGAGAATAGTGTATTTTAACTTTGCTTGCCTTCAGCATTTAGGCTGTCATCTTTGGGAAGAGTAAACCTTTCAAGCTTGGAGAGAACAAAGGCTTGTCTACCCTGCCCAACAAATGGCACAGCCATTTTTACATTGATTCTTTTGAAGCTGTTTATCTGTCTTTGCTGCTCATCTGTCTTGACTGCCTTTCTCTGGATGTTTGTTTTTCATTAGCTGCTGCCTTTGGCTCACGTTCTGACAGCAATTCTTGTTTGTAGTGAACAGATAAACTGATGGGGAACATGACATTTATAAAAATGGGATCTATAACTACTGTATTCTTCAAACTCTCCTACAAAATTGTTTCTGTAATTCTGTAATCTCAAGGCTTCTCTTTTCATCTCTTTTACATGGCAATGTGTACAAGGATGTACTTAATTTTTGTGGCTCTATCAATTTATGTTTCTTCTGCAGCTTTTATTTCTCAAATTCTTCATAATTTTGCACTGCACAGAGTTGGAAATGTCTCTTTGTTTCCTGCAAGTGCCTGAGGTTTCTGCAGTACTATTTGTTATTCTACTGCCTTCACTTATTCTTTCAGGCTGTTATATTTAAGACTGATGAGGCATTCATTCTCATTCAAGAAGCTTTTTAAAAGTACACTGAGTTGTATAGATAAATTAATTACTACAATTAAATGCTTGTATATGTTTAGTAATGATTGTGGACTTTCCCCCCTAAGCACATCGTCTTTAATCAAAGACTGCAGAGGTGAAAATAATCAATTACCTTCTGCCTACTTCTACTAAAAATATCCTCATTTCTCAGACGGGTTTGCTGACTGACTACAAGGGAATTTGCTGTGCACACAAAAGGTAAGCAGAGAAGAGGCACAAAATCACACTGGAAGAGGAGATCTATGATATTTTCAGATAATGTTTCCTAAAATTTAAAAGAAAAGAAATAATGTAAGAATTTCACTGAATTGAAGCTAGTTTACAATCCTAGATGCCTGTTTTAATTTTTAGCAAGCACTGTTGTGTCCTGGATGTGACTACCATCATCTCAGAAGGCATGTGTCTCTGTAGCAGGCTTTAAAGTATAACTAGAGTATGATATTATTTTAATAATAGCCTGAAAGGTAGACTATCTTAGGAGTTACTCTTGTGATACTGCTGCTAGGCTGTCAGAAACTAGTGTTGGGATTTCTGCTCTAGACTGCAATGTTGATATGCCTTTGGTATGGAAAATACTATCTGCAAAAAATATTGAAAAGAAGTGTTTCTAATATAAATTTAACACATAAATCATCTACAGAGTGAAGAACATAAATAATAATGGCAGTTCTAATGATACCATTGGTGCTATTTTACATATGAGTAACAATCTGGTTTTAAAAAGTTAGAAAATCTTATAGATTAAGCATTCCTTATATAAGGAATATATTAACACAGATATATTTAACAAAAAAGAAAACAAAAATAAATCAGGATGCCAGAGAGGACACTTGTTTAAACAGTATTGCAATTGTAAAATCAATATTAAGATGAAATGTGATGATAAATTATCTTTTTTTGGACTAAAACTGCATCTATACCCTCTGAGTACAAAGCAAACCTATAACGACTATAATGACTATAACAACTATAATGACTATAACGACTAAGCTGACAACCCTTATTGTTACCTTTTTTTTTTTTTTTCTTTTTCTCTCTCCTTATTTTTTTTTTTCAATAAGAATTGCTTGGCAGCATAATAAAACAGACATTGCACTAGGGAGATGTAGTTAATGTGTGCCATCTCTGTACAGCAGATAAAAATATATCTCGGGACACATGACAAAGGCTGCAAGGGAAGGCTGCTGGAGGGAGCTGATGCAGTGCTTTAGCACCCTTGGAAGGGTAGTCGTGGCAACATACTGCAAAGACTGATGACTGAAGCCAAGAATATTCACCTTGCTCCCAGGACTACCGTTTCTGAAGTGAACTTTGGGATAGAAGATGGATGGAGGAAGAGGATAAAAGTGAAAAGAAGGAGAGGAACAACTGAAACTACAAAGCAGAAAAAGTATACTTATATTTCCCTTGGCAAGATGGGGAAGACATGGGCTCTCACTAACCTGGCATATCTGCATTGTGCCGTGCAGGAATTGGTGTTTTGGTTTTGGTTTTGTTTTCTTGTCCTGCAGGACACCTTTGTTTCACAGCCCATGCGCTGACAAGACAGCTCTCCTGCGTTCTGTCCAGAGCACAGCAGTGCAGTGCCAATGAGATTTCTGCCTGGTCACTGCCTGCAGTGTCAGCTGCAAGACACGCCAGTGACACTCACAACATACCTCCTCAGTTATACATGATAACACACTGTTGGTTCATAGGGTAGGACACAGAATGATGTGTTCATCTGTTTACAAAGTATGTACTAACAGCTTGAGACTTGTTAGATTTGAACCAAACAGTAGGAGGGGCAATTAGTGTGTTCAACTAGGTTTTGCTCCAACGTGAGCTGACTAATGCTCACTTTCCTTAATTCTGAACTGAACTGTTGTAGTTTAACAGTAATGTAAGGAATTTTGATTTTTTTTAAACTTTTTTTTTTTAATGTCACTAAGACTAATTAGACTAACCTATTTCAACAGTTGTTGCATTTGTTTCCATAATCAGAAAACATTATATAATCATGGACTGTACTGGAGATATGAAGCTTAAACACAAAATCAATTAGCTGAAATATTGCCTAAATTTCACTGGCACAAATACAGAATGTCTCTTCACAGTTCTAAGAAGTTGTATCACAGTTCCTGGTAATTCAAGACATCAGAATCTTTTGAAACCATGATGCACATAAAGCAAAATAATGCTTGAGAATGTCAAATCTCATCTGTCTTTTAAGTCAATCATAATCAGATAACTTCTAAAAATAGAGAAATATCTTCTCACTCTATATGTAAGTCTTGTAAAGGAGGTATAAAATAGTCACACATTAATCACTAGTTATGTTTTAACTATCAGCATTGCTTTAGAAGAACAGCTGTGTATACTAAATCTCATGCCAAGCAATTCTAAACTGAAGAGTTCCTCTAGGTAGCCAAACAAACCTTTTGGACATATTGCCATGCTCAGGCAGATTGTGAGTATTGGGCTTGCGTGGCAAGGTTTTGGTAGCAGGGAGGCTACAGGGTTGATTTCTGGGAAAAGCTCCCCCATGACTGACAGAGCCAGTGCCAGTGGGCTCCAAGGCAGACCCACCACTGGCCAAGGCTGAGCCCAATATGACAGCTGTAGTGCCTCTGGGATAATGTATTTAAGAAGGTAAGGAAAAAAATGGTCAGGAAAACCGTCTGTGCAGAAGGAGTGGGAGCAGATACTTCAGGTGCCAGAACAGAAATAGTTCTGGGAAGGATTCACATTAGAGATGTTCATGGATGACTGAGGGATCCCATTCTGGAGCAGCAGGACTGTAGGAGTCCTAGCCCTGAGGAGGAAGAAACTGTACAGACAACCTTCGATGAACGGACCACAGCCCCATTCCCAATTCCCCTGTGCTGATGAGGGTTGATAGAGGGGCAGGAGGTAGAGAAAATAAGGAGTGAAGTTGTTGTTTCTGGGAAGAAGAGTGGAAGGGAGAAAGGCGTTTTAAGATTTAGTTTATATTTTCTTATTAAACTACTCTGATTTGGCAGGTAAGAAATCAAGTTCTCCAATTAGGGCCTTTTTGCCTGTGATGGTATTTGCTGAATGATCTCCCTGTCCCTGTCTTCATCTATAAGCTTCTCATCACTTTTTTCCTCCTCATGTCCAGCTGAGGAGTGGAGTGGCTTAATGAGTACCTGATACCCAGCCACAGTCAACCCACTACACCATAGAAAAGTAGAATTAGATGAGGCTGCTATAGAGATAGATCTTCCCCTGCAGTGACTCCAGGCTGCTGCTGCTGGGGTGAAGTTGTACACTTGGAATTCTAGTTTAGATAATGGCCCTTGGAAACCAGATTTTTACTTCTCTTTAGGAGTATAAAGAACTTTCATACTTTGTGATCTGGATGACTTTTGATTAATCAACAGAAAGTTCTCAAGTTCTGCCTTTCTCTTCACTGAGCAGATAGTTAATTTCTTTATATGAGATTTATCTTAGTTTTGAGGGCTTTCTTCACATAATAAGAGCTTTCTCTATGCCCTGGGGTTAATCCAAGACTACAGTTCAAGATTTTCACCTTCCTTTTGAGGATGTTGCTATGTCATCCCGTGAAGGCTTACTCAAACAGGCTGAGTAAAACATTTAACTGCAACTAAGTTCCAAACACAAAGTGAACCTTTCCTGGCAGAGATAGTGGCAGTGAAGACTGGAAGCAGCCAATTCTGGGGCAGATCTGGCTGCCTGGGATAGCTGGATTTAACATTAGCATTACCTAGCTTTGGAAATAGTTTAAGATTTGTGCTCCTCTTACTGTACAGCAGAGTGGAAAAGGGATCTCATAGTATCTGGGCATTGTTGATCTCACGTTACCATTGCATACTGCATGGATATTTGGTATCAATGTCCAAAAAGATGTAGGTCTTTATAATACATGGCTTAGCCGGTCTTCATTAGCTGCTGGCAGACTCTCTTGGGTGAGGTTCTTGCAGTGTCATTATACTGCAGAGCTTTTGTAAATGTTACATTGTATTGAATAATAGATGATTTTATGTATAGTTTATTCATGCTGGTAAAAGGAAAGGAGACTTGGGCTGTTTTGCAATGCCTTAGGGGAAAGTTATTTGGTCGATTCAACATTTTTTATTTTCTTTTTCTGATGTAGGGAATAATATTCCCATGAATGACAGGCAGCCAAGAGGATGCCTTTTCCTTTCATTTAAATGTATTTCACCAAGCAGGGACGTGTACTTTCTGTTTTCAAATCAGTTATGCCTAAATTCTTATGTTTAGGCACTCACAGTTACCCATTTTAATAAGTTTCAGACACAAACCCAACCTCCTCTAGCTCCTCAAAACTGCCTTAACCAAACAAAACAAGGCCAGACTCCCAGCAGGTGGCAGCCAACTCTAAAATATGTCGAAATTAGCCCGCATCAGTATACAGATAAAAAGATCTATTGCACAGATGATTCAGAAATAAGAAAGCAGTGAGTAAAGAGGCAATTTCACATGATTACTGTAATTCCTTTATGTTCTGAATCTTATAATGTTTATGATTGCTTCATACAAGAAATACCAGCTTCCCTTGGTTTTAGGTGACAAAATTGCACTTTCTTAACCTATGACAGTTTAATATTTTTATATTGTCAGAAGAGCTGTAATATCTGAAAACTATCTCCCCTGAGAAATGCTTATAAGTTCAAAATAATATTTCCCAACTTGTGATTGATCATGTAGATCAGACACAAACATTCATACTGCCTACTTTTCTAAAACCCTAAAATAATTTAAAAATACTAAAATAATTAAAAAATATAACCTTAAAAATATCTCTGAAAGCAATATGTATATAAGTACTTTTGAAAAAATTGTTCTAAGACATGTGAAAATATTCTTATATAGATACTGAATGAGCACCAGTAGCAGTTCCAGTCTAAGGGAAGACATTTTTCACAGTAGAACCTGTAGTACAATGACTAATATCTGTTTGGCTGTTACTATAAAAAAGAATCAGTGGAATTATCCTATACTGATGACATATACTGATGATTCAGTAAATTATTCAGTATTTTGTAGATAAAATGGTGATTCAGTTCTGTAGTTAGACAACCAATGCAAAAATGTATACATTTGGGAATCCATTACTAGCCAGAAGTTATTTTTTTGGTGGCCAAGACAAAACCTCTCTGTCACCTAAGGGCTGAAATTTGCCCTCACACATGATACTGATTGCCCAGTCAAGCCTACCACTTAAAGAGTGGTGTCCAGGGATAGAGAAGAAATTCCATGCAGTTGGGCAGGAGCTTGCATTCCAGCCCACTCTGGAAATAATGCTTCCTGGTCTGGTCAGAGAGTGGCTTTCAGTCTTCACTCCTTCTTGTGCTTGTCCATGGTCCATCTTCAGCCTGTTAGGCAGGGTGCTGGCACTCAGGAGCAAACTGAGTCAAAAGATAACTTATAAAAACAGCCAGCTATGCAAGGGTATGACTCGGGTATGTTTGATGAGTATAGAGGCCATATGCTTGAGCAGGCTGATTGCAAAATTCTCATTGATTTCTTTAGGAGACTGTTTGCCCTCCAGATAGCTGGTGTTGGTTTATCAGGGTGTGAATGCCACTATTTAGCTGGCAGAGTGCATTGTATTTAGTACCTGTTGTCACTACCTGAAGTTTTAAATTCCATGGAGCTTCCCCAGTGCATATTCATACTCAAATCTTTACTCCCATTTTACTTCTTCAAGAACATTATTATTTAAACCAGAATTGAATAATTTTGCTTTCTTAACAACAGTTTCAAGAGTGAAACATGATAGTTTTGCAAGCAGTTTTGCAAGCAGAATTAAACCTAATTGCTAGATTTAATATAATGAATCTAACTTAACCCAGAATTAAACATGACTAAAGGAAGCTGCTGGAAGACAGTTGTGGTTCTCCAGTTTGTCTAGTGTGAATGACTTCCAACTCTGGGCATTGGAGCCTATGGATCTTTTAAAGACAGGCAGCTCTGGTTGGGCATGTAAAATCTGAATTTTGTATTTTGAAAGAAAAGTTGCTTTGACTAACTAAATTATTTTACTTAGACTCTAAGATTTCTGGTTACGGCAGTTTTGCTGAATCTTCTTGCTTACATTATAAGCAGCATACAAGCCTGACTTATTCAGAAGGTGCTTTCATAGATGGGGGAAGTTTACCTGATCTCACATAGGAAAAGTGTGCCACAACAACTGCAGTCTTCTTCACTCAGCTTTGCATACTACTCCCTGATTTTGCATACTCTTGCTTAAAATGTCACAAGGTCTTAAGGCAACCCAGTAAGAGCAACACATAAGGGCGAAGGAAAAGGAATGTGAACTCTTTCCTCTCCTGATAAGACACCAGGCTTTCTTGCATGAATACTTTAAGATAGCTCAAATGACTTAAAAAATCTAAAACGCATACAAAAAAAGAATGAGGCTTGTGTTAGCAAATAAAGATGATTTAAATGTGCAAATTTTAATAGTACTCTTTTACTTATTTGTCAAGAATAATTTAATAATTTTTTTCTAAATATTTTACTATCTTTTTAAATTTGATAATATTTGGCAACTCTAGAGTATAAGACAAAAGTTCCTGAGCAGACTACTATACCTGTGTAGTCACAAAAATGGAAGAATCTAGCTACACCTTTGAAACAAGCGTATTTTAAAAATTTCCTCCTCATCTTCAAGTAAGTTGGGATCCTACTATTTATCAGCGTTACATCTCACCTCGAAAACTGAGAAGCATCAAAATATTTTGATACTCTTCAACTAATTTAAATAATTCAAAGTCCCATGAGCTCTATTAATGAGCTTGCCTTTCAGTGTCTGTGAAGCTTCACGGCGTGCAGTTTTCTGTAATACAGTTGAATCAGGTTTTATTTTTTCCCTTTGAGCAACAAATTAGATATTTTTCTATGATTTAGGGCACTGAAACTCTCCAAGATATCCTTTGGGAGAAAAAAAAAAAGAAATAATATAAAAGGGATTGTAATTAATTTTAAAATCTGGGAAGTATTTTGACATAAAGCATCACATGACAATCAGATGTTGATTTTTCAAATAGATTTGGGGGTGTTTTGGGTTTTTTTTGTTTGGGTTTTTGTCTATAAGGAAAGAAACAAATCCTTACTATTGTGGACACAATTTTTCAGTCACTACAGACTTTTAAAAATTATGATCGCTGTAAATAAATGAACTAATTTTTCAAATTGCTGGCAGGTCACAGGAAGCCAACTAAGCCCTATGTGTTTGGCATGTACCAGATTCACAGCAATGGGTATGGTTACATTTGTATATTAATCACATGAGAGATGACAGAGTGTAAGGAAAAAGTGTCTGTCTGAGATAGATGGATCTGACAGAAGTATTAGTATGACAACAACAACATCCGTCTAAAGTGCAAGAACTTCCAAAAAATTTAGTAATTAAAGTCCAAGCAGTTGTTGAAAATACAGTTGTAAAGTAAATATTTAATTCCCTGATTTAAAAAAATTTCAGAAGCATAGTAGGTTTTTTCACTTACTTACAAAAATCTTACGAGCTGCATGTATCTAAGATAAATGGCAAATGAGGAAGGCTGAATACTTTGCCTGTATCTGTGTTTTAAACTGTTCTTTTCTGCATTCACAAATTGTGGTCTGAAGTACAATTGGGAAAAAATTGCAAGCAAAAGGTGCTGTCATCTTATTCCCACCTTAACAATTACAAAATGTGATAGAGAGATTAATTTTTTTTTTCATTCAGGCTCTTTTTAGTAGTTCTCTCACCTAGCAAAATACTTACATTCATATTTTACAGTAAAAATGATTTAAAAAAAGCCATTAGAGATCTCAAGAATATCCAGTCCATACTCATTCATTGGTGCATGATAAACTGTACTTACATCATTCCCACTGGCTATTTATCTACCATACTTTTTAAAGGTACCACTGAAGAGAATCTCACATCAGAGGAAGATGACTATACCATTTGAAAAGCTTTCCCTAAAAACCTAAATAATAATTTAACATATGTTTTCCTTTAAAATAAGTTTTTCTCCCTCGACTGGTAATCACCACTTAGGAGCAAGAAAAAACAACTCATATTTTTTTAGAATTTTAGAAGTCATTGGAGTAATTTCTCATATTGAAAGTCATTACACCCTATGTCCTTTTGCAGGGCTCTCCTTACTTTTAAAACCAGAGTAATTTGAGAGAATTGCTCTTCCTAATACTGGCTTTTGTCTTTGCCATTTACACCATTTATTCACTTAGTCAAGATAATTTTGATTTCTTATTCTGTTCTCTGAAGAGCTCACAAATACTCCTAGTTTAATATCAGCGTTAAATTTTACAGGAGTACTCTCCATTCTGCCATCCAGGTTGTTAACACTAATCTTATGAACATGTCATGTGGAACAGTGTCAAAAACCTTATTGATGTCAAGGTATAACAATTTCAGTGTTTCTTTTATCCACTAGGTCAGTTGCCTTGTCAAAGAAAGAAATTAGAGTGCTTTGACATGATTTGTTCTTGACAGATCCACACCATCTTTTTAACGTCTCACTATGTGTTAGATACTTACCAATGAGTTAGCTTGTGATCTCATGTCTTTCAAAAATGAAAGTGGGCTGGCTGGAACAGATTTGCTCAGAACATCCTGCTCTCACCCTTTCTGGTGTGTAGAGAGAGCTGCTATACTTACCTGCCCCTTCCCATTCTTCTTGTCCTTCTAAGAGTAAAATGTCTTAAGCACAGATAAACAGTTTTAACTTGTTTCCTTGGGATTATCAAATGAATACATCAGGCCTTCTAAACTTAAGACTCTAATTTTCCAAATATTCTACAACCTTGTGTTTCCTTTTCTTTTTGATCCACACCTCTTGTTTTGAAACATCCTGCTTTGAAAAATCCGTTATTCGTTGCATCAAGTAGTTGTTTCTTTATTTTATTATCAGTTCAAAAAAGATTAAGAAATGTGGAGGAGAAGAAAAAAAACACAGAAAAGAACAATAATGAATAAATTATTTAATTAATTAATAAAAATATGTTTTGGGCAATAGTACGTCAGTCTTCAAATTTAGTTCGTAAAGTATGTGCATGTGTTTTACTTGTGACTTCCAGTATGTGAAGTGCTCTCATGGTACTATACCTAATAAAAACCATGTTTTTATATCAGGAAACAACATGACACTGCTGTTTAGTTCTTCATGGGAGCAGGGGGATTATTTACCTTTTCTGAGTGACCTTTATCTATCTGCCAATTTACAGCTGTGTGGTTGTAATAATCCCCACCAGAGTTTTCCTCTGTGAAACTTGTTATCCATACTGGAATAGAGATTTAATAGTGCCTTCAGAGAACAGTTACTTTAAAACTCTCCTGTTCACTTTGTCAGAGTGGTGTATGACTTTGACATGCAATATATTCTGAGGTAGGCCACAATTACTCATTTGTTAAATCACAGATGGACAATTTGTACTTCTCATCCTTCTACATTTGTAGAGTGTAGAATGTACTTCTCATTTTTTCTACATTTGGTGTTGACAGCCAAGAGGTGTGGGTCCCATGGGCTTCTGCTCACTCAGTTCATTGTGGGGTTTTTCCCTGATTCTTCACATTCTTCATGTGCTCTCCTTGGTGGTTGTCTCTCTTACAAAGGTAAGCTGTGCAACATCATTAATGGCTTTGCAGTTTTCTGGAAAAGCACCTCCAGAAAAAGCTCCAGTGCAGCAGTGTCAAACGAAAGATTTCCTTAATAATAACAATAACAATCTCAATCTCAATAGTCTGGGGTTAAATATCATAGATCTGTTCTGCAGTATCTAAAAAGGTTCAAGGAATCAGAATGATTTTTATAATGAATTAAGTACTGCCCTAACTAATTCAAGTTAAGAAACAATAAACTGATAGCATCCTACAACTCTGCTTTTGCAAACACTACAGCCATAATTTTGTCCTGAGGTGTCCAAGCTCAGTTACGGAAACACAAATGCCTTGATTTTGAAGATTTGCATATTTAAAATAAAGGAAACAAAAACAGAGATAAAAATTTACTGGAAAATGAAAAGGAGGTTCCACCAAAGTTTTGAGAATGGAAACCAAAGTGTAACAGAAAGGAAAATATTAAAATACTTTGTGCTGGCTTTGGCTCGGTTAGATTTAATTTTCCTCATGATGGCTAGTATGAGGCTGTGCTTTGGATTTGTGCTGAGCACAGTGGTGTTAATGTAGAGATATTTTTGTTATTGCTGAGCAGGGCTTACACAGAGCCAAGGCTTTTTCTGCCTTATGTAATGCCACACTGGTGAGGAGGCTGAGGAGGCATGGGACAGCCAGGACAGGTGACCCCAGCTGACCAAATGAAAGGGATATTCCAGGCCATATGGCATCAGTTCATAACGCGGGGGGAAGAAGGAAGAAAGGGGGAAATATTTGGAACGATGGACTTTGTGTTCCCAAGTCATGGTAATGTGTGATGGGGCCCTGCTCTGATGGAGATGGCTGAACACCTGGCTGCCTATGGGAAGCAGGGAATTTCTTGTTTTGCTTTGTTAGTGCGTGTGACTTTTGCTTTCCCTATTAACTTTTTTTTATCTCAACCCACAAGTTTTCTGGCTTTTACCCTTCCAAATATCTCCCTGATCCTGGTGGCAAGGAAGTGAGTGAGAGGCTGCCTGGGACTTGGCTGATAACTGGGGTTAAACCACAACACATACAATAATTCAAGGCATTGCAAAAAATATAATTTAAAAGAAACAAAGTGATATAGAAGCAGCTTGAAAGGAAAGAGATACTTGTGTATTCCATCACGATGAGTTTAGTGAATTGCCTGGCTGTGGTGTAAAAAAGATTAAGTTTGCATTTATAATAGGAGAGAGCACTGCAGCAAAATTTGAGAGACTGGACTGAAATAAAGAACTTTGTAAATGAGAACACTACAAAAAATGTGAGAGTGAAAAGGAAGCAAAAAAAAAGGAGGAAAACTGTTGCAAATTTTTGCCCTTGTGAGAAAGTAAACTTCTAGTGGTGAACATGAGAAATAGAGAGTGAAGGTCAAAAATAAAGGGAGCAATGTTGAGAATTAATAGCTGAATTTTGATATTCTGGAAATCAAAGTAGTTTGAAAATTATTTGACTTGGCATTGATGTTCAATAGCAGTTTAGGTCTATAAATTAAATATTGATGTATATTTCATACTTTGCAATCAATATATTAAAAATTCTCATATAAATATATTTTACTAGAAAAATATAAATTTGCTCAGAATATATGAATTGTTAAGTATAATTATATACAAATAATAAATATGTCAATGAATATATGTATAAGTGTGGTGAATTAGGATTTACTCTAATTTAAACATCTTTTTCCACATATCTTTTGCATTTTCAGAAAAAAGAACCTTAGGAACATTATAATCTTATTCCATTTTCTATATCTATAATGCTTACAGTACATCTACTATCAGTGCTAAATTATTCATTTAAAGATCATGAGAAGTTTCCTGTCTGTAGGGCAATTTAACACCTTTTAACTGTTTACTTACAGAAACCTGGAAGTGTGCAGCTCTGAATATTCCTGTCTGTGAGGAATTTCCATGTTCATGACATCATTTATAGAGAACCCACACTCTCCACATACAACAGTGCACCCAGGCCGTTGGGTTCTATTTCCCAGTCAAAAGCAGTAAACATGGATACCTCCAGATGCTGCAACAGCAGATTTGTTCATTACAACAACCAGCTGCAAATAGAATTTTTTGTCTGGAGTTGAGGGGAGAAAGATACTTTGACATTTGTTCTTCTGCATATACTGAGATGCTGAAACTCAGATTTGTGGGATGACAGTGAAGGCCCATCCAAACAGCCAGCAGTTAGTCCTGTAAATGGCTTTCAGGTCCTCAAGCTGGCCCCAGGATCCTTGAACTTTCCTGGATTGGATGCTTGCTCTTCCCACACAGACTTCACTGAAAGTGCAGCTGAACTGGGGTGCATCTGGGGTACATCATGGGAAAGAAAGGAAAGGAGGTAAAAAGGGGTGTGATAGAGAGCAGATAACTCTTAAGACATCTGGTATGGATAGGAAAATCTACTAGAAGGCATGTATGGAGCTATGATGAAGAGGAAAAGCACATTCATTAAAGTATATAAAAGTATCTACCACAGAAAAAATATCCCATGCAATTTAATTTACCCATACTAAACCAAAAACTGATTCTCAATTAACATGTGAAACTGAGATTTTTTTTCTTAGTCTTCAAGAGTTCTTTCAGTATACGCACAATGAATGAATATGAATGAGTGACTGAAGGGCAAACCCGACCTTTGCTGAACCTATCTCCTCTACAAGTCATAAAGATAATTTAGAAGTTTGCCTCTACCTTGAAAATCACACAATATCAAAACTTTTCCAAAGAATTTCCTTGTGAAGTCCCCCTGTAACATCTCCCGTTTCAATCAGAAATTATTTGGATTTCTGAAATAGAAAAAAATCTTTTAAAGTATTAGTCTTCAGGCATCCATTTTCAGATTTAAGTTGGGATAGTGTGTGAGGAAATCTTAATATGGCCCAGACAGTATATGTTCACCTCACTTAAATACTTGCTTTTCCTTTCAGATCAATAGAAACAATAAGTAATTCATTTATATGTGCTGTGCAACTTAGCAGGGCAGGCACAGGGAGGTTAAGAGACATTATGAGGTTAAAGAAACAAGTAATGGCAGAAAAACACATGACAGTAAGAGCATAACCATTTCTAGATGTAGCTCAAAACCATGTCACCAGCAGTAGCTAGCTGTAAGTAGATAAAAATGAATAAAACTAGAGTTAAAATGACATGCTTGCCTTTTATGCTATAGCTGCTTAATTTCTTATAAGTCATCAGGGAAGAGATTGTCTCAAAAGTCTCTTTTAAAGATAATTTTTACTTTTTAGCCTGTCATGGGTAATAACACCTTAAGTTTTGGAGATCTCCAGGTCTCCCCTAAAACACTTATATTTGTGTCTTTCATATTATCTTTCAATTTAAGTGACCAAAAAGACTTTGAAATGAGATGTTACAAGCTGCTAAGAATAACTATGCTATTTCAACCCTCATTTTTTTTTGCGTATGAATTCCATACAATCCTGATGATTTCTTGTTGGTTTTTGTGTCAACAGGTAACATAATTTGTTCTACAGTCACTAATTTTCAATGAATCTTTCAACAACAACCTCATAAAAAACTGACCAAAATAAACAAACAAACTCCCAAACAAACAAACTAAAAACCCAAGAGGTTTCAGCATTGAAATTTTCCTAGCTTTTGCTATTCTGAGTAAATTGCCATTTTAGAGGGTAAGAGAAACTCAAACAGTCACATGGGATGTTAGAAGATAATTTAGCTCTGTTTGAGAAGGTCACTACATAGTTATCACATGAAAATGCAGGTCAAGTGAGGCTGTGCTCATCTCAATGTAAAGTAAAATTCCTCAGCTTAAGCCAAGGTTCAGTGGTCCCTGGCCCCTGATGGCAATGCAATTGAAACTCTTCCAAGAATTTACTTTTTTATTCTGGAATGAAAAAGAATTTCTTGAGAATTTTAATCAGGATGTAAATTTCAGCTCTTTAGTCAGATATTTTACAATCATAATTTATTTTCTACTTCCTTTTCCATTTAATTTCAACTTCATATGCATGTTTTACAACAACATGCTTTTGCCTGTACCATACTCTATGTCTCTATTTCAGTGAACAAACTAGTCATAACACTGAGGCCTGTTGCATTCTGGTTGTACTCTCTCTCCATCTCAAAATCATTTCTAAAAGTGCCATATGTGTTTGGTTGAAATCCCTGGGATTGCACCTTACTGCTGACCCTGTGGATTCATCTTTGATGCTGATGTATTTCAAGCACTCTCAGAACATAGATATTATAAATTTCCTCTCTTCAGCTCTATTTTCAATTCTTATAAAGAACAAAACCTAGCATGTTTCTAAGGACATGTAATTTCTTTCAAAGTCATACAGAGAGTCTTGTAGCTCTGTTCTGTCCATGCTGTCTTCTTTTTGATTTAGTGTCTTATTCTTCTCTTCCCACTTTTCCAGTTGGAAAAACAATAGCTCCCTTTTTGATGAGGTCAGGATATGGTCATGTCTTTCTTCACGATTTGTGTCTCTTGAAAATCTTTGAGCCTAAATGTTTCTGTTTAGGGAAATCTCCCATTTTCTGCTGGACTGTGCTCACAGTCCTCTCCTGCCTTTGAATGCTGACAGCTGTTGGCATCTCTGGGGCCTCCTGCAGGTGTGAACCTGCCTCTGATGGATACTCCACCCCTGTGACCACCTCTGCTCTCATGACAAGAGATTGTTTGCCACACCTGGGAGAACGGTTAGGTGGTAATTCCGATAGGTGCAAGAAAAGATTGTGGGACATGTCGGGAATGAGGCTTGTATTAATGACCTGAAAATCAAGTTTAAATATCAGCAATTTTTGGAGTGCAGTAAAGCTTAATGCATTAACTTTTTTACTTTTTTTCTCTATCAGAATTATTTTTCTTGTATCATAGCCGTTTTGTAATCAATTTTAATTGTTATCAATTTTTAATTTTCATCCATTTTTTAACCTGGCTTAAATCCTAGAACATAATTAACTTTTCTGTGGAAGACAAGGAATCTACACAAACCTGCTGGGAGAAAATTTACAGTCCATAATCAATAGATGTGCTTTAATATACTGCTCTTTTGTCTTTGTTTAATGCTACATTTATTAACATGGTTCTTGATTTAACTGTACATTGACGGTTTCTTTTTATTTGCAAGGTGAGGATTCTGCTTTGTATTTTTACCTTTCTATCTGCAATCACTCATGTGAAAGGACTAGACAGAATAGAGAATGATCAATATTTAAAGAGTGGTTTGACCTGCCCAAACCAAAGTTTTAGTATTAAATAAATGGCCTCTAAACTTAGAGTAGAGAAACATATGTATCATTTATTTGCATCAGAATTTAGAAAAACTAAGGAGTGAGTTTTAGTAGGCAGCAAGATACAGAATTTAGAAGTTTTAAAGTACAGAGAAGTGTCTCTCCAATGGGGTCCACGACATAGAGGCAAATATTTACAGAGAGGAATGTGTTTAAGTAATGAAGAGAGGACTGAAAGGAAGCCTACTTTCACTGTATCACTTCAAGAGGAAGATAACACCTGTTTTGTAAAGAGCAACATGAAAAAAATGCTGAAATCTGAAGATTCTAGAGAAATTCAGGGAATTCTTTTAAAGGAAAAATGGGAATATTTCTATTAGGACAATCTTCAAGAAATTTGGTTTCTCCATCTTTTCAGCTTGGCTCATTTTCTGAAAGATCATTTCAGTCAAGTACAAACAAATTCTTGGCTTTTAAAATATCTTGCAAAATTTAAAAAATCTAAGACACACAAATCCAGACTGGTTGACCTAATGACTACTTTGAGTCAATCTCTCTGCAACTGTGATACTAATACTGGAACTAGAATGCAGCAGAAAAGAGGGAAAACATAAACCAGCTTGCCTTCCCACTCAGCTGGCCTTGAAGCTCAATCATGGGGAAAATCCAGCTGGTTGCCTGTAGGCCCTGGGCTCCTGTAAGAATGCAGTCAGGCCATGGCCATGTAATCATGGCACACCATGCAAGGGAAAGGATTTGGCACAGGAAAGGTTATGGGAAGTCTTCCCCACTTTTACCCTCTCAGTTACACAGCATCTGATCTCCTTCCTACCTCCGGGTATTGGATGCTTGTGCACTGACATTCTGCTTGCTAGTATAACTGCTTTATTGTCCTGATGAATTTTAGAACTGCTTACACTTCTACCAAGGGTTCCATGGCTAAGACCTTGTACTTCTCTGTCCTCCCTTTGCCAAGTCAGCCCTGCTTGACAAGTCAAATGAGATAAAGCAAGCTTTCCTTCCTGTCCTTCCCAGCAGATCAGTTTCTCTCCATTTTTATTCCTTCTTGTCCTCTATGTGGGATTAAATCTCTTTTGGCACGGTTTTGTGACACTTGACACAGAACATGTGAAAACTGCAAGCACCCAGATACATGTGGTTGCAGTAGGAAGAAGTAGTTTAAGTTGCCCAGGAATTATGTGGGATCCAGCACTACTGCCTTTCATAATAAAACTTAAAATGTGAACTTAAAACTTACCTATTAGCAAAAAAGTAACTCTCAGGAGCTACTCCATTCACAGCAGAAATTGAAAGGTGAATTAACGTAACTGTATTCTACAAAATCTAATGTAAGTTCTCCACTGCAAACTAGGGTAACAGTTTCTCATTCTTGGAGAACTTGAAGAAAAAAGAAATACTGCATCCTGAGTTCAGTTTTCTAATATGTGACACTAGGTTCTCTGATAGCATCAACTCAAAGTCTGAGTCATGATTCTTTCTTTCTATCCTGTTTAATCATGTTTAATCACTCTTGCTATTACTGAAAACCTTTCAAAATTATTTTTATTTTGCTATATTCTGTTTCATATAGAATAACTTTTTTTCATAACATTGCCAGAAATTTCAGAAGATTTTTAGCATGCATAAATATTGTGGTCCCCTTATTATCATTTTATATAGGAGATTTTTTTTTCACATGACTAAGTGAATCACAATAATTTTTAATTTAAAATATACTTCTTTTGTTCATATATTGGTTTGACCAAATATTTACTGTAGCATAGTTTTCAGAATTATTTTTTCCCCTGTCCACACTCTTTTTCAACTCTCTCTGCATAAGAGAATTTCAAAGAAATTCTTTGAACCTTTTTACATACCATGAAAGCTATTTTCATATTGATCATTTAATCCCCATAGCAATTTTTTTGCTGACTGTACCTGAGGTTAGACAGTCTGAAACTCCTTGTAATCTATAATTTTTATAATGCTGCATTTCTCAATGGTTACACTTAATATCAGATTTTTTTTTATCTTGGACTATGCTTAGCATGCTACGTTTACTGGAGAATTTATCCTTCAATGAAAACCAGATTGTCTTATACACATAGTATAGCAGAATAGAAATAAAAGAATAAGAGGAAGACACCACACAATGAGATTGCACGGACCTTTATCCTCTTGTGTATTCCAAAAAATTCCATCTCTCATCACAGATGAAACCTGTTTCATAGTGCAGGGCAGCAGAAAGGATGCAAAGCCTCCATTGAAATGTATGTAAAACTTGTTCGAAGGCACTCCCAGATGCCTTCCAAGAAGTCGTTTTTCTTTGATGTAGAGCAGGATGTGTCACAGACGTTCTGTGGAAATACAAAAACCTGTTTTGATGTGATTTGTCATGCAACCTTGCAAGTGTGCACTCCCTGATACACAGCAATACCTAAGTGTATTTTTAAGATTCTGTTCTGAATATTGCCATGCAGAAATTCCAATCTTTATAAAGGGGGAATAATTATACAGACTAAAGTATCTCTCCATACAGAAAATCCACTGTAAAGAATAAATCATTAAATGGACTTAATTGCTCTATGTGCAAACACAGATTGCTTACAAATTTTTGGTTTGCAGATGGATTATGGATACTTATACTCAAGTCTTGTAATTTTCTGTGGCTGTTAAAGTGTAGTTATCTTGGTCATTAGATGTTCTCTTTATTCAAGACATCTGGTTTAATTGTCGACTGATATGTCAGCTATTTGAATAATTAACCTAACTTGAAAGAAAATGGAACACTCTTAGCTGTCTTATTTGTTATCTGTGGTAATAGGGCACTCCACCTGAGTCTGGCTGTGAGATGAAGTACCATCAGTAATAAACCATTGGATGACAGTTCTTCAGAAAGACAGATGATCAATGTTTACTCTTGTTTCCTCTTATTAGTCTTTACAGATAGAAGAGACCTCTCAATTTTATTTTAAGATTTAAGGTTTGATTTAACATTATATGAATTAAATTTTAATTTTAATTTATTTAATTTGCATAAAATTTTTGTATATGTTTTAATTTTGGACTAACTAACAAGAGCTTCCACATGCAGGCAGTGTGAAGCAATGACTTCTCATCTCTACAGAAGACTGAACTCATAATTTCCAAAATCTCACAGAGTCACCCAGCATGTCCTTGCCTTTAAATATGTAGACACTACCATTGTGTGATATAATTTTAAATCACTGTATTTTTTCTTGTAGTCGCAGCTTGTCATATCTGCTGCCAAACCTCTGTTACATTTCCTTTGGGACTCCAGCTCTGTAAGTACAATACTCACAGAAGTGGTAAAAGCTGCCCATATGACTAGGGAATATTCTGCAGATCTGCAGATTTTTTTCATAGAACTTCTATTTTATCCCTGTCTGAACTTCTGTTTTAAATCTATGTCAGCATTTTTAATGTGATAAGACCAAAACTGCGTGCTGTATCTGTGTGGAACCTCTCAGAATAGGACTGTTCTCCCCCAAGACATCTTGCCCAGGATTACTTTCTACCCAGATCACCTTTTATGTCCTATCACAAGCTCACACCTCCTTGTTTGAAGTTTATCTCTTGATATAATTACTTCTATAAAATGGAAATCAGAATTTTGCTTTCTGTTATGTGTCTTGTTTTTGAATAAAGCACGAAAAATATCAAAAGCTGTCATTATATATATATATATTTGAAATAAGAAATGAAATTAGGAAGTCCTTTTTGTATAGAATATGCAGTCTAGTTTGTTATTCTGTAAATAAAATTGTGATAACTTTAACGTGTTCTTCTGATTTATATTCAAATTACTCAAATTCATGCTTTTAAGCCTTAGAGTCATTTAAATTTATGTCATTTAAATTTACCATGAGATATACCACAGACATTATACTGCCAAAAGTTAATATTGTATTTTACACTGTAATCTGAATACTAATAGGTAAAATGACCTCAATTAAAAATATATTCTTGACATATTTTTGATTGTAAGAAAACAGTTTTTCCATCCTCACTTGAACATTTTATTTTTCTTTTTTCATTTATCCCTTTCCCTTTAAAGACAAGATCTTGGTAATAGAGACATTAGAGATGCAACCAATATGGAAAAACATAAGCATATTTCAAGATGTTTTTTCGAAGATCGGCATTTACCCCTATCCTGAGTTCTGCAAAATCTTATTGTAATCACCTTTTGAGTTTTTAAAAATTATTCATACTTCTTATTTGATACATTTCACTATGCTTTTCATTTCATCTCTACATACATCTTGCATTGGGAGTACAGGTTATTCACTTCTATGGAATATTTTTTTCCATTGCAGGACTACACCAGTACATATCACAACTAATTCGTTATATTGGTGTTGTTCATCCTGAGAAAAAAAAGTCTCCAGAGAGCCTTAAAGCACCTCAGAGTACATAAAGGGGGAAGACAAGACAGCCGAAGAGGGACTTTTTACAGGGACATGTAGTGACAGGACAGGAGGGAATTGCTTTAAATATAGATTAGGATTAGATCAGGTAGATTAGGGTTAGATATTGGGAATAAATTCTTCCCTGTGAGGGTGATGAGAAAGTGCTGGAGACAAGGTTGGATGTAGCCCTGGGAAATCTGATCTAGTGGATTCATCCCTGCCAGTAACAAGGGGGTTGGAATGAGATCTTTGGAGTCCATTTCCACCCAAACCATTCCATGATTCTATGAATCTGAACACTAGAAAAGCCATAGTAAAGCTGTTTTCTCTTCTTGGGGATGTCTAAAAAAATCAGAACAATTTCAACTTGAAAATGCAGTCTTCCCCAAATAAAGCTGATTGAATTATTGAGTCTTACCTAAAATCAGTTTGTAAAATGTATGTGTTCCTGGCTGGTGACAATTAAAACTTGCAGTTAAATATCGCTTGACTGGGGGCCACAAACGTAATTTTGGGGTCCGAATACACTCAAACATTTTTAGCCCCCAGGTTTTCCACCACTGTATTTAGCAGACAGACCTGCTCTTGCTCCACCTTTCTCTCCCTCTGGCTAGGTGCCCAGCAGCTCCAAGGCACGCGTGCTGTGCTCCCAGCAGAGATTACGGTACTTACCTGAGGCATGGGGCCCTGGCATTAGAGCTGACATTCTGCTACCTACTGTAAAGTCCAAGCAGCAAGTGTGGGTCAGTCTTCAAAGACCTTGCAGATACAATGCAAGCTGCAAGGGGATCTAAGCCTCTGCAAAGGGCTTTTCTCAGTCTGGAAGAAAAAGAGCAATTTGAAAGAGAAATATTCTGAGGATAACAGTGCTCAGTTGAGACTGAGTACTTATTGTCTGCCTTTGCTTATGCATGGATGCGTGTACATATTTTGCAATGGAACATGAATACTGAGTTTTGAAAGCAGCTCATCTTGTCCCTCTGGAATAGAAAACACTTAAATATTGTATTTGTTTTATTGTCAAGCTGTCAGGCCTGCAACCTATATTGTTGCACTTCAGTAGTCAAAATGCATCCCTGAAGGGACTATCCAACTGAACTTAAATGTTATAAATAATGGTGTTTAGTAGATTTAATCAAGAATCTTTTCAAAAGCAACACTAGGACATCTGTTAAAAAGCTTTATGGGAATATCTAATGCTTTCAAGACTATTTTTGCTATCTTATGCTTTTATTATGCCCATGCAACCCCACTGTGTTTATTTTCAATTGTTATAATTATTAAATCAAGGAAGACAGAAGTGAAACCTGGCTCACAGTGCTCACACAGAAGAGACCTTAACCTTCACTCAATATGTTGACTGGCATATTCTTTTGTCAGTTATCATTGAATAACTAAAATAAATAATAGTGGATACATAGTGTTTCTTTCCCAGAAGGCTAGAAAATGCACTTTGCAATGCAGCACATTTGCTGGAATATAAAAGTTGAGTGGATGTAATGGTTATCTGTTAAAATGGTTTGCTCACTCTTTTACTTTCAAATACATAAAGTTGTTTGATTCTTACACTTGTTTTTCCTTGAACAGGAAACTAATAATATATTTATTAATTATAAGAATCTGCAATAGTTAAAAAAGCAATGTAACTGATTAAAAAATATAGAGGGCATGTTTGTTCTGTCCTTCCCTTTGTTAATTTGAAGATCCTTAAGTTAAACCTCTGCCTGTAAAAAAAATTACCTTGGATATTACTGCTGGTAAGGTCAGGACCCCTGGGGGTATGAATAAATGAGTGTATTGTATGACATTTATAACTGAGAATTTATAATAAAAAAATAAATGGCTCCACAGGACCTACTATCACAGCTGTTTAGCACAATGACTGCATAGTAGAGGACACTAGTGCCAAGCTAGCTATGCAGGTAGCCTGCAAAACTTGAAGCAATGTGGAAGTATTAGCTCCATACTTTACCCAGCTCTGATCTCCAAAGTTATTCCAGTAGGGCTAATTAGATCCTATTTTACATCCAAAATAAAAGTTGTTCTCTCTGAGGCCACAGTAGTGTGGACCTCCTGGGAAGGAATATCTAGTGGGTGACCTTGTCCCTATCTGCAGTTTTAAGGAGGGTTTTTCACCATCAGAGAGATGTCATGCTTAGTCTGCATTTATGCCTTGCTTACCCGAAGGTATTGGCTAATTAGTCAAAATAAAGAGGAACATAAGGCAGTGAAGGCAAACATTTCTAAATTAGAAAACAGTATTAAACAGTATTATTAAACCCACTTCCACTGCAGTTCTGATTTTTTATGTGTCTCTTGCACTGGAATAAAATGACCATGTAAATGAAACCATGTTGAAATAATACTAACTCACAATTTTTTTACAGCCTATCATAGTCTATCAAACTCTTATGCAACAACATTATAGGGTTTTCTTTTTGTTGGTGTTTGCTTGGGTTTATTTGTTTGGGTTTTAAAAAATTGTTTTTAAAGGTTTTATTGGGTGGGGAAACTGAGTTTTATCAAGAAAGTTCAGTATTTTGCAAATCAAAATTTCAGGAAAAAAGTATTATTATTTTACTTAGGTTTACATACTGGTCTATACAGCAATTTAATTAAAAGTAAGCACATGTGCTCATGACAGTAATAGTCCACTTAGTGATAAATCTTATAATGGAGCATTTTAGTCAGTGAATTAAATCACGACCTAACTGATGAGATGGGGCATCATTTGAATTTGAACAATTTGTTGAATCATAGAACTATTCTTTTCTCATATTTTTCCCCATCTCACATCCTTTTAATATTTATTAGATATTTAATATATGTTGAAATTACAGAGAGAAATTGTTACTTACAGCATATTTTCGGCTTTGGTAACATCTCCTTTACTGACACTATCAGAATATTGCATTATTTGGTTTTGAATGCTTTCTCTGTCATCTCTTATCTGTCCCTCATTCACTCTGACCTTGGATGCAGTCAAGTGGCAAAAAAAAAAATAAAGTGAAAAAGCTAGTGGAAGCGAAGAGACAAGGAAGAAAATAAATAAACAAAACTCTTTCCCCCCAATTTCCTTTAAAAAGAATGGTTCCCTGTAATTTACTGCATTCATAAATGACCATTCCATAATTATTTACATTTCAGCACTGATCATTTAAATAATCTATAATCAAGGTCTGTTTAAATATGTAGCAAAACAATCTAAGGCTGCTAGACATCAAATGTTTATTTGTCCCTTAAAAAGAAATTCCATGTTACATGCAGGAAAAACAAATTATGTTGGAGTTTTTTTTCTACTTTAAGCTTCTCCTTGTTTTATTGAAGAAAGCATCACTTTAGAAGATTGGGGGAAAAAAAGGAAAAGTAGAACATTCAACTTAGTGATAGATATGTTGACTTCTCACATTGTATGTTACTTTTTTATGCATAAAAAAGTAATTAAGCTTATTTCCAAGACAGCTGCAACACCATGCTGGGTGAAGGAGTCAGGAAAAAGACATAAAAAACAGGGAGAAGACTCCTCAGATAATGAGATACAAAGTAAAGATACTTGGGCATCTGCTCTCTAGAAAAGAGCAGTATCCCCATGTGGCATAAAGGAATGTTGGACAGAATGTCAGCCTGGAGCAGAAGTGAAGAAGTGAAATGGCATCTTATTCACTGGGAAAACACTGAACCTACCAGATCCAGGAATTCTTCCTTCCAAGAGAGCACCTGGAGGCTTTTCCCACCCTGGATACAGAAGCTATTGGTCATACCCCATGCTAGGAAGTAACAGCAAAAGCATATTTTTGATCTATCTGTTGGGCAGTTGTCAATACCAGCCATCAGTAAATTATCCCACAAATAACCAAATCACTCATCAGAGTGGTTTGGTTATTTGTGGGATTTACGATGGTTTTCTGAAAAGCACATGGGTGCTTTAAATGCAGTATTAGTACATAATGCTTTCAGATATCATACATATTTGAAACATAGAAGATGTACAGTTGTTTTTCGAGATAAGAAAAACAATGCAAGTACTGTATATTACTGTAATCATGCTGTTTTCCATTTCTCTATGCTCTTGTAGATACCACAATGCTTCAGTAATCTCAAAAAGAAACATTACTTATCTACCTCACTGCAAAGAAATTCTGGCACCTGTGTCAGGTTATCCAGTACATAACCAATTAAGCAAGAGGTATACAGCTGGATGCTCAGGAGTAGAAAATTCTCATATATGGCAATTATTGTTACATTGAGTGCTGTATGCAAGAATTTAATTCAGCTTTGTTTGCTTTGAAAATGAAAACACAGCTTCATTTTCACTCTCCTGGTATTTAGTATTTTTTCATGTTATTACCATTCAAATCTCAAGGTAATCTGCATGTGAAACATTATATTCATGACATGCAATTACTGTGCTATAAGTAACAAAATAAATTGGCTCTCTCACTGCTGAAAGAATAAGACAGAACAACACTCTGCAATTTCTACTAAAAAAAGAGAAAGAGAAATGGCCATGACCACATTCTATTATTTCCAGTCAGAATAGGTGCTACATTTTAGAATCTGGTGCTTATACATACACCATGGTGTCATCTTAATAGAACTCAGTGTTTGAAAGTAAGTGATAAAATATTACTATTGCTACAATAACACAGGTCTAAGAAAATAATCTTTATTAACAAAAGCTTGAGAGCTTTGGACTTTAATTTTCTTTCCTTGAGAAAAACTCCAAACCCTCCAGTAGATTCACCTATGAATATGTCTGAATGCTCTTGCAGCAATTGATACATGAAGTTTAGCTCAGCAGGGCTACTAGTGCATAAGCATGTCAAGATAGGGTGGAAAAAACCATGTATATGTATAATTGTGTAATACCTGACAGCCATCTGCAAAAAAACATGATTTCACACTAGAGCTATATGAAGACAGATTAGTTATACAGTGTTGGAAATGAAATGGAGAATGGAGACAGGGCCTAGACCAGTATCTTGTTAAAGGCCTGTCACTAGTGCTATCCCCCGAGGTTCAGTACTGGGCCCAGAATTATTTAGCTTATTTCTCAATGACTTGGCTGAAGGGGCAGATTTCTTCTCACAAGTTTGGTGATGACACCAAGCTGGGAGGAGCAGCCAATACCCCAGAGAGCCGTGCAGCCCTTCAGAGGGGCCTGGCCAGGCTGGAGAGATGGGCGGAGAACTGTCTGAAATGTAAAAAAAGGCAAGTGCAGGGTCTTGCACCTGGGGAAGAATAATCCCACATATTAATACTTTCCTCAGACAAGTAATACACAATGAAAAGTTACAATTCTTTCACTTCCAGCTAGCAGACCTAACCTGTACTACCCATGTTTCATTTTTATTGCTATTCCAAGTTTTATACTGTCCTGGACTTGAAAGCAGACCAACTCAACTACCAAACTTGAAAAACATGATCTCAATTAGCACTAAACCCTCTCAGCCAATTCTTTCTAATTTTGCTGCTAGTGTATTATTAATTTGGTGTAAAATCCTCACATTGAACAAGACACTGTATGACTTCTGTTGCTACTAGCTTTAGAATATATTTTCTTCTTGCTAAAGCATAAAACACCACTAGAGTCAATTTTTCTCCCAGTGTCAGTAAACTCCAGTTAACAGTTATATACTTTGAAATAAGTACTTTATTAAGCATCTGCCTCAAGGTGTTGTACAAATTGCTTCATTACCACTATGGAACCAATCACAAAGTGATTTACTCTGTTGTGTGTATATTCTGTAGTAATTCTACACCTGATGTTTGGAAAAGAGTTGTTTGGTAATACATTGAATAAAATATTACAAACAGTGTCATATATTTGTTCATGTAAGAAAGGGAAACATTTCACTATAAATGATCAAGCCTGTGCTTCCATATACTTTTATTCAAAGTCTGAAGTCTTGACATGAATTACTGTGCTTCACTTTGGGATAGTAAATCTACATTGTATGTTTTTGTTTTTCCTCACACTGATCCAGGCTTTACACTTGGGGAACTAGAGCACTAGAACAAAATCCCCTTCAGTATAGGATCACAAAGAACACTTACATCATGTCAACTTCTTTTATTTGAAATTGCTTTCAGTAGAGACATAATCTTCTTTCCAACTGAAAGCAGCATTCAAGAAGGCAATACTATGGAAGAACAAGACTTTCTAAGGCCATTTGTACATCTGGTAGAAGGAAGGAGAGATGGAAACACACAGATGCTTTTTGTAGAGGCTGCATCTGAACTTTCCCCCAGTTAATGGAAAGCTTTTGTCGCCTGTAACTCAGGAATAGAAGTGAAAGCTGTTATATAGACAGAGACTTTAGCTAATCCCTCAGCAATCCTAGTTCCATTTTCGTTTTTCCCTTTGATATTAATATATGAATTTTAATTCTCATGGACTGGCATTATCACACAATTCAGTTTCTTACTATCAAAGATGCTTGATTTCAAATAGCATACATCTAATCAGTCCCAAGAATAAGGATGTGCTACCTACCTTCCAGATGGAGTCATTTACATCTTTAAAATTAAGACTTTCAGTCTTTCACCTACTCCACATATGATATCTACAAGTAAAGGAAACTAACTCTATAAAATTTTCAGTAATAAATCATGTGAATAAAAAAATCAGTACTAATAAAAAGGTCTAATATAAATTCAACAAAGTAAGGAGCTAATAATTAGGGAAGGTAAAACGGATAGAAATGAGCCTTATTTATTATTTTAGAGCTTATTCATTTTTAATTACACAATTTTCCTTTCCCCTTCCAATGGGTTTGCACACCACATAATTTAGCTTGATGTATGTGTATATATATGAATAAATAAAAATTACATTCAATTTTCCATCTAGTTTGTTGCTTTGGAGTTGGTTATTTTACTTTCTTTTAGATGTTGTGTTTTGTGTTTTGTTGGGGTTTTTTGTGATTTTTTTTGCCAATAAAAATTGACCAAACCTTACAGGAAGTTCAGCGTTAGCTGACAAAGAAATTCTAGCAAAACCTTTTGATAACCTTCAGGAATAAAACTTTCCTATTGTCTTCTTTCCTTCCATACATATAGGGGCCTGAGTAAATATATGTGTTGCAGTAAAAGATCTCTGTATTGTACAAGTGATCCTGCCCCGATTCTAGTTATTGTAAATGGGTTGCAGCTGCGATGTCCTTAATTGGGCAGCAGCTGTAGCCCATGGAGGTAGCTGGGATAAAAGGGGGTGGGGCGGTTAGGGAAAGCCTGAGAGGAGTCCTGATGGAGAAACAACAACACTGCTGTGTAGAGTGGCAGAAGATAGGACAGCTGAGAGCTGTGGCAGCCTGAGAGCCAGGACTCTAGATATATGATAATAACAAGTGGTGACCCAGACGTGATAGGACAGCCGAGAGCTGTGGCAGCCTGAGAGCTGGGACTCTAGAAATGTGATAACAACACATACATTTTTTAGCTTCTTTGAAATTTTGCTCCAATTTTCTACTTTTAGGATATCAGTTATACATTAGAGTCTATTAGGATATTTTTTTGTACCATGCTCCTTCAAGAAACATCTATGCACCAAAAGTTTACACATTGATTTCCATGAAATTGGTTTTTTCAGATTGAGAATTTCGAGCTGGTACAAAGTTTATTTTCAGCAGGGTGACTAAGATGAGTAATTTATTTAAATACAGTTGAAGTTGGAGCTTCAAAAGAATTATCTGTAGTCCTTCCGCTGCTAACCTGGGAACACAAATCTCCATTGGGAAATGGAGGCAGAAATTACACACTCTTGTCCAAACTAGGTAGAGGAAAACTTCATTTGAGGTTTGCTATATTCCACATGAATACCATAACTTATTGATAATATTTACGGTCAATAGAGATTTTTTTTCTGTTTTCCACAGTATCAATGCTAAATTCTTGGTCTTTCATCTGATGTGAAAGGATGAAAATACTTAAGTCTCCTTAGCTTTCTTTAAAAGCTCTATACACTCTAATGGGCACAGTGGTTTCATTTTTCTTCTAGGAATCATTTTGTCTGCTGATACAGCAGCAATGGTGTATGTTTCTACCTGACAGCTACAGTTGGTTCCATAAATGAGTATATTTTCTAGCTACCTCTAACTTTTCACAGGAGTGTCCATACTTATGGAAAAAAAAATTTATGTGCCCGAACAGTAATTTACATTTGTTGATAGGTGGCCTATTGTAATACCTCTATAACAAAAAAAGAGACAAAACAGAATAAATTTGGTACAGAAGAACCAAGGCTAGGTAACAATGTCAACTTACGTGACATTCAGAACTGAAATATTCATGCCTCACAACAAGGATTATGAGAAATATTTCTACCTCACAATAGAGGAATCAACAATAAAATGGTAACCAGAAATCATCAGACCTTTTTGGTTTTGCAGGTAAGCACAGACTACTATTTTATTAGTTTATATTTTAGACTAACTGGATCATATTAATTTTTAATTATTTTTTAAATGGTCATCTTTTTTTTAAATACCTTTATTCTTTGAAATCTCTATTGAGAAGAATGCATCAAGAATTTATGTAATTTTTTTATTGTGTGTGAAGTGTCTTCTCAAGTAGTTTTCTCCCCGGTGAATTTGCTGTGGCTGGAAATTTCAGAGGGACTTGACAATTTTGCAGTAATTTATAAAACTACTCTCAGGAAAATATAACTATACTTCATAGCAATCAGATTGGAATTATTTTAGCTTAATTAAATTTATTTAAAATATTTTATTCCTCTGTTTTTTCAAGGTAAATTCAACAGCAAAAGCTCTGTAAAAGAATTTGACATATTCTGGGAAAGATAAGATTCAAGGTCTGCAATCCCATTCTTCTTTGGGGCTGATAATCCCAGACATAACACAGCTCCATCAGACATGGCAAATATTTACAGATCATTGAATAGTCACACAGAAAATTCTTACTGACTTGTTTTCAATTTCATAAATTCCTAATCAGTGAAGTTTTTCCATTTCAATATTTAATCTTGAATCAGAGTATTTATTGGTTTTCAAAAAGTTTCTGCAGCGTTCACCAGACCAGTCTTCTCAACATAAAATGCTATCATGTTGATAATGCCTGACTTCCCCTTCACAAATTCCCTCATCTGAGGTGATTCTGTTGATATGCACAAAGAGACAGAGGAATAGATTTATCCTCAAGAGAGAAATAAATAATTTTTCCTTTAGCTTTGCTCCCTGTCTGTAAGTATGGCAATGAATGACAGTGAATAAATAGAATGTCAGAAGTTGGCCAAAGGCTTGGCTGGTAGTGGACCTGAAATGCTGGTAAGGCTGACACATGGACAACACACATATTCAAGTGTTATTCATGGCTCTTTTGAAAATGTTAGTAAGCTTATCCAGATATGAGTAGAACTGAGTCAAATTCTTATGTGGAATACCAATGTTCTTGTTGAAACTGCTTTAAAGATATTTATCTGGAGGAAATTACAGTTCTATAAGTTATAGTATATTTTTTATTACTTTCTAATTACAATGTAGTTTAAATTGCAATACAACAATTTCCTGGGAAACACATTAATTTACTCACATTGGCACAATAAATTTTTCCTGTTACCATCCCATTTATCTTTACCAATCGATCACTGTTCAAGTATTTTTCCTGACAGCATGTACTTTAGCAAATACAATAAACTCATGGTAATAATCTGGAATTAATATTAATGATGCCAATCAATAATTTCTGAATTTCTGCAATGAATTAAATTTGAAAGTGTCTTCTGTGCAGAAAAAGAGGACACGGGAGACAGTTACTAAAATTTGCCGTCACAAGGTTCATAGAACGTCTCTGGAAGATGGGATTTTGACAGTATTCAATTCAAATAATCTGACAGACAAGAATTTTTAATATATCATATTATGCATTTTAATATCAGTATCTTAGAATTTATTTACTGAAATAGATGCTAAACAGCAGTGATGTGAAACAATATGTGAACAGGTGGTTTCCTATTAAACCAACATGCAATGAGGAGCATTTGTCACTAGGTGACATGCATTCTCCTAGGTGTCTATACTTCCACAAATTTTTATACAAGAAGATTTAAAAGATGTAAAAACAATAATTAGTCTGAATAGTAATAATTTGAAATGTTACCCTCTCCCCTTTATGGTCATGATGAAGGACTGATAACCTGAAAATAGCATTAATATAAGTTGGATGTAAGGTATCACGAAGCAAAACTTAAAGTTAACAGGTTTTTGCATGCTTTCCTAAAAACAGGACTTGAAGGAAATTTCATTTCCTTTCGGTAAGGGTAAAGGAATCAAGCGATTTCAATGGGGAAAAATAGAAGAATCATAGGTGCATATCTCTGCCCCTGATGGCATGCCATGCCCTTTGATGGAATTGACTTTGGGAAAGGTTTTTCTCATTTTTTTTTTCATTTATAAGAATCCATGTCATGTCCCTCATATCTTCCCCTCCAAGGATTGTCTTCGTGCTTGACTTTTTCCCCTGCTTTTGCAATATCTGTGAGCTTAGTTTTGGAATGTTTTGGTCCTTTGCAATGCAGCTCATTTCCTCACAGATTATTTTTTTGGACATAGGGAAAGATTTTTTTTTCAATATTGTTTGTGTATCCATTCCATGTACGTCATATATTCCCCTAAAAGTTTTGATTTCCTCCTTGGCTTTTTCCCCTGTTGCTTTTGCAAGACCTGTGAGCTTAGTTTTGGTCCTTTGCAATGCAGCTCATTTCCTCACAGCCTATTTTTTGAAGACACTAAAAGTCCCCGTTTTCTGGTTTTTTTGAGGTTTTTTGCAATTGCATTTCATTTGATCCTATCTCCTTTCCAGAGTGTTTGTAAGCCTTTCTTTTGGGGTTCGCAAGATTCCTTTTCCCTTCCCCAAAGGAAATGAAATTTCCTTTGGGGAAGGGAAAAGGAATCTTGTGATTTCAATGGGCACCAAGAGAGGAATCTTTGGTGCATGTCCCTGCACCTGATGGCATGCCATGCCTTTTGATGGCTTTGACTTTGGGAAAGATTTTTTTCTTTTTTTTGTATTTTTTTTATGTATCCATGCCATGTTCCTCATATCTTCCCCCTAAGTTGTGTCTTCCTTTTTGAATTTTCCCCTGATTTAGAAACATCTGTGAGCTGAATTTTGGCATAGTTTGGTCCTTTGCACTGCACCTGATATAATCCCGGGCCATTTACTTCTAGTCACCAAATTTCCCAAATTTTCTTTTTTTCCCCTCCAATGGCAATTCCTTTGATGGTATCTCCATTCTGGCGTGTTTGCAAGTCCTTCTTTTCTGTTTTGGCCTTCAGTGGGGATCCATTTTGGGCAAGCTTTGCTGCATGTGCCTGCACTTGATGGCATATGGCCTGCCTGCATTTTGATGGCTTTGACTTTGGGAATGATTTTTCTCCTTTTTTTTTTTTTTTTTTTTTAAGTATCCATGCCATGTCCCTCATCTCTTCCCCTCCAAGTTGTGTCTTCCTCCTTGACTTTTTTCCCATGCTTTTGCACGATCTGTGAGCTTAGTTTTGGTCCTTTGCAATGCAGCTCATTTCCTCACAGCCTATTTTTTGAAGACACTAAAAGTCCCCGTTTTCTGTTTTTTTTGAGGTTTTTTGCCATTGCATTTCTTTTGATCCTATCTCCTTTCCAGAGTGTTTGTAAGCCTTTCTTTTGGGGTTCGCAAGATTCGCAATGAAATTTCCTTTCGGGAAGGGAAAAGGAATCTTGCGATTTCAATGGGCACCAATAGAGGAACCTTTGGTGCATGTCCCTGCACCTGATGGCATGCCATGCCTTTTGATGGCTTTGACTTTGGGAAAGATTTTTTTCTTTTTTTTTTTCAATTTTAAGTATCCAGGCGATGTCCCTCGTATCTTCCCCTCCAAGGTTTGTCTTCCTCCTTGAGGGTTTCCCTTGCTTTTGCAACATCTGTGAGCTTAGTTTTGGCATATTTTGGTTCTTAGCATTTCATCTCATAGCCTCGCAGCCAATTTTTTGGACTTAGGGAAAGATTTTTTTTTTCAATGTTTTTTGAGTATCCATTCCATGCCCCTCATATCTTCCCCTGCAAGTTTTGTCTTCCTCTTTGACTTTTTCCCCTGCTTTTGCAACATCTGTGAACTTAGTTTGGGCATGTTTTGTTCCTTTGCAATGCAGCTCATTTCCTCACAGCCAATTTTTTGCACTTAGTGAAGAATTTTTTTTTTTCATTTTTTTTTTTAAATATCCATGCCATGTCGCTCATATCTTCTCTTTGATATTTCATCTTCCTTCTTGAATTTTCCCCTGGCTTTGCAGCATCTGTGAGCTTAGTGTGGGCATATTTTGGTCCTTTGCAATGCAGCTCATTGTCTCACAGCTGGTTTTTTTCAACTTAGGGTAAGATTTTTTTCTTTTCAATATTTTTTTTTAAGTATCCATGACATGTCCATCATATCTTCCCTTTCACAGTTTGTCTTCCTACTTGACTTTTTCTCCTGCTTTTGCAACATCTGTGGGCTGAGTTTTGGCATGTTTTGTTCCTTTGCAATGCAGCTCATTTCCTCACAGCCTATTTTTTGGACAAACTCAAAGTCACGATTTTCTGGTTTTTTTGAGGTTTTTTTCAATTGCATTTCATTTGATCCTATCTCCTTTCCCAAGTGTTTGTAAGCCTTTCATTTTGGATTAGCAATTTTTCTTTCACCTTTCAGAAATGAAACGGAAAGGAATCTTTTAGGAAACTGACTAAAATTGCGAGGTTGTGTGTCTTGAATAAATAGGCTGTGAGGAATTTAGCTGCATTGCAAAGGACCAAAACATGCCAAAACTAAGCTCACAGGTTTTGCAAAAGTAGGGGAATATGTCTAGGCGGAAGGCATAACCTGGAGGGGTAGATACGACGGACATGGATACTTAAAAAAATAAAAAAAAGAAAAAAAACTTTTCCCGAGTCTAAGTCATCAAAATGCAGGCAATCCATATGCCATCTAGTGCATACTTGATGGAAGCATAAACTGTGTGCCTACCTCATCAGAGAGTCTGACCTGTGACATTTACAAGAAAAACTCTAATATTCTGCTAGACTTGAATAATTTTCTAATTCGCAATTTTTTTATTGGTTAAAACTATAATTTTTAATGGTCCTATTTAGGATGAATTTTTTTTTTTTTGAATATGACTGTATGTCACCCATAGGATCAAGGCTGGGATGCAAGATAGTTAGAGCGATCTGATCATAAGTAAGAGGGAAATATAGTGTTATTCTACAGAGGTCTCGTTGCGAGAGTGTTTGTGGACACAAGTCCTAAAAGCATATGTGGTGCTATTTGACAGAAAATTACGTGGCAGAAGATTGGAAATCAACAGGGCTTTGCAGAGCGCAGATGAAGTTTCAATATGTGTGCAGCATATCTGTGACATATCAGAAAGATCTGTCCACTACAGATATTGCTTACAATAAATCCGCATCGCTTCAAAATGTCCTGTTCCTTTCTTGTCCTACTATCTTAACAGAACAACTTTTACCTGCTGTTTCATTGTTATAAACATAGTTTCTATAATATAAGAGCATATTTATTTTCTTCTTTTGTTTCTTTTTTCTAATGCTATTGACACAAAACACCTGTACAGACCATAGAGACCAAGTTCAGAAGTGCTAACATACATTTCACCTATTTTGAGATTTTCTTTCTTCCCCTTTATTTTTATTTCATATAGATTTTTAGAATTTCCTTTCTAGTCTTTTCTTAGGCAGTCTAAAACCCAAGAAATATGTTTAGTCTCACCTTTTTCTAAACTTTTTCCAGCTGGTTCATTTCTGCATTGGTAGAGCAGTGTCTAGTACACAGTATGCTAGCAGAAGCCTCAAAAATGGTAAGAGAACAAAAAAGATGATTACATATAGCTTGCAACAGGTCTGATCTACTTATCCCTGTTGTTTGGAGAAAATGTATGCCTGTTGTTTGGAGAAAATTTTGTTGTTTTTTTGGAGGGCTGTTTTTTTTTATAACTTTTTTTTATAACTCCATTCCATCTTCTATTACCTTACCCTTCATAGGGGGTTTGGTGACAAACCTAAAGTTGATAGCATCTAATCCAATCCTGTGTCTTAAACCAAGATATGGGATCAAATTTTACCAAGCCCTACAAAAAAGTACATTTTATTGCAGAAAAAACAGACCCAAACCAAAAATTTAACTATCTAATGGTACTTGTTTATTCAATTTTTAAAGGAGGAAAAAAAAACAAGGTAACACTTGGGGGGACATATAAAGCTGAATTCTATTCCTGAGCTGTGGAAATGTCTGTTCTAACATTTCAATTTCATGGTACTAAAACCAGATTTTTTTTAGAATTTGCAATACCTAGTTATTCAGATATAAATCCAAGTGTATATATAGATATTAAATAATCACTTATTAGGATTATATACAATGCAAATTAAAAAAGACATAGATATTGAAAATTTTAGCTGACATGGAAAGTTCTGTGAAGTTCCTTATTCTTGTGGACTTGGTGTATCACATATTATTGTCTTCAATAATTTTGGTGATATAAATGACAGCAGTTACTTTACAGGGTTGGTAAGAGCTAAATTTGAAGTGTTAATGACACTGTTGGTTCACACAAAAAAAAAAAAAAGAATATGTCTCTTTTGATAGTAGGTCTTTCAACCTACATTTTTAATACTTTCTATTTGAAGTAAATATAATTCACTTTTATGATGGGTACCAAACAAATTTTTTTTCAGACTAATTTTATTGCAATTTATAAGAAGAAGCAATCCAACAGCAAAGAAATAATGAAAATTGAATTATGAAGGTTTATGTTTTGATAAAGAAAGATGCCTTAGATACTAAAATAATAAATAAAAATATACAAAGACAGAAGGACATTGTACTCATATGGAAACTACTGCATTGTACAATGATGACCTTGTTGGTATGTCAAAAATCAGTTATACTATCAAAATGATGACTTTATTTTTTTAAACCACATCACATTTTGGAATTAAATTCAAATGTGGCAAAATATGTCTTAAACGCATGCTTCCAGCAGGAAAAAAATGCTTTGCTGGTCACTGACCCTGTCATTGCTTCAGTCTTGCGCTCTGTGATACTATTGCTAACTATTGTCTGTTAAAAGGCTTAACAGACAGATTTATCAGCTGTTCAAAACCCCAAAATCCAAAACACAAAACTCCCCCCACCCAAAGCCAGTTCCCAAACCCTACCAAAACCAAACTAAAGCCATATTCTTACTGACAAAGAAAGAAAGAGACATTCTCGTTATCAAAATGGCAGCAATTAAGGGTTTTGGTCAGATAATGTCAGAATTATAGGAATTAATGCTGCATCACTGTCTAAACTAGCCATACCAACAACAAAGAAATGAAACATTATAAAACAATGAATGGCAAGGCCTAAATAAATCACATGATTTGAAGGGATGTTATAAATTTCTAGTGCTAATGTTTTCTTGTGATGGGACCCACTTACACACCAAAAAAATTTTTTAATGTTTTTGTTAAGGTCATAGTGTATGTACCTGTTATTTTCCTTCTTTCACAAAGGTATAAATACAGAGATGGTATTTAAATTGAAAAGAATTATTCAATTTTCACAAGAAACAATTTTTTCAATATTTGCTGCAATATTTACCAAACACTGAAGTACTATTAAAAAAATGTGAAAATAATATTTCTCATATTTTAGATCTGTTTCTCAGAGCCCCATAGAGCAACATTCTTCAGTTTGAAAGGTCACAACTACAAATAAATCAAAACTGTTACCAGCTAGAGCATCATGCTGATAAAAGAAATAAAACAATTTATGGAGGTATCCTTCTCACAACAAGCCTTTGTCAGACTGTCATCTATCTAACTTCAAACAGTTCTTTGTAGAACACCATTTTACTTTTCTTCTACTGTGACTTTTCCTCTGAGTGTCCATTATGAACTTTCCATTTATAGAAAAAAAAGATCAGGTTTGGGACATCTTTGATGGAGTCTTTCATGTTGGTTACCTATGTATTTTACTGCCATTTCTAAACTAAACAGTCAGGCAGAAAAATTAATGCATTAATGCTTTAGTAATTTATGCAGGTTTACATAAATGTTAGATGTAATGAAATATTTATAACTGCATTTTTTTCCAGTGATCTCCAGAGACAGTCTGTCAGAAAAAAAAACTGTTTATGAACAATGCCAATAAATCAAGAATTCTTACTATTTTTCCACCTTATGCATTAGCAGAGCACAGATGTTCTTGGTTTCACAGCTTCTAACACTTGCCTTCCTCCCATCTGTCTTTATTTCAAAGTATGAATTTAGGTTCTTATATAAAATCAAATTTTGCCACTAAAATTTTCTTTTTGAAATGAAAATGTCCTTTCCATTTCTACAAATAAAAAGCAATGGTCATGTATAAAATTTTGCTTTTCATTTTGCAGTTCCTCTAATGCCGCTTTTCCTGATGCTCATTACAAAAATTTTGTTTTAATAGTGCTTCCCTTCATGAAGGCACCATTCATTCTAAAGTTTTTCACTGCATGTAATGTAGATCTTTATGATAAAAATCACACTGGCTTTTGTGGCATGGTCTCATCAAAGGAGTTATTCAAACTAGCTCACAAAATGAACTCCCAGGATTTAGATTTAAGTGGAACTCCACTCTCTGAAAGCTACATGAAACTTTCTCTACTTTCAGCACTTTCTCAGTCCCTCACTGTTAAGCTGAAAAGGAACAAAGTCAAGTTTTAGCACAGGTCATCTAGTTTCATTTTCTAAGTTCAGTCCTGCTGCAAGTAGATAGAACCTTGTTAAAGTTCATGAATTTCTGCTCATATTGATAAGAACCACAGTGGTGTTTGTAGTGCTGAGATCTAATTCTTTCCTTGGACTACAACTTTATTACATTATTAAGACTTTCAGACAGGATAATTGAAAATCCACTGGAAACCCCTTCATATTGTGGGGGATTTGGTGTTTAGTTTGTTTTTGTTTGTATTTTGCTGTTTGTTTGTTATTTTTGTTTTCTTTTTAGTTTGGTTTGGGTTTTGTTGCTTGTTTGTTTTAAATTTTATGGCAATAAGTATATATGTTATGAAGCTGTTTCTAAAATTTTAGATTGATTGTACTTCAAAATTTATGCAATAAATAGACAGTCTTCATAAGTGTAACTAACTTCTAGAGAACATAAGCAAATAGGAGAAAACCACTTCAGAATCCAGCATTATTGGATTTAATTGTTTAAAAACAAAGTCTTTTTTTACAGCCTTTGATGACTATGCAGAAAGGGAAACTATGCTATATTCAAAAATTCTTTTATTTTAGTAAATTACAATTAAAAAAATCCTCACCCAACCAAAAAAAAACCCCAAAATACAAAACCAAAAAAAAAACCCCAAAATACAAAACTAACCTTGCCTAATATTTAATTCAAATTTACTTTAGGCTCAACCTCTCTTTTATAAAGCTGTTATTGAACACTAATGTGCATTTTGACTTATTCCTGAAGGACCTAGAAAGGGGATACACGAGGGAAAGTTATTATCCATCTGAAGTTCTAACTATGGAAGCTGGAGTTGTTTATGATTTGGAATACAACTTAGGCTGGGTGATACATCTGGGATATCCTCCAGAATTGGGGGTAAACATTTCAAGCAGAATATCAGTATATCTTGAATAACAGAATAAATATCTTACAGGGATCAAACTGTTCACTGGACCCAGGAAAACAGCAAGGATACAGAAACACTATACGAGAAAAGGATACCAAGTGTTTATTAGCCTATTTATTTTGTTATCTATTCAAATATTATGTGTTATTTTTAATATGACTTGGCTGAATAAAGAGATAAGTGCAATAATTTTTAATCTATTTAATTTAATTACATTTAGATTATTTTATCAAATACTTTTGTCAAAATAAGGCATGATATGAAAGATGAGACTGAACTTTTAACTCGCCGAGACATAGGTAATACAGTGAAGTAGCTGTTTTGCTTGAATAGAGGAGCTGTTTCTGGGAAAGTCAATTATTAGGCAGGTTTTGTCTGCTAACAGAGGTTAGTGCCTGATAGAACATGCACTTCTCAAAGACACAAATGTCTGACAGGAGAATCGTTAAGAGTCACTTACCAAGTAAGTTGTTAATAAGGGACAATATGAAAAAAAAAAAGCAATTTAAACTGAAACGCTGCAGGACTCCAGGAAATGGTTTGTCTACAAATGCTAGTGTGTTTTGGCAGGAGTGGAGTTTACCTCATGAGTACAACCTGAGATGAGGTATATTCAGAAGTGCTGATGAAATCAATGCTCCAAATGTCCACAGTAAGTCAGATGAATATAGAGCAAGAATATAGATCTGATCTTGGGGAAAAATAGGTAAGCACCTTTTCCTTTGTCTCCAAAACTGGAAAATTTGTCACTGGGCTGTCTCATTCTGCTGTTGCAGAAATTGAAGGCAATACATATTTTTAACCTGACATGACCGAAGCCCAGCTTCACAGTGCCTAGCAGTAGGATTTCCCCTATCCAGAGCTAAGAAAGATCTGTGAACCTTGTTCAAGTGCCCAGGATTTCCAGCAGTTTCTGCAGAAGCTATGCATTCCTGGTTTGTGAGCTTACATCACAAGGATTTGCAGAGAGAAAAAAATTGTTTTGGTGACTTGGGATAATTAGGAATATTAAACGTGAATAGGGCAGTCAGAAGTATGCCTGAACTTTTACAGTCTTGAGGGACTTTGACACACAAGACAAAACTGAAACCAAGCAAACAAAAGCTCCTCAAAACATGAGATCTTCTAAAATTTTGGGGTTTTTTCTCCTCACCAAATATTATATTATTGATGCATGACAGCAAGAGACATTTCCCACTCTAGCATAGCAAGGAACTATAGCTAGGAATTAAAGAGCAAATTCTAGCTGAACTATACTGGCAGCACTAGAGCAACCACCATGTCTGTGTGTTTTATTGGCTTCACAAACTCTAATTTGATTTGTTGAATCCTTTACTTTTGAATTTTGGTGCAAAAGTACTTATCAAACACATTTGACTAGAATTTTTTTCTTTGGAATAATTTCAATTTATGAACTGACTAAGTTTCAGGGAGTCTGCATTTGAAAATAAATAGGTTGCAGTACTTTTCTGTAGGTATGTAAACTGTCACATCACCAATTATTGAGTACACTTTATGTTTTGGGCAACCCTGCTGAGTCATGCCAAACTCTTGTCTGCTGCCCTGCTAAGACCAGTGGAGACTTATAATGACCTGCCATCTTTGTCTTTATTGAGAATGAATTCTGGGTCATAAGGAAAAATTAATCAGTGTTAGTTTTCATGTAATGTGTCTTGGTGTTGGAACTGACATTTTCCAGCTTCCAGGTGAGTGCAGCATGTGAACAAGCAATCAGCAGTAGCTTTTAGATGTCAAACAATCAAGAGAGACATCATTTCAGAGTAGAATTTATAATTCGTTAAAATAATTTCCACTTTACACTAGGGAGCCCAGTTTATGGACACTTCTTTTGAGCATCTTCTATTGGAAATATTGGCAATGATAGTAAAGAATTAAGTTATAGTCTCCAGCACAATTTTGATGAATATGCTATAGGGTGTAGGACTTTACAGGGCTATAACCCATTTTAGAGTATTCATTCAGATACACTTAATGATGATTAGCTGCATTCAAAATGATGACCAGGCTGTTAACAAGAGGGCTAGATTTTCATTAAACAAGAAGGTAAAACAAGGATGCAATAATTCAAGAAGTATTGATTGAAAAATCTTTTCAAGTATTCCTCTCATTTTAAAATTGATCACATTTGTAAGTAAAAATAATGCAACAAGATCTGGTATACATGTGTATATTTTGCTACAGAACATATAACATTAAGGGAGAATTTTGTACTCTAACCTGGTCAGCAAGATATTGGTATGTTCTGCAAGAGCTATAAAATTGTCCTATAAATCATAGCCAAGTCCTACAATATAACTTGAATTGCGTTACTCTGAAAATTACTGGTACTCACCGTGTAGATTTTAATGCATATTTTAGAAACAGCAATTACTTCAACAGTTTTAAAGATATGGTCTTGTTAAATTTTTTATTTGATGAAACTGCTACTGAGCTTTTAAGATCATACTTCAGAGCTTATGTATCTTTATCAGGAGTGAAAATCATTATGATATTGTACATAAAGATTTAATGTAATAATCTGAATTAAATAAGTAAAACATTTTATGGGCAATTCATGGAATGTCTGTTTAGCTGAGATGTTTAATGACGTTTTAGAAACTGAGCTAATTTTGACATGGGGATACTTGAAGCTTAAGAAAACATTAACAGGTACTGAAATTTCTGAAGAAATAAGTGCACCTTCAGTGATCTCAGAACTGCTTTTGCTTTTTCCAGTGATGAATTTGCCCTAGATTGCCTCAGTGCATCTGAGGTTTGGGAAACCACAAACCATGTTTATTTTCTGCCTGTGTTGATAAATTGCTGTTTACACATCCTACCTCCTTAATCCTGACTCATGTTTTTGCATACCTACCTCAGTTGGTTGGTGGCACATTTTGAGCAAGAAAATTTCCCAACAGCCTCATTGCATAATAACAAATCAGCTTTCCAACTCAACTGCAGCTTATATTACATGAGCAATTCAACCTTGGGCTGTGCTTAAATATTGAAACTTACCAGAATATAGCAGAGTGGCAGGGTTTTTTTTACCTGTCAGTATTTGCAAGTCAAATATACAACGTTTTTTCTTTGAAAATATGAGACTACCTTTTTCTTTTTTTACTTTTCATTGATCAGGCTGATGTCACCCCAGATTCTTCACCTTCTGCAGTTTTAAAATAAGCTGTGATTTATTAAAAAAGAGTTCCTGATAAATATACTCTTGTAAAGTTTGTTCATACTCATTGAAAACCATATTTTAAACTATATGAAATCTTTCTTTCATTACAAGCCTCAGTATTAAAATAGATTTTCTGTAGTTTTCTCTTTTTTTAATCTTGTAAGAAGTATTAAGTCAGATTGATACCTTATTCTAGTCTCTGACCTGCAGGAAGAAAGCCTTTATTGTAGTTCTGAGAAATCTGGCATTTAATTCTTTCATTGCCTGTTTTCCACTGACAAGGTGCTAAATGCACACAACCATGCCCTGGCCAAACAAATGTAGTGTGTCTGCAATGACACCAAGTCATACGGCAGAAGGTCAGATACTATTTTAAATTTTAGTCATGAAAGGACAGGGAGGAAATATTAGCTATTCAAAAATGCATATCAGCAGCATCCGCAATGGTATTCTTGAGTACAAATGACATTATTATTAATGTTCTGCTCATGGAAGCTTGACTAGAAAACATAATTTAATAAAATAATCCTTCATGTAATTACTAGAGTGAACTGGTGGGTGAACACATGCTAATTTCATTTACATCTATGTTTCATGCAATTCTCAAATCACGTCTGGAGAAAACACATTCAACAAATTTCAGAAAAAAAGTTTGAGCAGTCATGTAAAAAAAACTATGCATTTTTGTTGGCTTATAACTTATGAATAATATTATCCATATTTTAATTTATTTCCCCAACAGAATAGAATGCAATCAAATAACCCATTGCAGTTAATTGATTTTCTTGTCAACCTTTTCCATTTACCTAAATGGAAATATATGGCACAAATGCTCTGGAACATATGGCTCTTCTTTCTGTCTTCTACACGCATGTTAGGGTATGTGCTATAAATATAACCCTAAGCAAAACTGATAACATGAGGTGTTCAGAGACTGCAGCTATTTATATGAGTTGCAAAAGCTAGTTGGAATTGGCTGGGTTCTTGTCTGCAGCCTCAGGGTTAGCATATATCATAACCATGTGGTTTCAACTGAGCCCTGTTCTCAGCTGTGTAGTAAATGAAAAGTAGACCTCTCATGGTGAAAGTGGGGCTGGGAGCTGCTTTGTGTTCTTCAGTTAGAAATGTTCAATGGCTTTGATAGTTATTTACAGAAAATTGAAGCTCTTCCACAGGAAACAACATTCATGACTGTGTGATCTAAATTTACCTACTGCCACCTTCATCCCAATAAACTCATCTGATTCAGTATTCTACTGAGACGTGTTCTAACAATTTAATAGAAATCTTCCTTGGACTTCTCTCACTTAAAAACCAAAAGTGATTGACTGTTATTTCATTCCTGTGCGCTCATGGGCACAGAGGTCATGGCAATATAATGGTAGCAATTTCAGGTCTTATAAATCGAATTGATTTCAGTGCACATAATCCACATTCTAGGACCAAATATTTCCAACACAAGGCTTTTATACTGAGAAAATGTAATATTCTCTCTCCCATTCCTTTATAGTTAAACCTTGAGAGAAAGGACCTACCTTTATCTTATCTCCTAGTCATTACCAGGGAAATTTTACAGCTTAGTAAAAAAGACAGGAAGGAAGTACAAAGTTGATTTTACTTTTAGAATGGGGAAAAAAGAAAGATCCTACACAATACGATGCTGTAATCAGTTGGAAGCATCAAAGTCATAAAGGGACACTTTTCCAGATACTTTATCATGCAATATTTACATAACAAAATTTATACATTGTAGTTCTTACTTGTGACAAAAACCTATTTTACTGTAAGTAAAATACAAACTTGTAACTCCATCAACCCTATAAAATAACTTTAATGGAGCTTAACACTGGGAATGTAACAGTCATATGAAGCAGAGATACAGAACACTATTTAAATTGACACAAATGTGGGACCACTATGTGGGACTTAACAAAAATGTTTTTTTTTCCCTGTGATTTTCCCAGTTTCCAAAAGAAAAAATGCAGAAGGGTGGTACCCACAGACAACTGTGATAGTGCTCAGTAAGCTGAGATCCTACATTACTCTTTCCAGGCTGTAACTGGTTGGTTTGATAATGATTTTCATATATTGCTGAAAGTGCATGCCATGTTTAAAAAGGATGTTTCTGGAAAATGGAAAAGAAAGTTTTGTGTTTGCTGGCTTGACTGAGACAAAGCAGGAAAAGGAGAGTTTAGGCCTTGGATTGGAGAAAGCCTCCTTTTTAAATGCTGGTCAGAGGAGGAAGAATGAACGCAAAGGGGAGGGTGACTGAGATTGCCTATGGCAAGAACAGATACCTTACCCAGCAATAGCCATGAGGAAATTTTTCTGAGCACTCAGAAGTGAAAGAAATCCAGGAATGCACTGAAAACTTCAGGCAACACTGGGACTGGTTTACAAACTGCCTAGATTACCACTGTCTTTTAGTAGACCTGGTCTTTATTTTCTGCTTTCAGTGCTACTTGGTTTTTGGTTTTTTTCCTGCAAAGCCTAATATGATAAACTGGCAAGGCTTGATGTGCTCGCTTTTGAAGATGATGGTGCAGTCTCTCAAAACTCTGACCAGCATGAGAGTTTGTTTCATAGACATCAAAGATTAGAAACAAACAAGTGTCTAAAACTGAGTTAGATGGTCCTAGTGACCTCTAGAAAGAATGTTAATTAAAATGTTCATCTGAACAGTACCAGTATCTTCAGTCTGGGTTTTTTAGGTGTGCCCTAAATGACTTTGGCATAAGTTTCTCTTGTTTGACAGATATCAAGAAACCATCAGCTTTGTAATCAGCTAATCTTCGTAAAGAAAAGAGTAGTCTTGAATTTCTATTCAGTTACTGTAGCTTGAGATTAATTCTCAACTTTCAAAACATGTAACGTTTTAGGAAGGTAAGCAGCTACTGAGATTGCCATGGTTGTGCTGCCTGCCCTGGCTTTACAGTGTGTGTTTGCTTTATAATGCTACCTGAAGGGCTGAACAGAGATCACTTTGCTTTCCTGACATTAAATAAATACGTCTGCCCATCACAACTATCTTGTCTCAATCTGATTAAAGTATACTATGCGAGGATCAAACGCCTTCCAACAACTGTTAAGTAAAAAAAAAACACCAGAAAAAGATTTTTATTGCTTAGACTAAATAAGATACTTAGAGTAACTGTTTTCAAAATAATTGGAACTGTATTTTCATTTATTTAAGCATAATTTTTGAAAACTGCTTGCATACACCAAAAGAAAGGATCATACTTATTTTACTGGGGTCTGTTGAATATGTTGTGTGCTTAACTTTCCATGATGTGTAAAACCAGAATAAAATTTTTGATTCACTGGAGGAAGAAATATCAGTCACCTGGCAAGGGGGAATTCAAAATAACTTAAAAATCCCAAAGCAACAAAGCGACAAAAAGCAAAAAAAAAGCTTGAAAATCTAAATGCCCCTGCATAGATGCTTACAGACCATCTCCATAAAGAGCAAAGCATTCAGAATTCAGCAGTATTTTTTTGTTACCTTATCTACCTATTTTAATTAGAGATCAGTGAATTAATGTAATTCAGCTTTGCTTGCCTTCACCAGCATTCCAGCCACAGGGCAGTCCTAGAAATGTCTAGATTGAGTCACTCATCAAAAAAATATCTATATATCTATATAATTTATCCCATTGAGTATGCAGCCTTGCACTGGAGAAGTTACTGTACAAAGTGCAGTTTCAAGTACAAAAATATTGCTTCTGGAAGAAAAACATCATTGTTACTGGTAAAATTAGTGCCTACCTCGCATTTCTGCTATTTGGTGTAGTCTAAGATTTCTTTTTTGTTTGGACGCTTGAAGACTTATCTTTTTTTTTTCTGTGTCATGTCTATGCACCTGCAAACAACTCTTGCAGGATCTTAGAGCTTTAGTCCAGCCTTCATGTTTGTAGTCATTTTTAACCTGACACCTTGAGCCATCAGCTGTCTTTTGAGATCCAATGGGTTCCCACAGGACCATTCACTGGAGAGTAAAAAGCTGAAGCTGGATGTGACCTCTAGACCTCGTCTTCATTTTCCAGCTTGTTAGCAGACTGTTCAAGTGCAGTCTGATAACAGACAGAAACTATTGCTATAGACCTACTTTTTGCTTTTCTCCCCCCGTGGTATACCATTTCTATCTTGGTTACCTCTTATTACCATACCTCTTGGTTTTTGTATTTTTTGGGTTGTTGTTGTTGTTTTTTCTTTTGGTTTGGTTTTTTGTTGTTGTTGTTTTTTTTTTTGTGTGTTTTTTTTCTTTCTTGTAGAAAAATAAATTCTGCTCTAATACATGGGACATGAAAATTTCACCTGTGAATACACATTTTATAAAAAATGAAATTGCCAGATCATACTTGAGAGAGAGAGAAAAAGAGAGAGAGCAAGATTTTCTGAACAGGAAAACTTTGTGCTATTTGGAGTTTTATATTGGTTGTACATCCAAATATTTTTCTATTCCTAGATAAGAATTGTAATTTTTTTAAAGAAATACACATTAGTCAAGACAAGCCTGGGATTTTTTTTTGTCTGTGTCTAAATAAAAATGCAAATGAAGTCAAAATGCATTTTAGTTTGAGGGAGAATGTAATATAGCTATGTATTGAAGTTATTCCCCGGTGGCACATATACAGTTGAGCAGCAGAGGTTTTTTCCCCTCTCTCTGTTAAATTGAAAAGTTCTAAGAACTAGCAGTTAAAAATCCCAGCCCCTTACATGCATTGTGTAGGTAACTTCGCCCTGAGGGTATCTGTGAGACGGTTATAGCTCACATGCTGCATATTGTACCATACCTTAATTTTCTTTTTCCTCTGAGGAAAAACTCAACTCTGAAGCAAGCAGTGAGACTGGTTCAAGAGTCATTGTGCTTTCAAATGCAAGAGTTGTTAGAAATCCCATTGACTTCCTTGTCTCTAAACTGGAGAGCCATTAATGTGATGGGACCACCCCTGGATAAAGAATTGGTTGGATGATCACACTCAAGCAATGTTGGTCAATGGCTCAATGTCCAAGGAATTCAGTGACACGCGGTGCTCCTCAGGGGTTGGTATTTGGACCAGCAGTGTCAAATATCTGTGTTGGCAACATGGACAATGGGACTGAGTTCTCTCTCAGCAAATTCACTGGTGACACCAAACTGAGTGGTGCAATTGATACTCTGGAGGGAAAGGATTATCAAAAATCAGAGCAATTCCCATGGCAGGGAGAAATGACGAGGAGGACTCCATGGATATCAGAAGGCTAATTAGTTACTTTATTATATTATATTATTCTATACTATATTACACTACATCTAAACTGAATCTGCACAAGCACTCAACTCAACTGAGCAAAATCTTGTGACTTGACCGACAGTGTGGACATGGGCTCAGCCCTGATAGACCAAGGAAACAAAACACCATCACTTTGGGTAAACAATCTGCATATTGCATTCTATTTTGGCGCAAACACAGGCACAGCAAATGAGATAAGAATTGTTTTTTCTTTCTCTGAGGTTCCTCACTGCAATTCCCAGAAATATCCTTGGGAAGTTGTGCCTTGCTTTTCTCTGTGAAGAGAAATGCAGCCACAAAGCATGGTATCCAGAGGGACCTCACAAAGTTCAACAGGCCCAGCTGTCTGTCAAAAAACAATGGGAAAACAATTCAGTAACCTATCATCAAGAGATATTCTTCCCAACCTTCAAGAGGGTAAACTATATTTAATTTTTTAACTGGTAAGTGAAGTTAATCAGTAGATTAAATTTGGTTCTGGACCTTGGCCATGTTCCATGTCTGCTCATACCTGTCATCTAAATTGGCAAGAAAAATCAGCTACAATTCTTCCCCTAGCAATCCCCTCATGAGAGGTTCAACACCATAGCAAAGGTTAACTTATTTGGCAATAAAGGAAGGGGAATCTGAGCAGCAGAATAGAAATCAAATATTTAATTAATTCCCCAAGCAACATCCCACAAAAATCAGGCCTCCATAAAGCACAGATCATTATTTACAGCAACTCCACTGCTGCAAAATCCTCAAGGGAGAATGTAAACTATCCATTCTCCTTCAGGTTGTCTGGCTTCTCTAATTTCTTTGCTATACACTAGCTAAAAAGTCTTAACATAATCCTTTTGCCCACCTGTGTGTCTCCAGAGGTTGCAGCTTTTCATTTGTTTGTTTGCTTTGTTGTTGTTTATTTTTTTAATAATCCAAGACATCCTATGATGACTGCATCGGTACTTTATATATGTGGTTTCCTTAAAATTAGTAAGAGGCTTATTCAGCATCACTGTTTTTTCCAACCTTGAAAGCTTCCAGGATTCTTTCCATTTTGATAATATTCCAAGAAATTCCAAGAAGCCTTGTCTACAATGTTTGATTTTGTTTCAGACTGCATATCAGATTGCAGGTGGAAAGATGCTGGAAGTCATGACAGCATCAGCTTTAAGCATGTTAAACACACTCATAGAAGCCCCTGTTTGTGAAGAAAAACCAGTGACTAAATCAGGTGTTCATAATCACTTTCTTTCTGAGTGGTTTTAATGACTTTTTCTGACCTCTGTTCTCTACCACAATCTAAAAGAATAGGAAAAGTCAAGGAAAAAAAATGAAGGACTGAAACAATAAAATCAATTTACTGAGAGGAAAGCTAAAAAGTAATTTACTTCCTTCTTTCAGGGATTTTATGGACAATATAAAAGAGATTAATTGGAATTTCAGCTTATAACTATAAGAGTGCACATTTCAGGCCAGAGCTAAACTGGTTTAAATGAATAAATATTTTTAAAGGTGTGGTAGTATGTAAAGAAAAATATCTAGGCCTATAGTCACTTTATAGCTTCAGAAATCTGTAAATAAAGAATAAATATAATTAAGGAATTGAAATTATTAACAGAAGGCACAAAGAAAATCATGATGGTGACTTTTAACCTCTAGTTCTATTCATGGATTCAAGATTTCACTCTGAGAACACTGAAAACATTTGTTTTGGCTAAATTTATTTTCATCTGCATTAAAACTGACAAAGAAAATGAAGAGGAATAGAGTGAGATTATATAAACTGAAAAAAAAGGTTACAATTTAGTCACTCTCAAACCAACCCACCAAATTTCTGACAGATTTAATAGTCTTAAAGCAAGTTTGTTTGGTTTTTTCCTTTGCACATTTCAGTAAGGCTGCCTTATGTAGTGGCACAAATCTCAGAGGAGATCCTTTACTTGTCTTTCCTGTCAAATTCCATTGCAGAGTCAACAGGAGCCAACGAAGTGTGCTATCTCATGCTAGACTTTAGTTACTGATAAAACTAGTCAGTGGAGTACCTCTGGTAATTCAAAGTGTTTTAAACAATTAAATATTTCAAAACTATAAAAAGGAGTTGAAAATGTGAAGTTAATGTGATCATGTTCAGTCATGAATTTTGCTTTAGGCAGTAAGCAAAATAATTCAATAGTAGATGTAAAAAATTACTCATTGGAAAGGAGGTGAGAATTTATGGGTAAGTTTAGCAAACTTTCATCAGAAAAATACCCATGCCACTCATGTTTTAAGACCTCAGCTTTTTGAAGACAGTTGTTTCATGTGTTCTCTTTTCAAAGTTCCTCATTTTTTGAGAAGCATGCCAGAAAAAAGTAAGCAAAAAATGGATGATGCATTATCATTTAAAAATAAACATTGGCAAACATTATTAACTAGAAAATCTAAAAGATCAACATATTCTTGGAGTCCTTCCAACTTATTTGCCAATAGTAGTGAGAAAAAAGAAATAGAAAGTAAAATTCTGGGTCAGGAAAACGCAATTACCTCTTATTATCTGGGAATCCAGCTGGGAAGGACTCATCTGCCTGTGGTTGTTCATTAGAGGTTTTAAACTAGCAGAATGATCACTTTAAAAATAATTTTAATAAGGGGCTCCAGCTCTTTGTAGTTTAACTGTACAGCAATTAGTGAATAGCTATTTTTCAGCTGACTTTTTCAGTCTTTTGTTGCTGTGTGCTGCAGCATAACTGAAACTACAGCCCCCCATAAGTACAATTTGCAATATACAACATGGATTTAGATTAGACAGTGGAGAACACAAGTGAGCTGTAATACATAAAACACAGGTATTTGTATGTAATGGTGCATTTGAAGAGTATGTTTGATTAGTTTATTAACAACCACTAAAAATTTGTAGAGCTTTTCCCAAAATACCTGGTAAAAGCAAGAAATACACAGTGGTAGTATTACAGCCATAGTAACTGGTAGGATTTGATGTAGAATCTATAATGGTTTTCAGACTGGGAGCTCTGCAGTGTAATAACTCTAATTCAGTGAGAAAATATGTGCTAATATCTCATGATTCATAAAGATAAAAAATGAACCTTGTTAGAATAAATACAGACAAGAAAAAGTTACATATCACATGAAAGGTTTTCTACGTATTAGAGCAGAGAAGTCAGATGTATGCTGCCCTAGTTAACAGCAGATTTTTACTAACCAGAACAATGAAGGATTATGCTATTATGAGATGCTAGATGGGGGAAGAATGCAAAATAACTTTCTAATTATGATAAAGATATCCCAGGATAAAAGATGATGTTAAAAGTGAAAAGAAACTCTTAGCATCTTGTCTAACCTGAAAAGAAATAAAGTAATAACTATCATTGAAGGTTTGGAGTTAAAAAGGACCTTTAAAGACCATCTAGTCCAAATAAAAGACACTGCATTTCCAGAACATGTATGGATAAATAGATGTTTCATAGCAGAAGCTCTGACTTACATTCATAGGAAAAACAATGTATTTTAATGCCAACAGAAAGGGTTGATCATATACACACAAAGGTGGTAAAATATTTAGAATATTTTTCCTGTTTCAAACTAAACACAGGGCATGATAAGAAGGTTCATAATCATTTGATGTTATTTTGTAAAGCAAGCATTTAAAAAAAATTCATATCATCTGGAAGCATCGCAGTTATGCTATTTATCATGCAACATTAAAAAAAAAAAGCTTCTGCATGACATGCCTCTGATTGCTCCAAGGCAAGAATAAAAACAGCATGGGAAGTGGAAGTGTTTTATGCAAGGCTTTCTCCGTACACCTGTGTAAGGATGGGCACTTTGTGTGAAAGGGTTCTGCTTTCAGTAACATCTGTTGGTTTATCTCATCTGACTCCTCCAGCCCCCCTGGTAACAATGCCGCTCTTGCACTAGATTTATGGGACACTGTTGTATTGAACCTGTGCCAGTGCAGATTAAAGCAAACAGCTGCCACAGGCACGCTGCACACGCAGGTCCAAGGGAAGGGCGGCTGCAGGGACAGCAAGCAGGAGGTGCTGAGAGACAAGCACCGTGCAGAGCTGTGCCACTGGAAGGGGCAAACACATGGAGAGCTGTCACCTTGCACCAGCTCTGTTCAAAGAGCTGTGGGGAATCTTGGACTGGAAAAGGTCCATGCCCCTTTTAGGGTAGGAAGGTTAACTGGCACCACTAGAGGCTTTTAAGAGAATAGACACATTTAATGGCAAGGCAGATTAGAAGAGATTTATTTGATCAAACTTGAAATAGCAAGTACATTCATTGCATGGTCAAAAGCAAAGGATGTAATTGACCCCCTCAGACACTGATAGCGTTGCATAATTCAGGTTATATTCCCTACTAGTAAAAGACAAGTGGGTATAGGTGATTTATATTAAGTTCATCTGAACAGGAAACCTATAAAACCCTGGGCTTTTGAAATGTTGGTGTTCATTTGGGGGTGGGGTGGGGCAAGGGAAATTCAGAAGGTCATAAACTTGAATAACCTAAAATGACAATATTTTTAGGTTCAGCAGAGTGGAAAACTGGGTATTGACATTTCAAATTTTATTAGAAGCCTTGTTCATGAGAGCTTCATACCCTGTATTTAAAAGAAAATAGTTTTGTACACATTTATTTTAGCCTAGATTATGCTGACATGTCTTATTTAAGCATATTTGAAATGTGAAAAACAATTCAGGGAAACATGCCAAGACTTACACTTTTCTGGAAGGCTGCCTATTATGGTACAGTGGCGCTATTCTCGTGTTTGAATAAAAACTATCAAATCAATTTAAGCATCAAATACCAGACCTATTAGGAGACAATTCAACTGATACTGAAATATTTTGTGAATTTCAGAGGGAGAAATAAGCAAATTGAATTCCACTTCTTTGTAAAGAAATAATGGAACAAAGAAACAAGCATGTTTTCCAGGTAGTTAGGGTGTTTCTGCTCTACTGGAACTGGCAAATTTAATGACATCCAAAATTAGGAAAGGAAACTTTTTTAGCAAGGGCTACCTGTGGTGAATTGACTATCAAAGAGAGCTGTAGAACTGCATTAAATATGTGTTAGACCTAGCATGTCTGGCAGGTTGGTAGGATATCAGAGGCAAAACAGAGTAAAGAGAAAGAAAATAGCTTAAGATTAAGGAGATATACTAGCTTTCAGAGCTGAACATATTGTGGAATTTTGGAAGCAAAAGATAATTTTGTTATGTGTTTTGGGAAAATAACCTGAATGGGCAAACTATGGTTGTCACAGCAACCACTGGTATGCAAAGGATCCCACAGAAAACATTTATTGAAAATGTCTAATGAATCTGGACTTGATTACGAGGGTTGATGCAGGCTTACTTCACCAGGGGAAGAATTAAATTTGAGGATTTTTATTGATGAAAAAGTATATTTTATTCCCCTTTAACATTTTACCATCTTAATTGTTGTCTGGCTTATGTATGTTCATCACAACAGTGAATTTCACAGTTTTCTACATAACAAAATTTGAATGACAAGAAGAATTATCCAGCTGGTGATGGACAAATGGATAAGGAGATGATCCTTAAAAAAACCTATAAAATTAAAAGTTGAAGATGGACAGAAACCTCCTGTGATTAAAATAAACTGAATTTTAATAACTGTGAATGAAAGGTTCCTTGCCACAGATTACCATCCCCTGAAGACTACAGAAGCTCTGTCAAAAGTCAGAGAAGTCACAGGAGCAGGCTGTGCGCCCCGGGAAATTCCTATTTCATTATGGGCAGATTTTAAGTTATGCTATTTTTATATTTTAAGAAAGTTTGGCACATACCTGATGTATGATGATGATTTCCTTCTCTAGTAAGGCAACATATAGTAACAACTTCTTCCTCAGGTCTAGAAAAATTGATCTGTACTATATGTAGTAACTAACTCAAGATCCTAGTACCAGAAATAACAGTCTGAAGAATAATCCTGCAGTAGTCAGTTTTACTTGATAAAACAAAGATTATGAGGAAAACATGGTAGCATCACGAACAACCATGAGTGTACAATATACAGTTTGTTGATTGTGGGTTGGAATTAAACTCCTGGAAAAGAAAGTTACTGTCAAATGAGCTGGGATGCATGGCTGTGTTTGAGGATGGAAGGCACTGCTAGTGAGATTATGCTTGCCAGGTCATTCAAACATCAAGAATCAGAGAATTAGAGGGAAAAGAAGGAATTTGTTAATGAAAGCTACATACCATGTTTTTAAAAGAAATTAATTTTATACATATTTATTTTAGCCTAGATTATGCTGACATGTCTTACTTAAGTAAGAACACTTAGTGTTCTTCCTAAGTGGATGTCATCAGTTCCACCACGGGCTGTAATAGCACCAAGGCACACTTTTTTATGTCCTGCATTAATATTAAGGTAAACATTCCTGTTCAAGTTACTCATATCCTCAATCAGAATTAGGAGCTTTGACAAGCATGGTTAGTTTAGCAACCCTAGGGCACACTCCAACTCATATGTTTGTGCTGTAATCTAAGAGATCATGCCATGTCTCTCTTGTGCTTAGGTTTCACTACTTGCTCTAACACATTCAATTTTTAAACCAATTCATCCTGCTTATATAGCGATTATAAGGATGTCTAAAAGACTCATATGGTAAATATCTGATTGTAATGATCTGCTCCAGAAAATAGCACTCACTCTCCAATGATTTCATATATTTGAGAGTGAATGTTTGAGTAAGGATGGATGTTAATTTTTCTGACTTTACTGCTGAGGTGTAGATAAAGGGAGTAAACTCAGGACTTCTGTACTAGTGAGAAGTTGCAAACTCTTGGCAGCTGTTGGCTGAAGCACAGTGGAGATGTGCCACCCCTGAGAGTTAATTGTCTTGGTGATGTGGCTGGTAGCACTCTCCCAGCTTGGCTTGCCTAGTGGCAATGCTAGCATGCTCCCTCCTGACAGCGGGGAAGGGGGTGAGCTCACAAGAACTTCCCCATGAAATGCACTGAAGTTTAGACTGAAGGGAAGCTCGCCCAAGGTGCTGGTTATATAGTGGTAGGCTAAATGTATATCAACATAGAGCCTTCCTCACAGCTATTTTTCTACCATGGAACCAATAAAGTTACATCCTCCCATCTCAGTTCTCCCAGTGTCTATCTTTTTCTGCCAGGTCTACCTAATCTGTAATGGTTTCTTTTTAAATCTAGCAAAAAGATAGCTCTAGCTGTTCTAGATAGCATTGGCACTGACATTAAAACAGCATGGCTTTCCACTTGTAGTTTATATGAATAACACCTGAGTATTAAATTTTAGGGCAGAAACAATTAGCTATTTTATGCAAGTCAGATGCACTTATACTCCTCATGAAACAAGACAGCCTACCTCCTTAATTATGTAAGAAGTGTTCAGACTTTGCTCAGGGTATAATCAAATGTTAAAAGTCAACCACAAACAAAACTTATCAGCTAGAAAAGAAAATTCGTTTGAAAGGAATGGCAAACTTTCTAGTGTGCAGCTAGAAAGTTCAAACATATTTTCAAGAACAGAATCTGCTACAATAATAATTAAAATCAAATCCTCAAGATAGGGTCCTGTAAAATGATATTGTGAGTATGTGCTCCTTTTATTGAAATAGAAAAGGAGTGGAGAATCAAACAAAGATAAGCAAACAGAAATTATTAGAATGCTATTAATAATGACAATAACAGAAGCAATTTTTTTCCCTTGCAAGTTTCCAAAATGAGGGGAAATATAGATGAAAAATACGGAATTCCTCAATACTTCAAATAGTTCAATCTTTTTTTATCTGCTATAGCATAGCATAATAAAACAAAATTTTCAAAATTCTTGTGAAATTTCTAGCTTAACTGGAATGTTTGCATTTTAGTAGCATAATCCATTAAATTACTGGAACTGGCTGAGAAAAAAATTCAACTAAGTTTATATAACTATTGTCAGATTTGCTACTTTAAGTATCTTTAAGTACATTTAAAACCTTTAGCCTATGAACAATGTCTTTTTTATATAAACAACTTCTTCAGGTAAAATATTCTCAAATTTATAAGTCACCGCAATTAAATGTATTTTTTGTATAATAATTTTAATCATAAAAATGCTGGTTTGATGGTTCATTGTCACATAAGAAGCAGCAAATCAAAGTGCACACTGAGTATTTTATGTACATCATTTGAAGAAAGAAAAAGCTTTTGTAAAAACACCCCTAGGGAAAACTTACACTTGTATGGATTCAAATAAGGATCGGCATAATCAAACAAGATGAGGTAAAAAATGAAATGGATGTCTCATGGGTGTCTCAGCAAGGTACACTGAAGTGAAATAAAAAATTGTTTACCCATTGTCACAGGCAAAACCTCATGATGTCCTGCATCATACAAAAGAATCATGTCCCTCTCTTCTACTCTCCACAAGCACTGATTTTGCTGTGGTCACATTCAAACTGTCTCTGTCTCTCCAAGGAGGCGAGGGGTAGTGCGGGAGGTCAGGGACCTGTGTGGATTGGTTTCTTTCTGCTTTTCCATCATCCTTCTTGCTGTATTTTATCCACTGCTCTATGATTCTTTGTGTTCTTGCCCTGCCTGAGGTCACTTGCCGTGTCCCGGGGTGTCTCTGCCTTGGCCTGTCACCTTCAGGGCTTCATTTCAGAGCAGGCTGTGCCACCAGCCTTGCTACCCAGGCCCTGGCAGGTATGCCTGATAACCTCAGCCAAAATAATCTCCTGGAAAGAGCTCATGACAAATGTTTTGAGAGTGCTGTCTTTCAGCCCTTTCCCTCGTGAATAAGTACTGATCATCATAAAAAGTGATGGGACATTAGTGCAGACTAGCAATAACGCACCCCTCACAATGAAACCAAACAGCAAGGTTGTCTCATGAAGGAGAAAAAGCTGGCTCTTTTTCATAAATAAATAAATAATTAATAAATAAATAAAGAGACTGGATTAACACACCCACAAATAGTTTAAATAATTAATATACTTTATGCCCCTTCCTTCCCAGTTCCTAAAAATATTCCTTTGATTTAAAGGAAGTTGTAACTGAAATTATTTGAGTTGAACTGAACCAAAGCAGAAACGTACATTTTGACAAGGCTGAAATAAACAAAAAATGCAGATACTTGAGTTTTGCATTCCCATGTTTATGACAACCTACCAAAAAACCCAAGTAAACCTATGCATATATATAATTTAACCTGAGAACAAGGCTGCAATTTTAGACTTCAGAAAATGCTATTGATTCTATTCTGGCCTTGAACATTGGACTTACTCACAGGCTTATGACAAAAATCAAGAAGTTTCTTCTTTTGGAAGGTACTTTTTCTAGCATAAAACACTGTGATATCTTAATTGGAGATTTTAATAACTATTCAAATTTCTGAATTTTCTCAATACCTCTTAATTAAAAACATGATGCTGTCAGTCTCCAGGAGGCTTTAAACAAGTATGTATCTCAAAATCTTGAATCAAGCTGAAACACAAACATTTCTTACACAAGCCTCAGGGACCTCTGTGCTGCATATCTTAGTTCTTGGTAGGATTTGTAAAAACCTCTCCCCTGCTGTCCACAGAAGTTCCTTCTAATATAAGAAGCAGTGGAAGCTGTTCCCACAAGGCGCACAGAGGAACAAGGATTAGCTAAGATAAAGGGAATGAAAAAAATCATTATCCCATAAAGTACATAGCATATTTTGTGATTCATACCACTCATTAATATGATCAATCTTGTATAGTGCAGATCCAAGAAATCCAGGTGTATAATTGGGTTGTCAAAGCAGATTTCACTAAGCCTAATATCAATACTTACTGAGGAAATTCACCTTCTGTTCATAGCCATATCAGGTGAATGGTAGACTGGCTAATTTTTTTAGTCTTGAAAAGCTAGTCCAGCATAACTGATGAATTGACTGAATCTGTCACTGTTAGAGATAGCACATGGATTGACTTTAAAAGAAAATGTTAGATAATGCAAAAGTCACCTTTCTACATAATGAGGAAGAGTTTAATGGATAAATAGATAACCAATGTCTTATAAAAACAGAACAATAAAAAACTGTATTTTTCATTGTATACTGAAGTGCTTGGAATTTAAGCTCCATTTTCTGAAAGACACATCAGGCAAAACTGAAATAAAACTCAGTGATTGGGGTTTGTCTTAATATGTAGTCAACTATTTCACTGTTTGATCATAAATTAGTCATAATATATATGGAATTGAAAGTCTCCATGGCGACGTATATGAAGTCTCAATAATTCTGCTTGAGAAAAACAGAAAAGATTTTTTCTGCACATTTTTGTGTATCACGCAGAATAATTTACTCCCTTAGATAATAAAAATCTTTTCTACATGTTGATAAAAAAATGATTGCATACAAAGATCAAGTGAACATCAAGAACCAACAGAGAGCAGTGCTATGCCGAGGTAGGTAAATGGTGTAATGGAAGTTGGGGTGGAGAGCAAAGGGGGAGAATAATGATTTAGAGGTCAATTCTTGGAAAGTTTTACATTGGTTTATGTAACAGCACAAAGGTCTAATTATTTGGATACAAATGCTTCCTTCAATAAAGTTCCTGTCCCTCTCCTTATAAAACTGTCAGCAGGTAAGGACTATTTGGACTGATGGCAGAGGGAAAAGAAAGAACTCTATAAAAATTTGTTGGTTTTATGCACGTTTTGTTCCAGTAAGCTTCTCCAGCTATGTTTAAATTACAAACTATTCATAAATAAAACAACAGTGGGTACAACACAACTTCTCTAGCTGCAATGTTCAAACTCTTATATCATTTGACCTGCTGCTGTGAATAACATACTTTTTCAATAAACCAAAGAAATAAAATTTCAAGAGCTTCGCCTTTTTTTTTTTTTGAGAATTCAACATTATGTAGAGAAACGAAGGTGCAAAAGGTTGGGTATTGCCAGCTGATATTATTTTCCTTGTGTTCCACTGAAAAAGAAGCAATTTTCCCCTATGTTTTGAAATAAAAGAAAAGAACCAGACAATTTTTTTTCCAAGATATACTGTCAAAGGCTAAGCCCTTTGGGCGCTACACAAAACTGATTTTCAGTCTGCTTTACTGACTGTAGTGCACTTTCTTTCCTACTTACATAGTGGTAAAAACCACACCTTGTTGGAACATTCTGTAGCTCGCTGGAAGGTCAGAGCATCTGTTTCATGTGTATTGCAATACTTCAGCATTGACAGCAGGCAAACTCAGACCAACAATAGGAAGGATCAAACATGAAAACAAAATTGGTTAAAACCTGGCCCACAGAGTAAATTTATCTACCCCACCATATGTCTTTTAAAAGAAATCTGTCAAATATAAACAACTGCATGCATCTATACCAATTTATCTTCTACTTTGTTTGTTTAACTTCTGTTTTAGCAGTTCCAACAACTAGGTTGACAATATACCCACTTAGTCTATTTCTAGACTTACCAACCTTCCTAGGTGGATTGTCTAAGTGGCTAACCTGTCCTTACTGAACTTTTCCACAAAGGGCAGAGAAAATTATCTATCTATCTATCTATCTATCTATCTATCTATCTATCTACCTATCTATCCATCCTTCCGTCCATCCTTCCATCCATCCATCCATCCATCCATCCATCCATCCATCCATCCATCCATCCATCCATCCATCCCTCTTTAGATGATTTTCATTGGGGCTGTTATTTGCTCCCCCCTCATTCTTAAACAAAACCTTGTAGACTGAATAACCTTATTTCTTTAAGCCTTTTGCATACTAGAAATTTAATTACCATAATCCTATGTGAATTGCACTCCCCATTGCTGAATTGCACTAATTTTTTCATAACTCAAAATTCTATTTACTTCTACTTCTGTCCTATGCTTTTAACCATATCCTGCTTCATACATCTTGTATATTCTCTTTATTTCAACAAATACTGAAAAATAATAATAACAGAGGTCCGTTTATCTTTTTTTTGTGGCATTAATTCATTGGAATCCCAGATACAACATTGCTGATCCTTGAACTTAGCACACCAAACTTGCAGAAGAAATATTAGACAGCACAGTAATATGAGACAAGACTTTCAAGAAGAAATTCGGAACAGTCTGAGAAATCTGAGAAAGCAGAATTTTCTGCCCAGCAAAGGGGCAAGATCTTCTTATTTTTAGCAGAAACTGATGTCCACATTTGTGTATTACATTAATGATGCATTCACTTTTTCAAAAGAGAGGAAGGAAAAGACAGCTTTTTTGTCTCAGAATTGTTGCAGTAAAATATTATTAAGTTTGAATTCAGATTATACCAGAGGCTATGAAATATTTTGGAATATATTAGCAGGGGGATGGAAAAGATGATATGGGATAAACTACACCCTTGCATACTATTTAACATTCTAAAAAATACAATACTTATTACAAACCATGATTTATTCTATGGAGAGGCCATAGATTGTGTGACAAACACAGGACTCTGATATGTTCTCCTTTTAACACCTTCCTGAGACTCTCCATTGCTTGTTAAAAAATTTCTTTATTTTTTTTTTTTTTAAATAGAGCTTCTGAAACCTGTCCCAACAGATATATCAGATTCATAATTTAAAACCCAAACCCAACTCAACCAAACAAAAACAAAGAGGTGTTTGTCTAGAGATTTCCCTCTGTGAGATCTACTTTACCCATGCAAGCTGTTCTGTCAGACAATTTTTTGGTATAAAAAGACTTCATCTGTGACCTGCTACTTTGTTATGAATATACTCCAATTATTTTAATGAAAAACACTCTCTTCCAAAATATTCTTAGCTTGAAGAAGTCTTTCCTGAGGTAGGTAGCACCTAAACATGGGAGACAATAATCTAATTTGGGTGCTTTTAAACCAGTGTCAGAAACCATCAGTAGAATGTGTGCAGAGTTTCAGATCCACTGAGGTCTGTCAGCCATAGCACTGACTTGCCAGGGAGGAGGAAATAAAGTCTGGAAAGAAAACTGAAACAGCAAGTTGAGAGTTAGAAGAATTAGAAAAATTGAAAACCCCACAAAAAGTCTGTGCTGGTTTTTTAATTTTTTTTTTTTTTTTAAGAGGATGGTGTACTGAAGTTCTCCAGTCAAGGCAGACCTTCAGTGTAACCTTCTGTACTTTTACCTTTTTCAGCGTTTCTTCTCTTTTACATGAACCTTCTATAGTCTTAGTTATAAAATACTCCAGAAATATAAGAAAAAATTCCCCCTCTGTTGTATTCCAGAGCTTTGACATTAACTTTGCTGAGGTTTGAAACTGAAGAAAGAATAAAGGGGAAAGTAAAGAACACCTTTTCTGACTACATAATTTTCTTTCAAAATTTCTCTGTCAGCTTCTTCTTGCATTCTAATATACAATCTGTCTTCACACAGAGGGCACGAAGCAATGTCCTCTATCTAATCTCCTATAAAGTATGGTGCTTTGGCAGAGGTTCTCTCATTTACTTTCTTTTGTTTATTACTATATAGGTGTGCAACACATACTTCAAAACTGATTGCACAGAAGATTCTACAAAAATATATATGGCTTTAGAAAGACAAAAAGTGCAATTAACATCTTCCTGTGACTGTTCAGCTGTCCTCAAGTCCTCACCTTCCAGCAGATTAAAAGCTAGGTTAGTAGGTAAGAAAAGCTTGTAGTGGGTATAGCAGTTACTAAGAAAGTATCTTTTCCCCACTCCTCTTCTTTCTTTTTTTTTTTTTTTTTTTTTTTTTTGCTATGTTATGTCATCTTCCTTCAGATTTTGGAGATAGAAAACATTTTACTTGATTTGCTTAACCAGCTCACAGTGCATCTATTCCACCCCAGTGGCCACGCTCAATATGTGTGTTGTGTGTGTGTACATACATCATATATGTATCTGTAATTGCACATATAGATAACGTCAGTGAGTTCAGGCAGAAATTAGTCCTAGGAAAACACACTTGCTGAGGACAAAACAAAATCAAATGAACATTTGGTAAGGACAAATAAATAAATTTTGAGAGAGAATAACAAGTTCATTGATACATTTGGGACTGGTTTTGGAAACCAACAAATTGAAGATATGTTGTTTTGTTCTGTACACATAGAGATTCTCATAGGATTGTAGGAAAAAAAATTAGATCTGCCAAATTCCATTGAATTTTTGAGCAAATATTTTGAGAGTTTTGAGAAAAGTAATTCATGGAGACTCCAACTTCAGCTAACATGGTAAGTACAACTACATTGGTATATGTCAAGATTTTAAGACTACATTTATGTCTCTTTTTTTCATAACATATATAATAAAAATATTTAACACTTAAAAGTTCTGTTTGCTACGATGGTTGCAAATCTAAAATATTTCTACTAACGGTGTGTACTTTAAAATGTAAAGCAACATTCTTTCTTTAACATATTTGTTCTCATCTAGTCTTGAGAATGACTAAGATTTTAATTTTATTTAGACTGCATTGAATTCCCTAGTGATATTAGAAAATATTATTCATAATAATTTTTGCTAAGTATCATCTCTGAAACACAGTAATCAAAAGAGAGGCTGGGCCAATGATTAAGGTTTGAGATCAAGAAATCCGTCATCTTAGTTTTGTACATCCATCTAGAGGAATCATGAAATCTGTATAGACCTCGGTGTCTTTTATTCACAAGAAAGAAACTGGTATTCGTTTACTTTTTAAAAAATAAGGTCAACAAACAAGGTTTTTCCTAAAATCAGCATACCTTATGACTGCCTGAATTAATTCTTCACTTTCAGTCCAGTGAATTCTTCACTTTCACGAATTCACCAGGAAGATGGTGCAATCTTGTAACACTGATGGCTATATTTATGCTTTTATCAGTATTCAATAGAATAATAGCTATAATTCGAATCATTGCACTTTGATTGTGTGGAAATCAATCCCTCCACCACCATTATGTCTACCAGCATAAATAAGACCAGTTTTCCATTATTCATACAGGCTAGTTTTTGTTTGCATTCCTAAACAGTTTAGCTATTCTGTTTGTTGGCAGAGGGATGCGTTAGCTATGAACATCTTCAATTATTTTTTCTGTAACTTGACAAAACTGATTATTATCAAGGGAAATTAGACTTTCAAGAGCAATAAAACAAAGGAGAGATTAGCTTTGTCAGAGGTTTTCTATACAAGAAGAATAAGTGAAAAGACTTATCAATTGGTTTCTAATTGAGACTGATGGTAATAAAAAATAGAATACCATTTAATTAAAAGTATATGCATCCTTTAAATATACCTCCTGTTGGGTTTTCTTTGTTCCCATCAAATTTTTGAAGCATTCAGTGTATCCAATTGCCCCATATGGAATGTAGGAATACCATTTTAATGAAATAATAATTATTTTTTAATCCATTATGGTTCTGAAGTGAGTAGAACACCACCATGAAGGAATGACATTTTAAATTCAGTTTCAAAAACATTAGATAAATCCAAAGTTATCAGGCTTCTTGCTCAGACTTCATGAAAAATACATTCATGAAAGTAAAATCACCATTGTTTCTTAGCAACACCTTCATGACCAGCAAAGTACTGGGAACTCTGCAAACTCTCCTCTTCACAACTAAGAATGTAATTTGTCCATCAGTAATGACGTAAGTTTTCCAGGATCCTAAGATATATATATATGTGACAGCTGAATAAACTCAATATAAATCTACTAAGGAAGAATATCTTAGAGAACAGAAACTTGTACATGATCAATTAATTGGGATGCCCCTGTCTGCATCAGAACGTGTTTCAAGCCAGAATTAATTGAACTTTGGAGTTGGTTGTTATGCTGAGGTGTTTTTCTTTGGTTGTTTTGGGTTATTTCTTGTGATGGGGAGGGTTTTTTGTTTTGTTTTTGTTTGTATGTTTTTATGTTTTGCTTTTTTTTACTGTGGGCAGGATGGAATTTATGCATATTTTAGAAATTCCAACTACTACTCTTTATGGGAGAACAGATTAACAAAGCTATTCAAAATCACAAATTCCAGATACAATGTGGTACCCCGATCCCAATGGCAAGCTGCATGTCTTAAAAATGTGGCAATATGTAGTGTGCTGGAATTGCTCATTAGGAGGAAAGGAGAGTTCTTAAAACATGAAAATGACAGCTCTAGACATTTATGCACAGGACTGTAATACTAGTTTCCTCTTAACTGCTTCAGGTCAAGAGCCTGTAATTAAGTTATTCTATTCCTACTGAGAGAATCGTGCAACAAAAGACTGAGCAAATTTTTAAACAAATTTAAAAATTCAAGAAATTAATGACTGAAAAAGACATGCAACTTTAAACTGTTTCCCAGCTTGGCCAAACAGCATATACTAGATTATAGAGGATATAAAAGCATTATGCGCAGTGAAAGAAGACTCAATGGAGTTTTAATTGAGAGATTATATGTAAGTGGAGATATATAAAGCAGTCAAGGTTTATTTCTTAGAAAAGTATTTGCTGAAACTGATCAAAACTGACAGGAGTATAAAAAAATGAAGATTATATAGCAAAGTGATATGAAACTCTAGGAACAAAGCAACACAATGGTATTTTGTGATGTCAAATACTGCTTTTAATAATTGCCAAATTTCAGTGAATTTGACTAATTACACAGGAAACGTGAGTAGTTTTTGGTTAGTTGAAAAGAAAGATTTTGATTCTTTGGTTACAGAAATTAAGAAGTCTAAATTTCTTCCAAAATATTAAAGCTTTTTTATATGGGCTGTCTTACAATAAAATAGGTAGAATTTCTATTGCTTCTCTATATTTATTACAAAATGAATCCAAGCTTTAGACTTATATATACTGCTTTATAAGATTTTTATCAAATTTATTATTTAAAATAGTATGGAATAGTAAATCAATGACAGAGCTGGAGGAAACACAGGAAATAGGACAGAAAATTTTCTGTCTTAGAACACCAAAATACACAATGGCAAAAATAAAGGGGGGAAAATGTTTATAATTTTTCTAATCTAGAACTTTGAAACACTATTTGCCTTAATACATTTATACATGAATTGTGTGAAAAATTTGTAAAAAAATTGTAATAGCTATTATGATAAATAATCAGGTCTTACATTTATTCCACATATATGTGGTATGTATATACACACACACATATACCTTACCTTTTCATCATTATTGTTTTGAGCACTTATATTTTTCCTCTGGAAAAAAGTTATATAAATCAGATCCTGTTAAATTTTTTTTAAAAGCACAAGAGTATCGCGCTCATTTCATAACAGAAACTTATAGCCCCAGGATGCAAGTGCAAAGCAAACTGGGAATTCTTCTAACAGCCGGAGATCTGCTTCCTTGCAGAATTTCTCAAAGGAACTCAGCAAGAAGTTGCTGAAGACACACAGTTAGTACTTTACTGTTCCTGACTTTGCTTTTAACTGTCTACAAGCTATACCACTTGAGTTAGCTTGGGCTAAATACAGGCAATATGACCCTGCAAGCCCAAGTTTGCTGTTGACAGTTTACAGATCAATTTTGTCTTTGAAGCTGGTTTTGTTCTGATTAAAGTGCATTTCCAGAGATCCTTTTCAACCTAAATGATAACCAAGCAAACCTGTGAAGCACTGGTTTAAACTAAATCCCCTGTGGCCTACTCCCCAGCCACGTGGTTCACTCATGGAATTGTTGAACTGTTTCTAAGATGCATTCTTTGAATCTGCCATGCTCTGTATCCCACAATGTCATAGAGCACAAGTTGTGATAGTGTGTGAATGGACATACTGGCCTGACAAGCAGGTCAAACATCAAACCACAGCTGAAATGCAGAGAGTAGCTTTATTTAGTTAGCATGCTATCAATTCTGGGGGATAGAGAGGCACAGTCTGGGAATTTATGATCTCTCTCTCTCCCAGCAGGAGACTCAAGCATGTCTGTGAGAGTGTGCTATCCCTACACAGGAATTCTACTTTTCAAAACAGGCAGAGGATAAACAACACTATGCATAATAAATGGAGTTACCCACACTGGTAATCTTAGCATTCCCAGCTGCAAGGCCACTTTGAGCAGAACTATTCCCTCCTTGCCAAATCTTCCAGCTTTGACCCTTCCCTCCCAGCAGATGTTATTACATGTTTTACTCTTCTCAAGATTATTTGAAAGAATCATTATGATTTCCTGCATGGCGGGGGAAGTGTCTGGAAGTATCTGTGAATCTCCCAAATACTCACCCAATCTAATGCAGCTGCTTTAATGGGATCTCTTTTAGAAAACTTACTGCATGCAGAGGCAATAGTTCACAAAAGTTCTGGCATCCCTGCTGTGTTTCTCAGTCTTTTGATATCAAAACCCTTACACTTCACCTCCTTCCTTATTATTCCTTAACCATTGTTCTGGTATCAAAGTCTGTTAGAGAGAGATTTAGGCATTTAAGCATATCTAATATCCTGTAGTTGTCAAGGAAGCTGTGGTCAATACAGGCAATGGTGATATAGACAGTGCAACCAATGGAGTCCAGAATTCACTATTGGTCAATTTTCCTCAGCCGGAAGTAAGGATGTCCTTTAGGGAAATCCTAGCCACAGCATTCCGACCTCCATGGACTGTAGATTGCTGCTGACAGCAGTGGGAACAGCCCAGATCCTGATTTGCAGACATGATAGTTCAAGTGCTGTAATTAGGGGCTGAAACCCAGACCTGCTGCCTGAATATGTGAGCAGCTTATTCTGCAAAGCAAGGGGAGCACAGCAGTGTGTGGACAGGGAGTGAGAGGTTCTCAGCACGTCTTTGCTCCTGAGCTAAGCCATGCTAGTAACACCACTCCAACTCTACCAAAGTGGGTACAGGAGGAGAGCGGGGAATGGGAGGAGGTGTGAGCAGCAAGGGAAGAAAGGCAGGAGAGGAGCAGAAAGCCCAACATAAGGCCCACAGTGACAGTACTGACATGAAGTATCTTCAATATCAGCCTGCACTTACAACAACTGCATTACCACAGTATCATTTCCTGCATTTTTAAGTGGGAACGCATGAGGCTTTATGCTTGTCTAATATACTTTTTTCAGATTTGATGCTTTTGGGATCTCAGGTTGTTTTCTTAATGTGATATAAAACAATGTTCAGTTATGTTATCTTGCCACTCTTAACACTGACAAAGTACAAAAAAGCTGTCCTGTATTACTGATGCCTAGAAACTTCACCAGGATGTTTCTAATCTCAGTTGGAAAATAGTCCAGATGACAAATACATATGCAGTGCTAAAACCATATTATTTGTCTATTACTTAACAATATAATAATTACCTTTAAAATCTAATTTTAACAATAAAATATTTCCAACGTGATTCTGTATAAAAATACCAAGTCTTTATTCAATAAAAAATCATTTTAATAGGCACTTGACAACAAATGTGGTACATCTCCCTCTTTTATCCACTTAAATAAAAATAACTAGCTGAATACATAATTTCTCATTGAGGTATTTACTGGGAGTAGATACTCTTCATAGTAATTTAAAGATTTTGGTGACAGCCTTTTAAGGGCTACTTATAATGAAAATCTTGCAATTACTACAGTATTTGTATTTCTAACACTGTGTAACTTCATATTCTAGTACACAGCAAATTAATTTAAAAAAAGATATATGCAGTCTGACTAAGATAAGACAGGCAATGAAAAATGGGCTAAATATAAAAACCCATTCATTAAAAAAAAAAATAAATCCAAACAGTGTAATTTGGAGTGTTCCAAGCAACCTAGTGGACCTGACTGAAAGAAAAATAAAAAATTAGGAAAGGGAAAAATAAATCCATTTAATGCTGCTACAGGCTGAACATACTGAGTTGTTTTGGCTTGCTCTTTAGAACTCTTAAATCTTCTATTTTGTTCTCTGAGAAAGTGTTGATAAGACCTTAAGAGCATAGGAACAATGATGGCAAGCAAGCAAGCATTTTTAGTTCAGACATTTTCTTCTGAGCCATTTGTAGGGCACGGTTTTGCCAAGTTTCCTTTCAAATCTGGGATTTACATTCAGTTGCTTCAGTAGTAACAGAGAAGTTCTACGCAAATAAAGCATCAATTAACCTGCTATGTTGCTGCTGATTCAAAATAAAGTAAATTAAGGAAACTCTTAGATATGCGCCTGCCCTTCCTTTCCCTTCCTATCACATACTCACATAAAGTAGAATATAATCTCACACTAGGCTAGGAAAAGATCCTGCCAGAAATACAGTAACAACTGTGTGCTGTCTGGGAGACAGACTGAGTAAATTGGCCTTCTGTGACATTATGCTCATATATAATGGTAAATTAATGTTGGCACTGCTCTTGGCTGTCTGCATTCACACCCAGAAATGTGGAATTCATTTAATTGGATGAATTTCAAGTAATACTGAAAACTTTTGCCAATAGCTAAATTGAATCTTCCCAGAATTAGAAAGATACAGACCTTTCCTGCAGAGAAGTGTTGAAAGGTTTGACAGACAATTGCTGACCCAAGCTAAAATGAGTAAATGTTTCAGATTGAAAGGCAGAGTTACTCAATAGCTCAATTATATAAAATCTCTGTGTATCTCTGTTTTAGGATATGTGCCTAATTAAGGAAATGTTTGCCTTATGATTTATACTAGCATGACTAACACCCTAGAAATTTTTCTCTCCCAAAAAGAATGTTAAATTTAGCCATGGCAGTGTCTTTCTGTTAAGAGTTACCTACTTTGCAGCTTTTTAGTTTATGTCAGTCATATTTCAAAATAATCTTAGCAGTTACAAAATGAGATACTCTGGAGTGCTAGATTAGATTGCTTATATGCTCTGGATTTTATAATATTTTCCACTATACTGGATGAAGACAATTTTTATTAAATGAGTAATAGATTACAGTATTTCTTAATATCACATGCTGATCATATTAATCTCATCAGGTTCAGATGAATTTGTCATGTGTACCTTTAATAGTGACACTAGAAGTAGTGATATAACCTTCTTTGTCTTATTCTTCTCAGCTCACAACACATTAGTCCAATATTCTTACTGATTAACCTTGACACTTTATTTCTCTTCTTAGATTCCTCTTTAATATGTCAGATTCTGTTTGTCTGTTTCCCTAGTTGAGTGGCAAGTGAGATAAAACAAGATGAAATTCCAACAGCCAAAACAACTCTAGCAAATATGCTGCTTCAAACACCTCACCTGGCAGATTCAGTTTTCTCTTCTCTATATGCAGAAAAGCAATGCATTATTTATAGTAATTTCCATACCACAATTATTCTTACATAAATAAAACAATTTAAAAAAGCAGTGCAAAAAGACCATGTTCATCAGGTGCTTACACTTATATTACCACACAATTAAACTGATTATTTTAAAGCATTTTTTTCCTTGATATGAACAAATCAAGCTTCCATAGATTAGATCCAGCCATAGTAAATGCTTATGGTGCATATAGCTGACATATTAGTAAAGTAAAGAAGAGATTGCTATAATGCTTCAAGGTCATGTCACATAACACTTGTTTAAAATAAAGTGTTACCAAGAATGATTAACTACTGCACTCTAATTGCAAACAAGGAAAATTTTAAATGACACTTCCTGTCCCCAAGCATTTTCACAACAATTTAAATGCATGTTATCTAAAACATACTGAATATTGACCTGCACATTAAAAGAAAGGTATTTACCCATATTTGACAGACTACATGCAATCTCTGAAATCAGCAATACTAAGCTGGGAATAAACCTGAGTAGGTTGGCATGCTCTGTGTGCTTAATAGGCAGCAGCAAACATAGGCAGAATAGAATCAAGGTATCTACTCTACATCAATTGCAACAGACTGTTGTTTCCCATTTGCACACATTTTTGTTGTGGCTGTTTATTTCCCATTGGAGTCCCATTTCCTGCCAGCTATTTTCACCCTAACTCCTTCCCCTAATGTGGCTTGAATTTTTTGCATCCATTTCCTGTGAAAATTTCCTCTGGCAGAAGAGCCAGATCAGCTTGGCCTATTTTTCCTCTCCTGTAAAAACTAATCCTTACAGAACAGTTTTTCTTTTCTTATTACAGACATATCTGTCCTACAGGCTTCTCAGATTCAGTACAGTGTTAGAGTTCAGGCTATGTAGGCTGGGAAATTAGGTCACTTCATGATCTTAATGGTAAGGACAAATGCATGAGTTCTTGTAAAGGTTGCTCTCTCTTTCCTTGCTTAGCTAATATTTACCTTCAAAAGTTTAGCAGTTGAAGAGAAGTGGAAATCCAATATCCATCATCATGTAAAAAAAGCTCTGGTGTATATCAGCTATGTATATATGTTTGGGTATTTTAGAGATGCATAGATATACCCAAACTTTAGGAAGTATCAGCAAGTGTTAAAAAAGGCATTTGAGATAAGCACTAAATGTAGGAAAGCCCATATTATCCAGTGCACTGCCATAGAGGAAGAAAACTTCTTCCCTTGCAAAAGCAGAGAAGAGTTGTTAAAGATAGCTTGAGAAGTTAAAGATAGCTAGTCAATGAAAAAGGACAGCATAATTTCTCCTTCAAATGCCAATCATTAACAAAATGCATGGACTCGCCACTTGTATAGCAGCAAAAACTGTAGTTGTACTGAACTGTTCCAGCACACCACCTAGAGCAGTATGAAAAAAGTCTACCAGTGTTTATGTTGAGAACAACACAAACGTTTAGTTTTGTAAAATAATGAAAAATTTGTAAAATCAAAGCCAGATCAACAGCCTTTTGTGCAATTCATACTCACTGTTGTAGAGCTGAACCAAAGCTGCTCAGAAAGTGAGTGCAGTGTGGTCAGTGGAAGGAGTCGCAAGATGCTCCCTGTTTTTACTTGTTGAACAAAATAAGAAAGATGCTGACAGAATTTTAATTAACCAGAAAAATAAAAGGGAGCCTATGGGCCAGGGAAAGCTTGAAAAAAATATTTTCAGGGAATTAATTTATTTTGTAATCACAGTAATGCCTGTGGATCAGAGCCAATATTACTATATATGAGGTGATTTAGCAGCAAATGACAAGCCACACTGACTCTAACTAAGGAGTTGTTTTTCAGAACTATATTACTTGAATATCTGTAGGTATAAGGAAAGCACCCCTGACCAACTGCAGGGCCACCTTAAACCAGTTTTGACTTTCCATTTTATTCTCATGAGTTGCTGCACTATCAGAAAAGAACTGATGGTTGCATAGGAATGGAAATGACAGAGACTAGAAAGTGTTAATGCACTTCAGATATTTTCTTCTTTAAGTCTCTACAGTCATAATGCAGCACATAATGATTTCTGCCTTGAGAATTTTACTAGGAAGAAAAGGTTATAACGAACATTCCTTTGCCCATGAATTCTATACTTTCCCTGCTGTTCAGTATTTTCCCTTCAGTATAATTCTACAGGAGAGTGTGAAGTGACTAGTGATGCCTTCTGTTCCTGTCTCTCTCTTTACTGTCACACAGGAAAGAGGTTTGGCTTTCTTCCTTCTTTTGGCAAAAAGAACTTAATAAAATTTACTTGCTTTGTTTTTGTTTTGCTTTTGTTTTTTGTTTTTTTTTTTTTTCAATTAAAGGGTTGCAATTCGGCCAGAATAAAATAAATGTAGCCAAGAATTTTTTATCAATATATATTTCTATGTACCACATTCACTCAAAGATTATAGTCTTCAGAATAAGGTTACTCCACAAATTCATTTGGCAAACTTTTTTGAAGCCAGACAATTTAGTAAAATTCAGTAACCAGGAAGAGGCATTTATTATTTAGTGTTTTGTTTCAGTGGTCCTTAGCCTACCACATGCTACATGCTCCCTTCCTTTCAATGAGCTGTGGCAGACATGCAGAAATATAAAAACTAAAGGGCAGGATGCAGTGTCACATTCAAATAAAATTTACCATCTGACAACAGTCTACTGTAAAAGTACCCCTGCTCTAATTGATGCCAAGGCCAGACAAATATATGTATATAGAAACAAAAAGCTGTCACATACTGGGAGCTCTTGTGTTTCTCTATAAATGCCTCAAAAATGCAGTCAGAAGATTTATTGCTGCCTAAAATTGTGAGCCTTAATCCAGACGTAGTTACTTCTGTAAAACCAACTGGAAATGGACAGAGCACAGGGCAGCAATACTGGGGGCCTGATCCTCTTGGCAGACAATATTCACTTGTTTCAAAGGCCAAAGACTTGCTTGCATTGCCAGCCAATCTGAGCACTGGTTTATCAGGCAGCACTACCCTCCCATGGCTTGACAGCTGAACAGCTGAGGAGGAAAAGCTGGAGAAGGCCAAGGGACCAGGCTGGGGCAGAGCACAGCTGACTCTACACAGGTAGATTAATGCGTCCGCAATGACAATCCCTATTAAAAATACTGCTTCAGGTTGAAGGCAGTGGCAAGGAATGCTCAACCAACATTCTACAGGTATTTCCTACTCTATCCTTATCCAGGATTTTATGCCAAAACATGCTGCCTATATTCCTTATGGATGCTGAAAAGGATTTAAAAAAACTATACCATAGAGGTGTGGATCAGCTGTTAGCAATTGCAGTAGAATATGAAATATTAAGTAGAGATCAATTCTGCTGTTAAGTATTTTTTTAACTGCTTCAGGAGTTTCGAAACAAATTGCACTCATCAGTTACACATGCAGTGATGAAAGGCCAAAAAGTGAAGATAATACCATATATTGTTTTCACTCTTTTATCTGCGAACATTCAAAAATGTAAGAGAAATGTTGAAAATTCTCTGATTAAACACAGATTTTGCTGCTCCAGTTTATAATCTCTGGAAATTCACTGAACTGAAGGGCATTTTAGGACATTAGAGGACACACAGGGTTCCTTTTCAGATAACTTTTTGTCACCTTAGCCCTTCAGGTAGATATTTATAAATACAATGCTATTTTAAAAATTAGCCAAAATTGTAATTTTAGAAAATATAATGAAATTTAATTTAAATAAATTATAATTTTGGTTGGATTTCATCACACTTTATTAAAAATAGCCATTAAGGTTAAGATCAACAGTTCTTCCATATTTGCAGTAATAAAAGATGGGAACAACCATATAGAAGCAACCCAGCTCTTGTAAGCAACCAGTAACAGAATACTCCAGTTAGAAAAATTGTTGTTTGGCTTTCTGTTTTTTTTTTTTTTTATTTTTCCTTTTTAAAAATTATCTCAATAGTATAGACGCTTTTTGTGGTTATCTAACAAATGGCCAAGATAGGTGCAAGTGACTCCATGAAAAAATTTGTTTCAATCATATACAAAGGGCATGTGCATTTAATGAAAATGTGATTACTATTATATTATTAATGAAACAATATTTTAATATTTAGCAGAAAAATTCAAGATGTATGACACTTTTATTCAATCTAAGAAACAAATTTAGACTGTGATGGATTGACCTTGTCTGAATACCAGGTGCCCACCAAAGCCATTCCATCACTCCCCTCAGCTGGTTTGGGGAAAGAAATGTCAACCAAAGGCTCATGAGTTGAGACAAAGGCAAGAAAAGATCACTCAGCAGTCACTGTCACAGACAAAATAGAATCAACCTGGAGAAAAAATGAATTAATTACTAGTCAAAATCAGAGAAAGATAATGGGAAATAAAACCAAATCTTAGAACACCTTACCCCCACTCCTTCCCTCTTCACAGGCAAACTTTCACTCCCACATTCTCTGTCTCCTGCTGCCCACAGGTGCAGGGGGTGGGGAATGGGAGCTTTGGTCAGCTCCTCACGGATTGTCCCTGATGCTCCTTCTCCTGGTGCTCAGGGGCACAGCTCCCTCACCATGGTCTGCACCAGCGCCTGCAGCACCTTCTCCAATCCTGATTCACTGACCTTGTTGTCTGCAGGGCTTTTCCTCTCCTATTCTCACCCATCTTCTCTGGCTGCTGTTGCACAGGCTTTCTTATCCCATCTCAAGTACATCATCCCAGAGGTGCCACCACCATCGCTGCTGGGCTCAGCCTTGGCCGCTGTGGGAATCTCTGGGAGCCCTCTGGCACTGCCTGTGTCAAGCATGAGGGGAGCTTCTGGTGGCTTCTCATAGAAATCACTTTAGCCTATCTGCTACCAAAACTTTTCCAGGTAAATTCAATATAAAGATTTACCCATTTCAAGCACAGCCTTTTGGGCCCTGTAGAAATAGGCAAACAAATATCCAAGAACAGCTGAAGCTATTTCTGTGTCACCTTTAATCTTTAAACAGTTGATTAAACAATGAATTAATTGGAACTGCTGAACCAACCCTAACCCTTTTTGTTTCCTGAAGTTTTAACAACTTTAGTTTGCAAAGGAACAGTACAAATAAAAAAGATATGTCTCTTGTTCTAAATATTTTTTTCATTAATCCAGAGGGACCAGAAGTATTATGGTAGGCTTCTAAAGGGCTAATGTACCTGAAGAGATGAGCTGTCAAATATTACTGTTTTAGGTTCACTGCACTGAGCTAAGCTGTCTAATTTGAAAAATCCTACTAAAGCAAGTCTTGCACAGAAAAATCTACTTCCCTGTGGATAGCTAACTTTCCCTAAATGTTTTAAAATTTTGCAGTTTTGTTCTTTTCCCTTTTAGTTTCTCTAGGCTGCATACAGAATTCTGATAACAACACAATTTTTTATTGTTTGCCAGGAATAAATAGCTGCTCAACTATGCTGGGATTAGCTCTCAAGATTGTCTTTGAGGATATCTCAATCCAGAAGATCTATGGACTGGATTCAACGAGAGCATGTTTACATATGTATTAACACAATAATCAAAGACTGATCTGAATATACCCATAAAGAAAGGTTGCAGGGATTTTTGTTGGTCACTGATCTCTAATAATTCTGCAAGATATGCACTGGAACTGGACCTGTTATGTTGTGAATGCACATACTTCCATGTTATATAGTCTTTGCTTAGGAACTTTGGAGTCAATATTCTTTTGCATACCTGTGGGGCCAAGATCCAGGTTCCATTTCCCAAACCCTGGGGGAGTGCAGGCAGTGAGCCAAAAGCATTTACTCTCTTTTTTTGTAGCTTAACTGCAATCTCAGGTCCTCAGCTGTGCATGAAGAGAATGAGACAACTCAAGGGAGGTGTGTGTGGGGGCGTATGAATGTTACCTGCCTTTTCCTTCATTCTCAGCATCTCAACACCCAATCTCCTGACAGAGTCTTTGAAGTGCCACGTTATATCCTGTTTGTCACATCACTTTGTATTATGCTTCTTAGACTAGCAGCAGGAAGGTAAGCTCTTCACAGGAGCTGCTCAGATGGCTTCATGCCTCTGAGTTTTCCCCATTTCTGCCTCAAAAAAACTACTCTTCCAAATGCTGATTAGATAGTGTAGTGCCATTTTCCTCCAGGAAACAAATAACCACTGCTGGTAATAGCTCTCTAGACAAATACTCACAAATTGGATGACTAATAGTAAAGGATGCTGAACTGTTCCAACTGGATAAGGGAAAATTCACACATGAGATCTTGTTGAGAAGCATTTCCAAGAATCCCTTGTGTCTCTGAGAAATCTTTCAATAATACTATTACTTGAACTTTAAAAAAATTCCTGATTTAATAATTTTTTATCACAAACTAAGAAACCAATGACATTTGATTTTTTTAACACCTAATACAGGATCATTGACCTGAAGGGAAACAAAAGAAATTACTCAGTCTAAGCACTGGTGAGGAAATTGTTTGAAACATCAAAAAAGCTTCCATAATATCCTCATGAGTGCTGTATTGTAGCTCTCTGCCCTTTTTCTCACACTCTTGTTGATTCATTCCCAGTACTATTTTTTCTTTACAAGTAACACCCAAGTCTGAATACAAAATGCTGAATACTGATGCTTTGTCAGTGATGAATATATGTATAAAAAGGGTCCAACCAACAAATCAGAGGCAAGAAAATACTGAAAAACATTCTGAGCAATTTAGTCTAAAATATTTAATAAATCATTTAGTTTGAATCACCCGTGACCCGAATAATCACTATTTACACACAGTTCAGTTAATTGATTCTGAGGGTAAATGAAGTGACAACCTCATGGATAGGTTTAATATGTAATTAAAGTATTTGGTAATCATGCAATAGTGTCAAATTCTGTATTATGGAGTAATAGCATTTGATACTTCAATGTTTTTGTTTCTCTTTTGTGACACATACAGTTTAAGGACTATGCAGAATAAAAAATCTACACGTTCTAATAAAAGCAAATCAAAATGTCAGCAATTCAAAAGTAATTTGCAAGATAATAGTACAGAGTTAATGTGGAAAAAGAATGACTTGGTGGGTAAGGCATTTTTTGACACTCAGACAAAATGTAAAGTTAACTATGTTTAAAGTCAGGTGTTTAGATGCATTTCCTTTATTCAGGCAGAAAAGTTACCTGGCAAATGTTGAAAGCAGAAAATTAGGTCATTTGAAGAAATATTGCTAATTTTAAATTAGCTATATTTTTGCTCTACCTTTTATTATTTTTTTTAAATAGAAGCTGAAGAAGTATTGGATCTCCCTAATAATGGGGCATCAGCAAGTCCAGACCTTATGATTTAGGAATTCTGCAGGTGTAGCCCCAAATCCCTCATACCAGTTTCCTATTTTGAGAAAAGAGGTTCCAGTCTCACTCAGGATACTTAGCTAACCCTGCAAATAGAAATAAGTGAAAAATAGGTCATATTGCGGTGCATTATTCATTTAAGAAGGAATGGTCATAACTATAGGCAGTCATTGAGCAGCTTCCACTCCTATTAAATGAACTGTAAAATCAGGGAAAGGAAGGTACAATGCAACAGTTTAAAAGAAAGCTTTTTAAAAAGTCTGCTATTACTGAAGTACTCAAGCACTTCTTAGTCAGTGCTGCACAAATCTGCTTTTTAGGGTTCAGGGTCTCCATATTCCTGCTGCCAGCTTGGAACAGAGGTGGCTAAAAAATATTGATGAGATTTGCCATCAGACTTTCATTATTCATTTGCATCCAGAACATATTAAAACTGTGATCCTCTAGCATGCAGCAGCATATTTTTTACTCAGAACCTGATATTTTCTACTCTGACATTTTGTGTATAGTTAGAACAGAAGAAAAAAAAAAGCCATTAAATCCTTATCATTACAAAAAAAAAAAAAACTTCATCCACAGTTTATTGGTCATAGCCCAAGAATATTTGGTAGCCATGTGTTGATAGTTTTTTTCCCTAAAATTAAATTGCTCAAAATATTGTAGATTAAAACATCAGGTTAGAAGTAATGAAGAAACTATCAAATAGCAGACAAAACTCCCAAGGCTTTCACCTCTATTTAGTCAATATAGATATCTGTGTATACTAGAGAGCTTTTAATTTTAAATAATGTGCTATGTGACTTGTAGCAGCTGAAAATCTGATTATTTGTGCATATTTACATTGCATGTCTCTGTATTATCTATGTTCAGATATTTAGAAAATCAGAGTCACATCAGCTTCTTAATTTAATAACTTATTTTCCTGAATATGACTTTAGAGACAAAGTAATGGTATGGATGAAATTAGAAGTTAATAGGAAGTGCATTTGCTTCAAATAATTTAAGATTTATTATTATCAACAAGTAAGAACAATTTTATAATCATTTTTTTTGCTCATCATAAACACAGAGAAATAACAAATAATATCACTCACAGAATCAATCAGATAAAAATAATAATAATAATATCACCCACAGGATTAATCAGAATAGGTTGAAACAAGTAAAAGATATCTTTGTATCATTTTTGCTGATAGAAAAAAGATTTCTCCTTTTAACAAGATCAGCCTAGTTGGCTTCCATAATTTTGCCATGAGCAGAACCTGTTTTCCACCAGCACTGCGGTCCTTTCCTTCATCTGCAACTGGCAGTGAAGGGCAAAGCTAAAACACACAGCCTTCAGTATTACTTCCAAAGTTATTTGTACCACTCTTGAAATACAAAGGTTATAAAACTTAATAAGATACCCCAGAAAATCAATTATCATTTTATCAGATTAACAGATAGCAGAAGTAATTTGAATCTTTCCTCATGATATGCAAGAGAATAAGCCCAGAAAAATATCCTTGAAACCCAAGAGTAGCATGCCCAGAGATCTCATGCACTAAGCAGACACTGCCTTTGGTATTTAAACTCGAGATCTTCAGCCAGGCCCTTGACACCAGCAGTTTGGGCATCAAGCCCACCAGCTGTGTCCACCAGCTGTGCTGCCTGGCTTCCAGGGTAGCCCCAGGGAAGTTGCCACCAATGGAGCCAGCAAAGACAGTCCACCACCCAGCCCTGGCAATGAGGACTGGGATCCCAGCAGCTGGGAAACTGCCCCAACCTTCCCAAAACTGAGGGAGCCAGCCAGCACAGAGCCTGAGGCAGCGGGGACACTTTACAGAACTCATCACGTGGGCTGCACAGGGAGCAGAGATTCCACGCCAGTGATCCCATCAGATGGTTACCAGTACTTCTAGCAGCTGAGAAGCCAGGCATCCCAGGGCCACTCATATATCACTCTGATGATACCATCAGTGTCTGCTTTGGAAGAGAGATGGGTAGCAACTCACATCACTGATAATGAGAAGAAAATTAATCCTTTTGCAAATTGGCAAGGTCAGAAAAGAGGCCCTTGACTTACAATTATTCTTGGAATTCTGCACAGATAAAAATATACACAAAGTTTGGGCAGACCAAGGAAGGGATATGAGACTGGAAGATAGCAAGATTAAAACAGCCACAAACCTCTATGACAAAATACAATGTTGGCAAACTGCCCTGAAGGAGATTTAACAATCTAGTCTGCATCCACATCCATATGCTTGTGCCTAAACATTGTTCCCTAAAATTTCAATGCTATGTGAGATACTGTGACCAGCTCAGCAAAGGCCCAGTGATCCATTTGCACTGGTCAGCACAGAGTGGTAACTTTCCATATGTGGGGCATCTCTAACAGCAGAATTGGGGTGCCATATTCCTTTTTCTCCATCCCAATGTCTTTGGGGATTTTTTCTTATGTCCTAAGCTTACTTTTGAAACACTGGACTCCGGAGAAAAAAGGCTTCAGTGCCCCTCAGCATGCTCACACAAAATACTTGGCATTTTGAAGGCCCACTCTAACAGCAAGACAAATAACTGGGGACAGGAAACAGCAGGATGAGTGTGTGTGAAGATCAACAGTCCTGTAAATGATTTCCAAGAAACTCGTCACAGTGAGCCAGTAGCTTAATGCCTCTCTATGAGCACAGATCTGCAATGTCAATCTGTGACATGTAGCCATTGCTTCAGAATCTTAAACTCTTTCCTGGAGTTGCATGACAAACTCCCTCCAGCTACTCAGCAGGTATTCCCTGAGATGTAAGCTGGTCCGACAGCGGAGAATTGGTTGGTTGAGCAGTGTGAAGTGAATGCTCATGCTCTCAGCAGGGAAAAAGTTTTTGTGGATACTACTACATGCAATGGAATGTGCAGTGAAAATTCTGCTGAAATGGATGTTCTTTCCTTGATAAGATGGATGGGATGTTTTCGAATATCGTGCATGAAGCTAGTGCAGGCAGCGCACCACTAATGGAAATTTTAAAAGTCAATATTCTGCAGCAAGCCAATTCATAACTTCCACAAAGAGGTGCTACTGCTCTGGGGATCTGCTCTGCTGTTTTGTTATAGTTGTCTTAGATGCAAATATAAGTAGCCCACACTAGTTCCTATTTAAAAGTGAATTGAGCATTTCAAGACAGAACAATGACTCTTTCTGTGGTGGGTGCTTCAGTCAATAATTTCTTGTTCATTATTTCAGATACTCAAAATACACAGTTTTTCTGACTTCCAACAAAAAGCTAACTCATTTATTCTGTTCTAGGATCTCAAATCATATGCCCAAGTTTCACATCAATTTATTTTGGGCAGAGACTTTTTACAAGAGTGTGCTGACAGCACAAGGGGGAATGGTTTCAAACTGAGTTATGGTAGGTTTAATTTTAAATTCTTTATTGTGAGGGATATGAGACACTGGCACAGATTACCCAAAGAAATTGTGGATGCAACATCCCTGGAAGTGTTCAAGACCAAATTGGATGGCGGTGTGAAAAACCTGGTTCAGTGAAAGGTGTCCCTGTGCATGGGAGAGGGGTTGGAACTAGATGACATCCCTTCTAAGTAAAGCTATTCTATGATTCTACATAAGTCTAACATCTTTCTTTATAATACTAAAAGATGCTTCTCTAAATTCATAAACACAACACCAATGTCTTCCAGATATTCAGTCAAATACCCTTCTGCAGACAATTGTCTCTGTGAGAGCCCACAAATTCTCCTCTTTTTGTGTACATAACAGAAAATTCAAACCCAGTATTTTAGAAATTCTGTTTTTTATGACATCCATTTAATTGTGGCATTCCCTTGTGTACTGATACTTTGACTGGGTAGGTCTTTACAGCCTTGGCTTTTTTATGGTTCACTACAAACAGGATCTTATTCTCAGTTATCACTTGTTTTTAAAAAAACATCCTCTATGTTACTTTCAAGATAGTGATGGGCACCTAATTAACCATGGCTTGGAGTTAAACCTACTGAGAGATCTGGGGTTAGAGTTTGTTCTATTTTATTTCTGGTAGCCTGCAGCAAACCTTTCTTTCTGCTTCACACAGGTACTGGTCTTGCCAATATCTGATCTTTCCTGATCTTTGAAAGTATGTGGTGCACTTCTTCAGAGACTTCTCCATTCTTCACACGTAGGAGACTATTTCAAGGAAAGCTAGAACTTTTTCCCTGAATAATACCACAGCTTGAGATCTTACTTTAGGTTGATAGAGCTTACTTGTAGAGGTGAAAACAGGATTTAAAACCAAATTGATTTCCAATTCTAGTGATCCCCGAGCTCCCACATGTAGAAAAGTGAACAAAGTATTCACAAGCACTGTGGGGATGGTTGCATGTGGTGTAGATATTAAAGGTAGATATATTATCGAATGCAAAAAACCCCTTCAACACCATGTTCAAAAAGCTAAATTGCCAAAGCATAGAATATGAAACTCTCTAAGTACTGCTTGCTGTCCATTTTTGTTTTGTGACAAAACAGAAGTGAACACCAAGTCTCAAAGGCTTCCATCTAGAAAAATTACTGTAACAGATGCCAAAGGTTGTATTGCATTCCTGTGCCTTCCCTTAAAAAATATCCAAACTATTATAATGACCTACTTGGCATATTCTGCAAGTTCACCTGGCAGTTTTCTAACTTCATCATTCCCAGAAGAGCTGAATGCAGCCTTCTTCATATTTCAATCAATTTGGCCTAATCACAACTCCTTTTCTGAACCTTCTAATTTATTTTGGTTACCTTCAAAAGTCTAATCAGCGTATAAACACAAATTTGCTAGAGCCAGAAGTTTTCCATCTTTGCTGATCCTTAACAAGTATATCTACCACTTGTTGTGTCTAGTAGGCATTTTCTCTGTCATTGTCCATGCACTATGAAAGGCAAATGTGGGGTAATATAGACTGATTATTTTATTCCAAAAGTCCCTGTTCACAGAAAATGGACATTTTGAATAAACCAGACAAGCTCCCTGGCAGTTTTCAAGAGACATTTTACTAGGTTTCCCCTCAATGTAACAGGGGGTTGTCAGTTTAGCTAAAATCCTCCATAAATTGAAGTTTGCTGGCTGCCACAGAAAAGCCTTTAATTTCCTTTATGTCTGCCCTTACAACTTGGCATATCTCAAGCATAGAGGAAAATATTACCCTAAGAACTAATAATTTAAGGTAAATCTTAGACCCCTTTATTATTTATACAATATTAAAGGCAAGCCTAAGGCTGTCTTTAATTAAAATATTAAAGAAATTAAAATATTATCTTCTCTTTGAAAGCATACATTCAAACAGGGCATTAATTTTTATAAATATACTAGGCCAAGAATAAAGGCTGGGTACAAAGACTGGAAGTAAGCACATAAAATGGACTGTGAGCAAAAAATAACTTAGTAATGATGGTTCTACACAAGTATGCCTGTTGCCTGACCTGGTTATCTCAAAAGGAAATCATGCTGGTGACAGCATCTCCCTCTGAGAAAAGGTTTGTCTGCATGCTGTGACAGATCTGAGCCATTCTGAATTGAGTTAAAAATACTTTGTGTTATTTACAGCCTGAATACACTGAGATACCTGCACTGTCTGTAAAGCAGGTGGGATGTAAAAATACATAATTTAAGAAACAGTAAAGGACAAATTCAGAATTGTTGTCTGAAAGGACTATGGCTCAGCCTCTATTATACATTTCTGTAAACCAGAAACCAGAACAATTGTAATTCTACAAAGCAGGTTTGAAAAAAATACTTGTTCAAGAGACAGTTGTGCAAGAAGCATGAGTGTGGAGTGTGGCTTGCAGAGGCAACAATACATACACTAAGAGAGACAAAAATACACTAAGAGAGGCAAAAAGTATTTTTTCTATAGGGTATAGAAGATTTACCTCTTTGCCATAGTATAGTCTTGATTCTTTCCTTTACTGTCATGTAAATAAAGTTAAGGTATTTGCAGAATAAAATAAAAATATGCACAAGGGAGAGAGGTGGAATAATTTGCCTTCAATGCTTATTCTGTGCAAATGATTCTAAACTTGTCCCTTATGGGGACACGTCTAAAAGCTGAAGAAGAAATTTGTCTCTGAACATATGAGAGCACGGCTCTGCTATCTGAAGCTTTCTCTCAGACCTCAGGAGTCAATTGCAGTGCTACCCAAATAATTCAGTAATGTAGAGCCAGGCAACCACTACATATGTTTTATTCATATAATGCAAAGTAAAACCTTTAAGGCCAAAAAAGGGGGAAAGGAGTATTGAATCTGAACAGGATATGGAAATTAGCTTTTATAATTGCAACATAGAATATCTTTAGCTGTAAAAACCAGAGAGGTGCCAAATACAGCCAAAAAGCTGTAGTGCTGTTTTATCAAGAATCTAGGTACACACACATCTCCTGAGGCGAGGCTTAAAGGCGCCTTAGAACTTGGAGAAAGGTCTTAACCATCCTGTGGGAAAACCGAGAATCTTCCATCACCTTTCTGTTTGTGAGAGAACATCAAGTTTCCAAAATGAAATGACAGAAGGACCTTTAGAGAAGAAAGACAGTATAAATCTAGGATTGGTGGGAAAAAAGAAAAGTCTCAATGAACTTACATTGGACAAAAAAAGAAAGGGAAGCAATTACCAAGCACAATGTGTATCCTATTTATTGAAAATTAAACCAGATTGAAAAATTATTATTAATAGCAGTCAAGATTTAAATAAAATTTATTACACTTAAATTCAGAATGTAAAAAAGGCATACTGAATGGAAACATTAATTGAGAACTTGTGAAATTTGCTAGGTATGCTGATGGCAATGGAAACTGAAATCAGAGTGGCTTTTTCCCCAAAAGACCATAGCCTGCTGGAATAAGAAACAACTCGGGCAAAATCTAGTCAGGTACCCTTCAGCAGACAATGGCTATTTCTTCTCCCTATGTACGTGGCAAATGTTAAATTGAAACTTCAATTGAAAAATCTAAATTTTTATCTCTTTATAATACTTGGTACTAAGTGTCCTGTACTAAGCTTCAGAGAAAGTAAAAATCAAAAATACATCCTAAAGGACTCTGAAATACCCATTCATTGCATGAAGAATGAGAATTGTAAAAAAATATATATCTGTTTACACATATTTCCATTCTCCTTGTTAAATGCCCTTACTAAACATTTAACTTTTTCCTTGAAAATTATATTTCAGAATTAGAGGAGGAGTGTGTGATAAAAACAGTGACTACTGAAGAATCTGACTGAAGTTAAGCAGCATACAATCCTTGCACAGCATGTCAGAACTGCATCTGAAATTCCCTTGGGAGAAGGTAATAACAGAAGTTGGTTACCAGTCTCTGATGACTGTGATTACTGCCTTTGGGAATGCTCAAACGTTACAACAGCAGGGACATAATCAGATATGAGATGGAAGGGGAAAATCCCAAGACCTTCAGAGGCAAAGAGCTCTAAAAAGAATTTTCAGAAATTAGGTTGTGTTAATGAAGAAATGAGAAAGGATCTTGAGGAAGACACTCATAAGAAAATAAGAAAAAAACATTTTAGATAGTTTTTTGTTTCTTTTCTTTTTCCCTTTTGATACAAAAGATTAAGCAGGAAGCTAGATACTGGAATGAAAAATTAGACAGCTCTGGTTTTTTTCCCTACAATATACATCTGGAATGTATTCACAGTTAGGAAGGTAATGCTAAATGATGTCAGGAAAAGACAAATAGTAAAGTCAATGCTCATGATAAGAAGTTCTGTTTCCCAAAGTTGAGTTATCATTGGCAAATAGATGGATAGATAAATCCTTTAACTCTACAAACATAGGAAATGCCTGAGGCAAAACTGGACTTTTCACTAAAAACTGGAGGAATCAGTAATAAACAGTTTGTCATCAAAACTTTCATAGAAGATAATATAAACAGTATAAAAGAACACTGGTCCATTAAAAAAAAGAGTGTTTCAGTGCTGCTCATTGTTAAGCAATGCCCAGGATAGATTTGTATCACCAAAATGTGCATATTCACGAAGAACTTGAACCCCACACATTTGGATGCAGAGCTAACTTGTATTTGCTCTGAGTATTTACACAGTATTTACACTGACTCTGGGAGAAAAGCCAACTACAGAGTCACAGTGGGCAGGATCAATGTTCACTCTCTATTATCCACCGTGTTAGACACACCACTGTAAAGCCTTCCTGGCAGAGCAAACGACAAACAAGGCAGGCAAACTTTGACTGTGACTGGCATTGCATCCAGCATATTTTTTCAGTAGTTGAGTCTGACCTTAAAAACCAACTCTTCTTTTCAATAGACTACCCTGCTCAGAGTTATCAGTTCAGGCTGAAAAGGCTATTAAAACATAAGTGTTTCCAGCTATGGGAATTGAAGATACCCAGTCTTGTCAGATATCACACACTCTTTTGTCTAAGGCTCTGAGTGACAGGTTGATTTGATTGATATGTCTTGAAGTCCCGTTACAGCTAAAAATGTCAAACTGCAGCCAGCTCTGTACACAGCAGTTAACTCTATTCAGCTCTGTTAAGTTAAAACTGAAGGGTTTATTCTATGACATAATAATTAGAACATTGAATCTGAATTTTTCACGTGCTTGTCATTGTTAAGATAAAACACAATGAGATCAAAGAAAACTGTCTAAGAACAATGCAGTTCCAATTTAAGAATTTCTGTGTGCTGAGGAAACTTTTATTAAGCATGAAGAACAATCTGTAAAATTTTACTTAGGGTAGAAAGATAAGAATAAGTTTAAGACAAGAAATTGACAGTTCACCTTTTTGACTACTTGGGATCTGATATATCATGGACAGATTTTTGAGATTTGGGATATTTATATGTGTGTATATGTATGCACACACACAAATATATACATGCACACACACTTCTGTACTCCATGTGTTGCTGCAATGCCTATGAATTGTAATGTAAGCATGTGTGCTTGGCTCATTTTTGATTATTTCAGTGCTTATTAAAATGCAGGATTTTTGAAATTTTTGAAAAGCCAACATAATTAAACTCCTCCTGAAAGAGAAAATTTTGGTTTGTCTTGTTCCACCTAAACCAGGGAATTCCCTGTAAATTACCAGCCAGTACTTCCCTGATGACAGACTCATCTTCTGCATGTAAACTTTTCTTCCCTTCAGAATTTAGGCAAAATTCATACAGATATGGGCTTTGTCAATGACTCCTCCAAGGTCTTCTTTCTAGCCTTGTTAAAAATTGACCATCTTTGTAAGAAAATGACATTTGCATAATTTTGAGAGTTTTTCATGCCTCCAGAAGAATGGATTACGGTAATCTGAAGTACTAAACATGCTTGGTTTGCATCACTAACTGCAACAGATGCAAAGGGTGTCCTTTTTAATGATATCTTGCTATAACTTATCAAACTTATTTGTGCATAAGGTAGCCTTCCCTAACTAATTCTAATAAAACATCATGATGTAATGCAGCATCGTGTGCTCCAGATGCCAGCATATTTTGATGGCTTAGAGTTACATCTGTTCTACAGAGGACTTCCTGCCTTTCATGATGAACCAGAAGTAGAGATCTATGATTTAATCAAAATTCAACTTTATTAACTTAGGTCATCTGAGAATTCACACAGTAGAGGCCGTAATCCTAGAACTAATCACTCTTTCATTTGAAATGCTCCCTATCAGTCTTCAGTATCTTGCTTCTAAAATCCACCACTATTTTTACGTTCTTAGTAGCTGATATTACAAGTTCCATAACAATAATTTTTATTTATTTTAAGACATTGTCTCAATCTGTCTCTGGGGATCAGAAAATCAGACTCTGCATGGCATGAGATCTATCCAGGATACCTATCAGTAGAAGCTGCCAACAATTCCCTTATTCTTATCTACCATGGTTTTCAAAATCAATTATCCCCAAATTACTGAGGTATCAAATATGATAATTCAGTTATTTCTTAATTCAGACTGTTTTGACGTCATCAGCTAAAAATGATTTGGCATTTTCTTTTCCAAAATTTTTACTGCAATAATTTTACCGGGAAAAAAATGCCCTACATTAATTGCATTTTTTTCATCCACTCGTTAACTTAATAGAAATAAATCCAAAGAGTTTACGTGTGGTGAAGAATAATAATTTCTGAAATCTCCTTCCTGAAAACTGTAAGAGAGGTATTGAATAATTTGAGTGGTTCATCTAACTTCCCAGTCCACTATGAGAATTTTCTTTTAAAACAGCTTCTATGAATGGAATGCCTTCCTTTTACAGTTAGTAAAGGTTAATATTGTAGACCCTCTCCTGTATATTTGTTTTAAAGATGGAGTTCTGCTGCAAAAAGAAGGAGAAATGAAGAAAACCTTGTTTATGAAATGCTTACATTAGTTCCACGTGAAGCCACTGATTTGAAAAAATAAATAAAACAGAGTGGGGGGAATAGGAGAGGGGGAAAAAAAGTCAGACTAATTTTGGGTCAGTTATACATTTTCTAATCATTCTTCCAGGAAATGGTTGGTGATTAAGTTTTGATAAAAAAAAAAATCAAGAGTCTGGATGAAGACATATGAGAAAAATATGAGTTTACTCTCTCACAAATCTGAAAGCTGTTAATAATTTACTTTTTTCTCCTGATTTTCCCAAGCTTCCTTGAAACTTATACTCTAGAAAACATTGGATTCTACCTATCAGTCTATTTATTTGGTTTTTTAAAAATCAGTCAATGCTTTGTGTACCTTCAAGGTGCCTTTGTTTCCTTGGGTATAGGATATAATGCCAAAGTGTATTAAAAATTACAAAGTGTATAACCAAGTTATTCTTGATGCTAAAGATAATTTTTTTCTCTTTTTTCCACCCTTCTTTCTTTTCTCCATCCCTCTCTCTGAATAATGTAATGCAAAACACTTGGGAAATGAGAGCCTGTCAACCACAGTCATGCTGCAAAGATTGTTGTAGGAATGAGACCTTTTTATATAAAAACCCACACAGGTAGCAGTAGTACAGATTCCTAGAACTATTACCTAATTATTTGCTAGTCCAATGCTAGTGAAATTACCCATCAAAATTAGAAGAGCCTCCATTATAAAGACTTCTTGCCAAGGTTGTTGTTTCCACCCACTGTAGTGTATTTTTGACATGAGGACACTAGTTCATTAGGGTCAACGATTCATTTTATATGGTCCAGTAAACAGCCAACTTAATGAAAATTTTTGGCTGATATTTCCTTGTAGCTGGCATAACAAACAGCTGACTAAAGTGTTCCAATGTTCAGTGAACAATGATAACAGTGTCTATTAAGGGTGTGCAGCTATGCCAAATACAATCATATATAATCAGCTGCACCAGAAATCCCTGTCGACACATTGCAGAATATCATCAGTCAGATGATGCATCTGCTACAAGTGGCAGCTGTTGTGCTCTGGAGTGTAGACAATTAGACATGAATATACTCCTTGGGCTATCTGCAGCACTCAAGCATGGTATTAACTGACACCTGTTAAGCTGTAATCCCTACAGTTTAGACATCTATCCATGATAATTACTGAAAATACAATTTGGGATATCTAAAGACAAGAGATTTCATAAATAACAGTGAGCATGACAGCACCACTTCATGTATTTTTGGACTTTTGGAAAAGCTCTTTAAATAGTTCACAAATGGTCAGGCTTATTAAAATTATAAGCTTCTTAGCAAAGTCATAAATGCCAAGTACCAAATTTATTGACATGTAGTTTAGTATGTGCTGCAGTCTAATTTTTTGTATGTAATTAGTGAAGTAGTAATAAGTAATACTGCAGAAGAATTAACTATGTGAACAGGAGAATCAGAGAAAAAAAAAATCTCTGTATGTAAGGTTCTAAAGAAACTGAGCATAAATCATTGCCATTGGCATAAATATTTGCACAGGCAGTGAGCTGAGATTTTTATTGGATTTATATATTTTTTACCAGTTCTGAATTTTTCTTCATATCACTAGATTAGGTGATAATTTTGATTATCCTTCTGATTTTCTCTGGATGACATTTTTCTTGTAGTGAGGAAATAATCCAGAGGTTTATTAAATTGTGGAATATATCTACAAGAAATATGAACTGCTGCAGATGTCCTCAAAAAAAAAGAGTGAAAGAGTAAGAAGAGATTTTGTATGAAATCTAATTGAATAGAATATTAAAAATATGGCTCTCAAGACACTATAAACATGTAATGCCTTATTCTAATAACTGTTAGAGATGTTAATTTGCTAACTGCAAATCTATTATCACTTTTTTTTTAAAGCACAGTGGGAAGCATCAGGTTAACATCACTAGAAAAAATATTTTTTTCCTTTAAAGCTTGTTGTATTGCTGAAGATTCGTTTCTTAGCTTCATCTAGTTTTCTTGATTTTTTAAATTAATTTTTTTAAAAATTTTTAATCCTGAATAGTCCTTAAACTGGATCTAAGGCATTAAAAAGAATCTGATCTTAAATCACTGCATATTATTTTATTCTCTGATTTTGGGTAAAGCCCAAGGAGCATGAGGTACAAAGTCATTTACTGATGTACATACTGATAACTTAGCTGCTAACCCTGAGAGCAGCCTGATAAAACTTACTGAAGACTGGAGCCTACCAGCAGTTGAAGCCTTACATTCTTGTCTGTAAGACTGGAAGCTTAGCAACAGGCTAAGAGAGGGCAAAGCACTTAGAATATTCTCTGATAAAGGAGAAAAATCCAACATTTGAAAATAGCTAAGTTAGTTTTTTCCATGCAGAAAACACTAAACAACATATTGTGATGATTATTTAGATGTCTGGAGAGCTCTGAGCCTGAGAAGGCACCGGCCAGAGTGCACTCACTAGCAGACAATTCCTTTCCCTCCAACAGTACTTACCATGCTGCTTCACACATCAGACTGAGGGCACGAAGTGCTAGAGGATGAAGAAAATGACAAGTACCTCAGAAGTCAGCAGTAAATACAGCACAAGTAAGCAGGAATTGGGATTTGACCAGGAGCTAAAGCCAAATGTACTTGGGAAGGCTGAAGCCTTGCAGGACGATGAAGACACCAGCTGCAACAACTCCAAGCACTGATTACCAAGCAAACACTCAGCAGGCCCACCTGGAGTCTTACTTAGATAATTTTTTTAAATCCCATTTTCCCCTCAGCCAAAAACCTCATTTTGTCTTGCTCTATGCTCAGAGAAGGATGAGATTAATATGTGGGATGAATTTTATTGCAATAAACATTTTGAGAATATGACAATAAGCAAATTACCAGGAAGAAAAGTATTACTAGGAAAGGAAGAAATATGACCAAAAGTTATTCAAAGGCTATTTCGCTGAACAATAAAATAGTCAAAAAAACTAAAAATGCTGCCTCTGTGGTATGTTTTTAATACATATTTGGGAAATGAGAATTAAAGGTCCAAGCAATGACCGAAGAATGGGCTTTACTTGCTTTCTAGCATAGCCTAATTAATGTGCATAGGGAAGATTGATTACAGGTCTCTGTAATTTCATTGTTTTTCAAATTCAGGAGTGTGTATGACTCTTGTTAGAGATGTGAATAACACCAGAGGAACACACGTAACCTCCGCAGGAACACTTTCAGAATTGTAGATTTAAAATCCTCAGTCATCCTGTTAAGACTGCACTTTAATAGAAATGGAACCTTCAGTCTAGTGGCACTGAATATTAAAAGGGTTGTAGAGGAGTATTGATGCTAGGGGATAGGTGAAAGCCAACAGGCCCACAAGAGCACCTGGTTCAGAATGAGGAATCCCCTGAGAGGATGTGGTTAATATTCATGTATCTCTGAAAGGCCAGGAGGGAATAAATATAAAAATAGTGTGGACGAACCAGACTGCTAGCCAGGCTGTCTGACTGGCATGTGCAACGTCAACAAATGCAGAATCACAGAATCACACAGAAATAATCAGGCCAGAAATAAAGACCTTTGAGTTCTTCAAGTCCAACCTATGACTCAACACCACCATGACAGCTAGACCATGGCACTAAGTGCCACACCCAGTTGTTCCTTAAACATCTCCAAGGATGGTGACCCCACCACCTCCTTTGGCAGTTCAATGCAGTATCTAATCACTCTTTCTGCGGAGAAAATAATCCTTTCTTTGGAATCAAAGTAAAGCAAAGCTAAAATTTATTTTCTGTGCCAGAACTACAAGCCTAATGCAGAGGATGCTGATGGTACTGAGGATATTCTCACACTCAATGTATTCTGTGTATCACACAGAGCAGAAGAGCTAAAACACTAGAGAATATATGCAGAACAAAACAAGAAAATCAGGTGTTAGTTAGTGACCAGGACTGAGTGGGATTTATCTGAGAGTTCTCAAGTATTGTAAGAAGAAACTGCAGAGAGGATGGGGTCTCTTGAAGGCTGAAGGAGACATGTTTAACTTTTATGGGAGTGGATAAAGTGGTTCCAGAGCTATTATTCATTCAGTTAGGGGAAGTTCAGACTGGACATTAGGAAACATTTCTTTATGAAAAGGGTGATCAAACACTGGAATAGATTTCCTAGAAAGGTGGTTGATACCTGAAGCCTGTCAGTGTTTAAGAGTATTTTGGTCAGCAATGAAGTGGTCAAGAAGTTGGACTAGATGAGCTCTGTATGCCCATTCCAACTGAAACAGTCTATTCTGTTATATTCTAAATCCCACAATAAAATAACTAAAGGCAGTCAGTGAAATTACTTGAAGATGTGTTTAAATTAGATAGAAGAATGTTCTTGTGAACTTGCTGCCACAGAAAGTAACTGTCAGCAGTTTTAAAAAAGGATTACGTGGGAAAAACTCACTCACAAAAGCTTCATAATCCAATACCAAAGGTATGAGGCTGGGAATGTAACTGTAGGTACTGGGGGAGTCTCTGGGGAAGGGACTGTGTAAATTGGCCAGACACCCATGCTGTCCTTAAATACCATCCTCTGCTGCCACTGCCAGTCTGACCTAGACTTGGACTTTGGTTGGGCTAAGTGCATTGACAGGGTATTTTTTCCAGAGTTCACAGAAGTCCAGGGGGAATGTAACAGGAAAACTGTGCAGAGTGATATCTAAGGTGTTTTATTCAGAGGGATATTAGGATAATTAAATTTGTAATTATGACCAGATTTTTAAACTTGTCTTATAAAATGAAGCATTACTTCCATGTGTTATTCTTTTAATCTTGAGAAGGTAAGGATGTTCACCCAGAGATCTTTCCCAATACTACTTGCTACATATTCTTACAGAAAGAGTCCTAAGTAGTTATAAAGTTAATGGATAAGGAAAAGAGACAGCACAAGCAGAATTATCATGATTGAAGAAAATGCATAACTAAACATTTTTGCTAATGATTATTCTCCACAGAATAAAGCTGACAGAGCAGTCAATTCTTATACAGCTAACAGCCAGATCTACCAATACAAAATCTGCTATTACAGAGCTGTTATTTTCATGTGGGCAAAACTAAAAACTGTAATTTTCTTCCTTTTCTCTTTTCCACTATACAATGATTATTGCAGGTGTGAAGAAAGTTTCATTCTTCTTTTGTTCCAGCTCCTCTGCGTCCTGTAGTAATAAATAGGGCAGTCATGAAGCTCAGAAGATTTTTAAAATTTACAAACTGATTTCTTGTTTGTTTTTTAAATCCCTCTCAAAGACTCCAGAGTTGCAGAACAACTAGCAATATACACTGACCATCTGCACCACCTTCATTTGTTGACAATTGAAATTTATTTTCTACGTCCTGTGGAATTCATGACTGATAATGTGTGTTCACACCATCCAATGCATCTGGGAAGACATTGTCAGTAAGAGAACATCAGAATGAGAAACTGTGCCATGGCAGATGAAGTTTGGAATCAAGTTGCTTTCACCTTTCATGTGCAGGGTGAAGGTTTTATCCATGTTTCAAGGCTTCAAATTTAGATAATTTCTAGAGGTGTATATGTGAAATATACCCAATGCCACTGATTCACTTTGCTGATTGATGGCATTTAACCTCAAAGACAAAATCAGTATGTTCTTATAGTCAGCAGGGCTTTTTAGGAATTGCTCAAAACACTTCAACATAATAGATTCTGATATAATTCAAATCAAGAGTAAAAATAGTTATGATGCAGAGGGCCAGTGGTGCATAGAAGTCACACATAGATCTGAAAAGGAAAATAGTGATTAATGTATCTTCTCAAGAGCAGCTTTACTCAACTAAAATAAGCAAAATTGAAGCACTGTGGAATAGTCAGAATAGTCTTTAACCTTCATTATTTTACAATAAATAAGCTTTAGACTGGAAAGGTATTGCCTTACTTTGCTGGATATATGAAGACTGATCCAGCAAAATATTTTATCATGCTTCTAACTTCAGAAATTTAGAAGTTCCATTAAATTTACTGGAATGATTCACATACTTAAAGCTAAATACATATTCAGAGCTTTGGAAGAGCTTGACCTAGATGTTGAGTGTAGTGACAAAACTATATTAAAGATAAATAAATCCAAAGGATAAGTTGATATTAATTAAATTATAGAACTAAATATATATGAATTCTCCACAAAAAACCATAGAAAAATATATCCCACTTAGACAAAAGACATGTGTGATAATACAAAATGCCATAAAATATTAAAAGGATTAGCATATAGGTTAATATAATTTCCCAATTAATTATACTAGCAGAAAAGGTCAATAAATTGAAGGTGCACATTTCACAGAATTTTCTACTAAAGAACTTTATTTACATTTATTTAAAAATTAGTATAATTTAATTTGTGGTATCTCACAACATGATAATACATCATTTACTTCTAAAAGGGAATAATACACCATTTAGAATTTTCTTTTTGGAATGTTAATACTTTGTCACACAATAGTCTAACTGAACTGATATTTCTTAGGCAAACTGTACAGTGTCAATTTTAATTAAATGTTTGCTTGTTAGATTTGATAAAAATAGATAGGAAAATCACCTAAAACAACAGAAATTCCACTGTTCTGTAAAATGTGAGATAATATGATTTAAATGTATTTTTCCCTTTCAGTTCTCAGGAACATGTGGCCACTAATAAAGTTTTGTGGTTTAGGTATATAATTTAAATCTCTTAAAAGTACATTATATACTATAGTTAAAGAAAAAGGTAAAAAAACCACATTATATTAATGCCATGCAAGATTTTGGAAACTGGAGGTAAATAAACAAATAATTTTAGAAGCAGCTCCAGGAATCTGCTTAAGCCTGTGGTGACTCGCTCACGAATGTATGCTCAACGTGCATGAGAAGAGATGTTCATTATCACAGCACCATAAAATGGACTGGCATGGTGTCCTAGACTTTCCCAAAGTAATAACTGAAGTACCAAGAGTTTAAGATCAGAATTTTAGGAGGTCTACTAGAATCCAGTAGTTTATGCTAGGAAATTTGAAGATGAGGTGGCAATAGTCATCATAGAGAATAAATGCCTTTATGAAAGATTTGCCCTGCATGTGAATTAATTCATATGTAGAGACATAAAATATTTCTTTAGATGGTAATTCAGGAAGACACATCTGGGCTTGAAAATTGTGTAATGTGATGTGAGTAGAGATAAATGTGCTTAAAAACCTGAACACAAATGTGTGCTTTCATCAGTCCCATTCTTTGGCTGATGGATCAATCTTTCACGAAACAAGAAAACTGCTGTTTCCAAAATGCTTGTAAGTAGAACTGCTTTCTTAATTATTCTTTCATTCATATACGTATATGTGTGTGTGTGTGTATGTGTGTGTGTGTGTGCGTGTGTGTGTGCGTATGCATGTGTGTCTGTGTGTACACACGTGTTGACTGCTGTGAGATCACAGCACAAGTCTCTTTGTTTTCAGATGCTGCTTGGAAAACCAAATAGAACAAAAGGAAAGAGAAATAAGGAAATAAGAAAATACCTTACAGTCCAGATTCCCTCCTCTAAAAAAAACTCAAATTAAAGAAACAAGCAGAACCTCACCAATCTATAGACTATTCTCCATTTTCTAATTCTTGTTCCAGCTACTTTCCATTTACACTGCTGTAGCCTAATGTAAGCCTCAGTGACTTCTTCCAGAACTGTATTTTTGTACATAAAACTTTCTGTCTTCTATACAGTTTTCATGGCTTACAGCTTCCACATATGTGCCTATCTTCACAGAGAGGCCAGAGAAGCAACAGAAATTTTCTGATTTTTTTCTTACTGCCCTGTTGCTATGAATAGTACATTTCTGGTCTTGAGAAGGACTTGTGAATCAATGCTATCCTGGAGCTTTCCTCTGCTTTCTGCACTTTGGCATGATATATTTGACAAGGTCAGAGAGGTAAAGAGAAATTTTAACATTTATTTAGGGTTTTCTTCCCCTTTAAACAGTAAACCTGTTCTAATACCACTCTTTGTCTCTTTTCCTATGCCTTTATTCTCCTTCCATGTTCTTTCTTTGTGTGCTCCTCTTCTCCTCCTGCCTTCTGCTCTACCATAGCAGTAATTATTATCTTGATCAATAACCAACCCCATGCTGCAATTAATATTTCAGCCTTGGTAGATGCCATCATATGTTTCTCTTCCCTTTATACCTAAAAAGAGGGATTAAGGTAAGTGTAAAGATAGACCACGCAACAAAAATCAAGCCAAAACCCAATGGAAAGAATTAATTTTTCTATTTCCTCTCCTGTGCAAAAGGGAAGGGAAGCAGCATGGTCAATCTTTAAAAGTGAGTGGGAAGGCCAGGAATATCAAATCTATTTCTTCCAGAAACAGGGCAACTCCTCCACTGCAACGAAAACACTGAGCCAAAATATGAAAAGGCAGCAGCAGTAGATTTTTTTACCAGTTCTTTATGATTCATTTTGGACATCTAGTAATTTTTAAATTTGGTTTTGACAAATGACTGAAGACTGAACAATTATTTAGAGATTCCTTGTGGGGTAGTCAAAGTGATACTTGCAGGTAGAAGCCGGAACAATTTGCAGAGGAAAAATTACACTAATGTTAATGATGAATTTTAGAAATGCACTATAAAAAGTCATGGACTATGACCATTTTTTTTTTTTTTTGGTAAAAAGCTTTAATGAAAATTTAAAACTTAACCCAGAGACACAGAGTTTGTCATTATTTCCTATTGACTTTACTGGGGTTTGAATCCACCCTACTGTACTGGCCCATTTTCACCTCTTTCTCCCATAAACAGAGGTACATATTCAGACAGAGAGTTCATTGTCACCTTCTCTTTGAGAAGCACAAAATTCATACCTAGGTTACACTGCTTTTCTCCTTCCTGATGCTGGTTTTTAAAAGCGCAAAGAAAATAAAGGACAAAGAAAATTTCAAGGATATAAAGATACAAAAATGATTTGCAGACCTGTTGGGGTGAGTTCCAAAGGAGGGCCACAAAGATTATTACAGGGATGGAATATCTCTTCTATGAGAAAAGGCTGAGAGAACTGGGGCTGTACAGCCTGGAGAAGAGAAGGCTCCAGGGAGACCTTAGTGCAGTACTTAAAGGTGGCCCACAAGAAAACTGGAGACAGACCTTTTACAAGGGCATGAAGTGCCAGCACAAGGGTTACTGGCTTTAAATTTAATGAGGTTAGGTTTAGATTGGTGAGGCACTGGCACAGATTTCTCAGAGAAGTTGTGGATGTCCCTGGAAACGTTCAAGATCAGGTTGGAGATGGGGCTTTGAGAAAGCTGTTCAGTGGAAGGTGGTGGTGCCCAGGGCAGCAGAGCTGAATCTAGACACTTTTTAAGGTTCCTTTCAGCCCAAACCATTCTAGGAATCTATGATACATCTTCACCTGAGTTTGTTTCCATTTCTCTGAGGCTTAGGGAGAAGTCTTCTGACTGTTTTTACTGTTGGGACACAATTTAGATTTCCTGCCTGTGCATCACTGTCCTACACATCCCTGTACAGATCAAGGAAACCACTCCCTCTGTCTGTCTCTCGAAGGTTATTGCAACACCACGTCTCAGTTATCCTGGGGAGCATGGAGCTGGAAAGCATCCTGACTCTTTTCTTCACAACATTTAAATACTTTAGATGACCCTTTTCCTCAACATGAGTAAATGCCCTATATCTTGTTGGGTTCCATGGTAACATGGGGAATATTATTACAGATGTTTCTGTAGTTATTCTATTTACGTTATTTTGTGTAGTTATTCTATTTCCGTTATCATCAAGGGTTTCTTGCCTTCCAGAGATCACACAAAACAACAGAAAGGCTTGCCACTGTATAAGAAATCAGAGCATTAATTTACCAAGGATGAATGAGAAAGTCAGTCATGAACTGAAAGGAATAATATTCTGTTGTTAATAGGGGTTTTAAATAGCTATCTTTATACTATTTAATATTTTAGCTCTGTTTTTTCCTTTCAGATTTGTAAAAATAAATAAGCTCATTGGTACAGATAGACAAATAATGAGTGCAGTGATTCCTTTTCTATTTAAAAAAAAAAGATGTAACAGGATTGGATAATTTTCCTTTTTATTTTATGGTATTTTAAATACATTAACTGAATGACAAAACATCTGAGAAATCAAAAGTTGTTAAAATCTTTCACTCTAGAAGTTTCATTCTAGTAAGATAGACTAAAAATGATATTTACCTATGTGTGTTTTCCTTCTTATATAACTTCTGCTGTCACAAAGCAAATAACCTTCCCCTTGACAGAGTTTAAGTAAGTCACACAGGAAGCATCCTGATAGAGACAGCAAAATTCTTTCTGTTGCCTATATTTTTGTTATTTGTGAGGAAAGGAGGATGCTTAAGGGGACAACTGAAGCTCAGCTGAAGAGTTAAGAGTGGGTGGGAGTGAAGAAGGAGGATTTGACTTACTAACTGTTGCAGTGTTTGAGACAAGAGAACTGAGTAAACATCCCCTAGAAAGAAAACAATTTATGTTCTGAAATATATCCTTAGAAATAAGTTGCTTTGCTAGAATGCAGATCTCTCAGTGATAAAAAAATGACTGTATGCAAGCTCTCAAAATATCATAAAGCACAGAAAACAATACTTCTTGCCTTCAGTAATGCATCTCTTATGCTTAAGTCCTACTTTGCATTGTGCTCTGGGTGATGCTGAAAGCTCAACTTCTCCCTTGTGGGTCTCTCAAACAGTCAGGAGCCACACATGGGACTAAAAGCAACTTTTACTTCTCAGATCAAGTCATGCATTAAATGAAGCTGGTTAGCCCTAGGCCAAATTTTTTAATATAAATTGCTGTCACTGCTTAAACATGTCAGAATTGAAGACACTTCTAGGGCTGGACACTCCTTAAAAAGGTGAAATCCACTTAAAGTTTTCCCAAAACTCAGCAAAACTTTCAAATTTCAATTTTTAGGTTTTTTTCCTTAGTTACGTAGGCTAGATTTTATTGTGGTTTATGGACTCTGATCAGACTGGATATACAGTATAAGATTTTACCTCAGCTCTTCTGAAACTATTCCTGTCCTGGCTTGTATTGCGGAAAGATCAAATAGTACTTTCAAATTCAAACAACATAATCTGAAGCTCAGTTCAGTGTTTCAGAGGAGACATAGCTATATTTTAAATAGAGAGCTTGTATTAAATTCTAGTCCCAGTGTGGGCTGTGTTGAATCAGCACAATGCATATGGTAGATTTTTGTTTCACTTATTTTCTATTTCTCTTTTATTGGCAGTATTTTCCCCAGGCTGGACTACTCCAACCCTGAGTAAAATGGCTCAGAATATTTTTTCTTACTGTATCAGCTATCATGTTTTAGTCACTTGAGTCTTATCAGTCTATATTACTGACAGTTCTATACAACTGTTGCTGTGTACAGAAATTGCTGATTTTTTAGGCATTGTGAAGCTAGTTGCCGTCTGGATATTGATGAAATCATAATATGGCATCAAGGAGCTCAGTGTAAACAGACCCACTAAATGCTCACCTTGGTTTTAGTCCGAGCCCTGTGCAGGGCTGTGCTGTTACCAGCACTGACACTCCCCAGGGTAAGCACAGAGAACATTTGTCTGCATTGATGACACCACCACAAAACCTTTTACATAACTCTGTAATTCTCAAGTGGCTTGTAAACAAGTGCAGTTTAAACATGAATATGCAGTTTAAGTTTATTCTGGCAAGATACAAAGGAACTTGAGAAGTGTAATATGCTTTTATGGTAGATGATATAGCAGCACCGTAATTTAAACATTACTAATGCTGCTGTAGAAATAAAGCCTACACTTCTTTAAAATTGGGTTTTCTTAACATAAGTACTGCATTTAAATGCAGTGTCTGTTGTTTTCAAAAAAATGTTTGAAATAAAACTGTACTGTAGTCTGTGCATGAGGACAAAACAATTGAAAAACAAATTAAAGCCATTACCATGCAGCTAATGTAGATGGAGGTAAGGCAACACAAACTAACAAAAGCAAAATCTATCAAAAAACCCCAGAAAATCTAAGTTTCTTATCATCCACTCTACATGTTCTTCTCATCCTTAGCAGGATTCCTGTTTGATTATTCTTGAAATTAGTTCTGGTATGTTTCCTATTTAATGTATCAAATTTATTTATAGTTAAATGGTAGCACCAGATGGAAATGCTAGGACCAAATGAAAGAAGTACAGGAGACGTTTTAAACTGAGTGTTAATTACATGCTGAAAAAGTTCTAGCTTTCCAACAAAAAACAATTTCCAACTTCCAAAACCTTGCTATTATTTTCATTTAAAAAATCAAAGGTAAATAAAATAAAAATCTTAAAATATTCAGAGTACTGCTTTTGAATAATGTTATCCACAATTTTAAGACAGACAGTCCATTAAATAGAAAAAAGATTTGATTTACATAAAGCAAGAGAGTACAAAAGCACAGCTTTTGTAATTTTGGTAATATTGCAGTTCTACAAACATATTGCATAGTATGTGTAAGAAAATAGTTCCCATCTTTTTATATATACTTCTATATACAAGAAAACCATTAACATGAAGGTTACAAAGCAAAAATGGTTAGCAGACCTTTACTGAGTAGTGTTTGGAACAATACAACACAACACAAATTTTGATCCAACTTTCATGTGCATTACAGTGAATCAGCTGATAACAAGTCCATAGTCCAAAGTTTGTGGGTTTTTAATTTGTTTTTTATTTAGCACTTTTTTAGAATCTAAAAACAAAGCAAAACAAACAAATAAAACAAAATCCCCCTAAAAGATACATTATGTTAGCAACCAAATTTTTAAAACATCCTTCATTAAATCCTTCTAGACATTTATGGCTCTGTCTTCCAGACTTAATAACCCTCTGCATCTAATATGCTTGAAAGTGAATTATTTTATCCAGTCAAGCTAATTTTGCAAGCAAATCAGTATAACTCCATTTCAAAGAAGCAATGTCTTGGTATGTTTTCTTAGGAACACCAAAAGACCCTCCATATGCATGAATAGTAATGTAATTGCAAAACACTGACAAAAAATTTAAACCCTGGAAAAAAGTGAAAAACTACAGCTCAAAATGCTGCACAAATCTAAACTATGTTACATTTCATGTTGTAATTACAACTTTTCATCTCTTCATTCCAACAGAATTAGTAGAAACAGCAGTGTCATAATGTTGGATATAATAGAAGTGTCTGTCTTTGGTCTTAACACTTAAACAATGAATGAACTGCGATACAAACCATACAGCTGACAGTGCTCAGAGAGGTTGGCTAATGCTTTTACTTTTCTCTTCTTTTTTCTTCTTTTTTTTTTAACAAGAAAGAGACAGCATCCTATAATATGACACAAATGGCCAATAAGTTCTTTGCAGATATTTTGTTGCTGTCATCAGGATGGCACCCTAATTTTTTACTATGGTTAATGCATTGAAATCACTTTAGGAATACTCCTTGAAATCATGTGGGCTAGAAATACTTTTTAAAATACAAACTTTTTTCTTCCTTTCTTACAGTTTTCAATGGATTTAAAGAAAGACATCAATATTATGAAATTCACCAGAATATTAAGACTTTATGAGAACTTGTTATTCCATCTCATAGGTTGTTGAAGCTCTTAAATATGCTCTAGTTCATCCTGATGAGACTCCAATAAAGAATATCCTGACAGAGCAGAGCCATGTGGACTTACTGGGTTGGTTTTTTTGGAGTTCTGTGTACTACCCACATATCTCTTCTGAGTTTTCTTCACACAAAGTGGCAAATTATTTCAGTCTTGCTGTTAAAATTAATCTAGTAACAAAAGGGTTTTCTTCCTCCCTGCCCATTCCCAACCAAGTTGGTGTAAAATTTATTAAGGTTGGTTCCTTCCATCCAGTGAACAAATAGCAGGTAAATAATCTCCGAAGGTGAAGAACAAATAGAAATTATTCAGTGGACAATTCATGACAAAGTATCTGCAAGTCATCCTACAGGTTTATTTGATGAGAAAAAACCTCCTTAGCTTACCTGTATACAATTTGTAGGAAGCCCCACTTTAAGTCACCTAATAGATTAGTCATTATATTTGTTCATCTTTTAAGCAACAGGTGTATGTAGATGTGCACAGATAATGAATACACATAGATGTGTCCCTATACATATCTTTTTACTTTTCCTCCTGAAATTCATGACTGTCTCTACCATTCTATTACTTGTGTGCATAAGAAAAAGACATCCATATCCCTGCAGTTATGAGTGCATTTTATGGCTACACTTTTTCATGTTCTATTGTCACCTTCTTTGTCATCTGTAACTCTTTTTGCCCCTCTTTCTGTCTGAAAAATCCTCATGTTCTAATATATTTCCTTGCAATATTTTCTAGTATAATTTCCTCCAAAGAAGAAAACTCTCAAATAGACAACAACTCAGCTGTTAACAGCCTTCTTTTGAAGACATAGAATAATCAATTCAAAATCTTCATTTATCTGTTAAAACCAGCAAATAGAGACTTCTTGCTATGGGGTAAAATTCACACCTCTGAAGAGGGCCAATGGTAAGGCAAGCACCAGTCAAGCCATTGAAATGTCTTGTGCTGGTCTTCTGCAGAAGAGTGAATTTCCCCTGAAGTGAAAACAAAGTCAATCTTATTAGGTGGTAATAAGATGCCAAGGCAATCACCATGCTATTTGCTCATTTTCATTTTTTTTCCTCTAAAAATATGTATTTTTTTAAAGTGTGTAGAAATACCCACCTTGCACCATCTCCCCTGGCTTTAGAATTACTTTGCAAAAACTCTCATTTCATTGGTGACCTTAGATTCAGAAGCCTATAAAAATACAAGCAAGGTGATGTAATTTAAATAGTAGAATTAAAGAGCACACTTACCTCACACAATCAAGCCATCTTCCACAATAGGAAACATTTTTATATTGTTTTACTTTCCTGGGTTCTGCAAGTTTCAAGATACTCTTGTTAATCAATGCTGTGACAAATTTACCAGCAGCATACCAAAGTATTTTTTATAAGATTTCAATTAACAATGAACCAAAATAAGTATGAACATTGATACAAGAAAGAAATCCCACATGAAACTTGTCAAAAAAGAAAGCCAGTAGTGAGATCTGAGTGCAAATCTGGCTGCATAATTTAAACAGAGACCTGGTAAAGGCAATGTAATATCAATGTACTTTTTAATACTGAATGTTGTTTAATATGTGGTTTTATATATACTACTATTACTTTGAAACCTCAGCAACAGATGGTAAACAAAAGAGAATAATAAATGTGAATGTCATACAAGTTGTTAGTGCACTGCTCCTCAGCACCACGTTACATTACTACCAATGTTTGTAATGTGTTCAAGTGGCAGCGGATAGACATAGTCAGAAAATGGGCAAGATGTACCTTTGAAGATTTCTCCCTTGGTTTTGTATTTGCCAATTATAAGAACCTTTTGAAGAGCAATACACTGATCAACAAACATATCACCAGAATTTCCTTCTTTACCCTGTTCTTCTTTTCCAGAAACTGTGTGTTCTACTTAAAGCAATTGCTTCACATGCAATGGCCTCGAAAATATTACATAAGGTCATTCAGATCTGACAAACAGGAGCATTTCTTTTAAACTTTTAAAGGAATATTGCTGAGCATCTCCAAAATTTACCTAGTGTACAAAACCCTAGACTTAGTAGACAAATAGTAACAACACATTTTTAAAGAAACCAAACTCAGGGAGGAATTCTGTCTCTTTTTGTATTAAAAACCATTTACTGAATTTGTTTAGTAAAGCAAGCATCACACAATGCTTTAAAATTTTAAAATTCAGGGATAAAAGTTTACTTCCAAAAAGATGAATGGAAAATTGTGCTTTCAGACAGTAAAGTTATTTATCATACAGGGGGAACCAATTCATCTCATCATCAGATTCTGGGTAAATTAATGTACTCTCTCTCTGTCTCTCTAGATATATATATATATGTGCAGTTCATATCCAGGTCCTGCAAAAATCTAAAACTATGTGCTTCACTTCAAGTAGCAAAGGCACCTGTGTTATTGTCCCTTTTGGAAAATAAGGTGATCTTATGTTCTAGGTTTCCTGATGAAGAATACATTGTTGAGTGGATCTCTCTCTCCCATCTCTGTGCTGGGCGGCAGCACAAGCCCCAGGAGAAGGCAGCGCTGAACTCCTGCTTACAGCGGAAGAAGCTGCTCTGCAGGCTGCTCGGAGCGTCGGGCTGGTCACAAGGGAAACCGAACTGAACTGTGAAGCTGAGGGATAGTAACCAAAGGCTATTCTGGTGTGAGGATAAAACGGAGTCCTTCTAGCTCCACAAGCAGATGTTGCTACTGGATTGACATGTGGAGCCTGCTCCTGCTGGGGACAGGTAGAGTTTACCATTGGGACAGGCGCAGAGCTCATAGATAGTCTGGCGAGGAGCTGAAGAGCTGGGTGAGGAGGAGGAGGAGGAGAAGGAGGATGAAAAGGACCCCACTGGTAGATTTCCCAGGCGGATTGTATCTGCGTCTAAAAATATCTAAAAAGAGGGAGAAAAAAAAGAATACATAAATTTCTATCAGCAGTGAGATGTATTTTAAAGAAGTGCTTTGAGGCAGCTGTGATTTTCTAGAAATATATTTTAAATTTTAGAAATATTTCATTAGAAGTATTATAAAGATATATTAGAAATTACTCTTTTTAGAAGTAAAAAAGCTGTAGGCATTTATTGTTTTTCATCTCTGTGTAGTCATTTCTGCATTAATAGTCATTATGACAATATATGCAATTACTTCATCGACATGTTTATTCAGGTACAAATATTATTATTCAAAAACATTTAGACAAGATTCTTGAGTAGGTTGAATTTTCACTTGAACATTTTATGATTAACATTTATTCATTCATGGCAGCAGCATATACTTGCTCTGGCAGAATTTGTATTTTAGTAAGTGTGAAGTGATACTAAAGCACATTCCCCAGTGTGCTCCTGTAAGCAGTTGAAAATATGTGCTGAACTGTGCTAAATTGTAGGGGCTTAACAATAGCTACTTCCAGAGAATAATTAAATGAGGTTACAAAGACATATGCACAAAATAAAGAGCTTTTTTGACCTAAATTAAGAGGAGCAAAGATTTCAGGTTAGTCTTATTAAGAAGGCCATCAAGATATTCCCATTTGGTTTTGAACATCGAGTATGATTAAAAAATATTGTGTTTTTTTCAATATGTCTTGGAAATAACATGAGTCAGTATCAAACTGTAGATACCAGTAACATTAATGAATCTCTGTTGAGTTCTCCAATACTTATACTTACATTTGCAGAAAACTGCATGTCTTCTACTGATTCAAACAGATGAGTGTCCAGCTGCTCAAAATTTTTTAAATTTTATTTTATTTTATTTTATTTTATTTTATTTTATTTTATTTTATTTTATTTTATTTTATTTTAATCTATGGAAAGAGTAAATAAGAGCTAAAGTAAAACCAGTCATTATCTCAGGAGAAGACTAGGAACTTCTAGAAGAAAGGTAACAAAATGACATTAAGCTCTGGAGGTGACACTTGAAGCTTAGGAAAACCTGAGATCCTTAAACACTTGCTAATGTTTTTTATATGTTATCTAAAATCAATGAAGCCAACTTGACATCATTGTACCACAAGGTTCACAGTACATGTAAAGAACCAAAAGAAATATGGAAAATATTGCTTTTTTTATTCTATAGGAGACAAGCATTATTTTATGATAAAATAAGAGTATATGGCAGCAAAGCAGTGCAGAAGCACTACTGAGGTCCTGCCATAGAGAAGTCAGGAACAGCAGGCTGGGAAAAAAAATAAAGTTTCTGTATAAAATTCCATACAGGGATTGATTCATATTCATGTTTCCATCCACAGCAGAAGCACTGTAAATGACTGGAATTATTGAAGGTAATATAGTCTGAAAGTAGCCCCAAACACTATAACTCCCCATCACTGTAAGTTCTCTAGCTCCCACAGTAATCATACTGTAGTGGAAGGAAATATTCACCAAAAGGGACAGAAAGGGAGAATCTCAGAGACATCTGCATGTCACAATGCCTGCTTTAATTCACGTTGTGACTGACAGAGGAAGTGATCACAAAGCTAAAATGTAGCGAACTATTACCTTTGTTCTGTAATTCACATAACAAAGGAATGATGTATTTAGACACACAATGTTGCCTGGAAATTCCAGTATTATAGACCTGAGACAATTAGTAGTCACAACCCATGAAGAAATAACTTTTATGTAAGAAATGTGGATGGTGTTGGCAACACTTTAATGTTTTGCTAGATTACAACTGAAAAAAAAAAAAGATTACACACGTTAAAACATTCATCTCAGCTAAGAGTAAATGTGAAAGTAACTACGGCAAATATAATATGAAAAAAAAATAACAGATGGGGGGAAAAAGAGTTTAACAACAAACTAGAAACTAGGAATTGGTAAAATGTGGGAAGGAAACAAAGGACACAATTATGAATGGAGTGACAAATAATTAAAAGTACTCTTTCACTTCTCATATCAAGCAAAAACAAATGGTAACAGGTCTATTAATAAAGTAGTAACAATAGAGTTATCAATAGCATTGCAAAAAATTCCAGTAGCATTTAACAATGCAAGGTCTGTGTAAGTATATCTTTTGTATTAAATAATGCTTAGCATAGTTCGGTGCTTGGAGAAAGATCAAAACTTGATGTCAGAACATGACTGTGATAAAATACTTTCAATTTCAACAGTAATTCAGCAGGATATTAAACTGGAGCTAGTAATGTCACAAACTTTTAATCAGCAGTTCTTGATAACTTTGAACAAATAGAGCTAAAAAAATCTGAGGGGCCTTTTGGACTTTTAATACTGACTTTCAGTAAGCCTTGTGCCATGGTTTAACCCCAGCCAGCAGCCATGTGCCACACAGCCATTCACTCATTCACTCCCCACCAGAAAGATCAGGAAGAGGTTGGAAGGGTAGAAGCTGGAAAACTCCTGGGTTGAGATAAAGACAGTTTAACAGTGAAAGCTATGCACACAAGCAAAGCAAAATAAGGAATGAATTCACTGTTTCCCATGGGCAGGCAGGTGTTCAGCCATCTTCAGGAGAGAAGGGCCCCATCATGCATAATGGTGACTTGGGAACACAAACATCAGCACTCCAAAGGCCCTTCCCCTTATTCCTTCTTCCTCCAGAGTACGGAATGTCCCTTTAGTCAGTTGAGGTCACCTGCCCTGCCTGACTGTGTCACCTCCCAGCTTCCCATGCACCCCCAGTCCCCTCCCAGCACAGCAGGATGAAAATCAGATAAGTCCTTGGGTCTGTATAAGCCCTGGTCACCAATAACAAAAACACTTCTACATTATGAACCTTGTGTTCAGCAGAAATCCAAAACAGAGCTCCATACCAGCTACTGTGAAGGAAATAAACACGGTCCCACAACACAAAACCAGAACACAAAGCACAGCCCCGTACCAGCTACTGTGAATAAACACTTTCACAAGCCAAAACCAGCACACCTTGGTATACTTGGAATATCAAAGAAGAAAAGAAAAATACTATTTCTATGGAAGCTGGAGACATTAGAATATCATACATGCAATAATAAAAAGCACTCCAATATAGAAGACAAGCGTGTAAGGCAACCCATCAAAATACAGTATGAGCTCTTCATACTTTTGGCAGATTGTGTGACTGACCATTTTAACAGCTTAGCTGCAGTCATGATGGGGAAGGTTAATGAGAAATCTGTAATACAAAATTAAATGGTTTCTAAAAGACATGTCTTGATTCAAACAAAAATTAACTCAAAAAATCAGAGAGCCTATGTGTCAGAGATCTGGCTGGAGTTAAATATCTTGAAATTTATTCTATTATTTGCTGTGAACTCAATAATTTTTCTTTTTGTTTACATCAGTACAGCTACTCTTCTACAATCTACCATCGCAGGTGTTCTGTAGAGTACTGCTCAAAGACTTTAATCTAGAGCACTTTACTCTGGTGTGCATTACAAAGTAGCTCAGTTGTTTTGCTCATTAAATGAAATTATCTTTAATAAGCATAGCTGTGCAGGCTTTTCCACTGGTATTTACAAATTTCAATCTGTGATGTACAACAGTCCAGGTTTATCTGGTATCATAATCCAGCATGATAGCTATCCAGGCCTGTCCCAGCATGCATCCCAGAGCATCTGGTGAGCAATGTGGGTACTAGGATATGGTGTCTGAGAAAAACAGAACTGGCTTCTTGAGAGGGTGATATCTGCTGCAGTGAGTCCAATTTAATCCCATCCCTGTAGCTATACCCTGGTGAAGCCTGTGTTGAAGAGGATTAATAAAGATGGTTTAAAGCCAGTGTTAAAATCTACCTTGTACATATGCTGTCAGGGTTATAAATGAGAGACAAAATTTAGAGATGCAACATTGCTATCTATTAGTTAAGTAGGAATCCAAATATACTGCCAGAGTAACCCAACACATTAGGAATTTCAGTGTACATATTTGAGGATATATGTTTTCTGTCCTCTGATCTGCTAAAACGGAAATTCATGGCTGAAAACTCCTCCAACACCAGCAAAACTTAAACTACTTACTGTTTTATATCTGATGTTATCAGGTGTTTAAAGAGAAGGGAAGAAGCGGCAAGAGAAAAAATTAAACAGTATGATGTTTCTAGGGAACACTGCTGCCAGATAATGCGTACATGGTCTTTCTCTAATCTGTTTTGCTGTGAGAGGTATGAGATAAGCCACTTAATACCTCACATGCATCAAGGCAATGTAGGCCAGTCATAGTCTTTCTGAGAGTCTCACTCCTCAGCAGATAAATAGGCACAAATAAAACCAAAGTCTTCATTCATTCCTGAAACATTGAAGGAGACTGATGGACAGATTGCAAGATGGAAAAGGCAGCTGCTACTCCGAGAAATGTTATTTCATGGAGAGCAGAATGCTAACAGCATCATGCTCTCTAAATACTTAAGGTTTAGAAATCCCAGATCCTTGCTTTGTCATGTGCATTTTAGTACAGAGAAAAATATATTAGTACTATATTGTTTAAAAGTATATCTGATTTCTGACTAATTAAAGAATCAAACTGAATCAGCCTAGCGTATGTGATAAGAATGGAAAAATGGTACACTTTTTATATACACTTTTTGCTAATGAAGATCTGCCATTCTCCTGCTCATCAGACTGTATTGTTAATCTGAACATTGAGAAGGAAAGGGAGAGGAGGGAAAGCCAGAAAACATAGATTATCTACAAAAAAAGAACTAAACTGAAGGAGCAAACTTTCAGTGGGAAATGTAGGCATGAGGTAAAAAAATCAAATACTTGTACAAGCCTTCAATAAAGAGATATGAACCTGTCATGTATAAAATTCTCTAATGGGTCTTAGTCAAGACAGCAAATGACAGTTTAAGTTGACACAGTCAAATTAAAAATTTAGGATTTATGGACAATGAGGAATTTTCTGTATCCATGAACTCTTGACTAAACAGGCTATTCTCTAGGGCTGCAAAGGCGTATTTAAGGTCTAATGTAGATAAGAAATGGCAGGAAACTGGAGGAAGTGTGAAAGAAAAGAAGGAAATCTGATAGGTGGGTATTAATCAACCAGTGTGAGTAGACACTGTAATGATGTCTCACTAAATAAACTTTTTGGATTCCTTTAAATATTCAATTATTCTGAATTACAGGAATGCAAGGTTTGCTCTTAGTCTTTTTGGTATTCTCAGAAGCATCCTACAAAGAAGATTATACAGATTAGGTCACTAGATTCAACTATATAATTTTCATATGTTGATGTATTTCAATATTCAAGGTTAAGATGAACCATAGCATAAATTGAAGCACTTTAGTTTGCATGCACCATTTATTCTAACACTTATCTGTGGCTTTCATTAAATCTAAATGATAGTTCTGAGAAAAGGAACAAAAAGTCATAATGAAAAATTAAAATATTAACTTGATAGCATATATACTGGAAAATTTAAGTACATGGTGGCACAATATCTGGAACCATATTGGTCATAATGATTAATAGTGTTGAGGAACGGTTAAACAGTGAAATTAATGTAATGGCTGAAATAAAACTGAATATACTAAGCATTCAGAAGTGACCAAAACATCTAGTACAAAATGTGTATTGAAAATGTATTCTCTACAGTGCTAGGATCAGTTGACCACAAGACAAATGAGACCTTCAATGGCCTGATGTGGTGAATATTATCTTTCTAAAGATTATATCTGGTACACCTGAGCACAGCCACCCTGGCAGCATTGCTCCCATTCCCATCTCCATGTTATGACTACAAGCACTGACAACTGGAAGGGATTTGAAAAATAACATATCCATACATAAAAAATAACACTGTACATCAGTGAAGTGTACAGTTCATTCTTGAATGGAAGAATTTGTGTTTTCACTCATCAGTACCAAAGAGTTGTTTGTGAGGCTAAGATTTCATTTTAAGTACAAATTTTTGTAAATTTAATACACAAAAGTATATATTGGTACTTCTGAGTTATAACCCCAATACAATATATAGGTGCCTACTGAAGAAAAACACTCTCTGGCGTATTTATTCTTTCTGTTACAGAAATAATTTTCAGTCTTTGTAAATTCATTCAATCTTTGATAGATGTGACTTCTTTGTGGTTTATGTGCACAATCCAGAAAAGAAAATGTACTTGAAATATTTGTGCTTAATTTACAGAGTACAAGAACTTAATTACCATTTAAATAATCATTAGAAGGTACATTATATTAAAAATATATAATAAATTATGCATGGTAAATTTTACCTTTTTAATAAAATTTCTTATGATGTGAATCTTGAAAATTTAGCCATGAAAAAACATATTAAATATGGGTGTTTTCAGTTAAATTGCTTTGCTTTTGTATTTTTGATTGTAAAATGGTAGAGAACAGTGGTTTTTTTCTATAAATAAATTACACATGAATAACTGGTTTGAAAAGGAAAGTGCTTTTTTAAAAACAACATGCATTTGATTTTAAGTATCTGTCAAAACACCCTAATAGAATTTTTAAGCCTATAATTAAAAAAATACAGAAAAAATTCCTTTCATTTTCACTACTCTCTTTCTTCACAGAAAACACTAAGAAGTCAACTGCTTAATACCATGAAAAAGGCTTTGAAAACAATATGCAACACATGTATTAGATAATTTTTGGTGAATAAAGAGTAACTCTTTGATGTCTAGAGCCTGCCATTGCTTATTGTTTAATGAACTCAATTCCTGCATACAAACATTTAACTTTTTTTGCATACATTTAATCTCAGACAAACATAACTTGGTTGAATTTAACTCATGTATGAAATATTTTTATTCTTTGATCAACCATTCCTCCATAGTTATGGCAAGCAGCATGTACAAGAAGGTAATTCAATTTCAGTGTATCTACTTAATTTTAAAAGTCCCATTTATTTTTTATTTTCTGTTTCAGAACACAAAAAACATCCACAACAATGCCACCAAATACTTTAAAATGGTATAGTTACTTGAGCTTACAAGTGAAGATTATTACAGTTTTATTATATGTTAATAAATCTTAATTATTAATCTCTGTGTTAAATGCATCTCCTGGATTTAGAACTGGATAGGATTATAGATCAAATGTTAGCTCTATATGCATTTGTTAGGCTCTACAAAATAATATTGTCTGTGTGTTTCATTAAATGTGCTGTGCTAAAACAGTAAATATAAACTTGGCCTCTTGTCTGCCACACTGATTTTAGAGTAAACTTTGTCTGTTAAAGAATATAGCTAATTTTTAATGTGACAGCTATAAGCCTTACTATAATGAAGGATCAGCCTCATTATGCCAAACACAACAAAATATACTCTACAAATGATACTATGATAGAGTCCAATTTGACAGGGAAATACAAGGGCATAAAGAGGTAAATAGGAAAAAGGTCATAGAGAAAGTGATTAATATGAATACATTTCTAAAAATGAGAAACCTCTGTACATCTTTCTCCTTTTATTGACTCAATCCTTGGCAGTCAACAGGATGCAATGAAAGTGCAAAGCATAACTTGCATAGAAGCTCCTTGGAAAGACATATAGCAGCTGCTCAAGATTCCTAAGAGCTGAGCCTACTCAGCAGCCTTCTGCTTCAGAGACTGCTGCAGCCAATACCCCAGAGTGCTGGGCGGCCTGCAGAGGGGCCTTGGCAGGCTGGAGTGATGACAGAGAGAAATGTTCTGAAATCCAGCAAAGTGCAGGGTCCTGCAGCTGGGGAGGAGTGACCCCATGCACCAGCACAGGCTGGGATTGACCTGCTGGAAAGCAGCTGCAAAGGGAAGGACCTGGGGGTTCTGGTGGACAACAAACTGTCCACGAGCCAGCAGTGTGCCCATGGGGATGAGAAGGCCAAAGGTGGCCTGGGGGGCATTAGGAAGGACATTGCCAGCAGGCTGAGGGAGGGGATCCTGCCCCTCTACTCAGCCCTGGTGAGGCCACACCAGGAGTGCTGTGCCCAGCTCTGGGCTCCTCCAGTGGAGGGCAACAAAGATGAGTGAGGGATTGGAGCATCTCTCTTGTGAGGAAAGGCTGAGGGAGCTGGGCCTGTTCAACTTCAACGACAGACATCTGGGAGGGGACCTCATCAATATCTATGATATCTGCACAAAGGTTCTCAGAGAATGGATCCAGGATCTTCTTTGTGGTGCCAAGCAACAGGTTAAGAGGCAATGGGCAGAAACTCTTTCACAGAAAATTACACCTAAATATGAGAAGGAACCTTACTGTGTGGGTGATGAACACCGTAGCAGACTGCCCAGAAAAGTTGTAGATTCTCCCTCACTGGAGATACTCAGGAACCATCTGGATACATCCCATGTGCTCTAGAATGATCCTGCTGGAGCAGGGAAGAGTAACCAGATGGCCCATTGTGGTCCTCTTCCAACTTGACCCATTATGTGATTCTGGATGGTCAAAACTATTACAGTTAGTTGTTAGGCCAATGTGTGGACACCATCAAACAGACCTTTCAGTTTGCTGTCTTTACACAGTTATGTGTTTCAGGTCCAACTTGAACATTTTTATGTCTAGTAAAATAAAGTATCTACAGAATTCAAAATTGATTTGTACTTTTGCATTACACCCTTATTTGAAAAAGCTGTAGTGAACTAGTAGTCATTGTGTTAAATTTCCAGACAAGAAATGATCTTTTTCTTCTTCTGTGAACCAGTGGATTCAGCTGTAGCCTGGAGCTTCACATTTCACGTTCCTTGTAAATGATTGCTGCTTTAAACCATTGGTTATGGTTTATTTATAGAATAATACATAGTTCACAACTAAATGCCAAGTTATAATTGAATCAAAGGATTCTGCTGATGCATTGGCTCACAAGGGTGCAGCTCAAGAGCTTTAGAAAGGGCAGCAGAATCTGAATCTAAATTACAGCCGCCAGTATTCAGTCTGGGATCACACACTATGATGCGTAATAAGGCTAAAAGGATTATTATAATACTGCAGTAAATAAAAAGAAAATGTATCAAACAGCAGAATTCAGGATGCTTGCAGAGGCATTCAGTTTGTGATGTGGGAGGCTAAAGATTATACTGCATAGAAATAAAGCTAGAGGAAAAGTATTTCATAAACACATTTATGTTCTTAAAAATATTCTGAAGTTATTATTAAATAAAAGGAAAATCTATTTTTCATAGTCAGTAAATGCATAATGCTTGGCTATAGCTAGTTGATTTCAGGTGCCACATTTTCTGTCATAATAGGGCAATAACTTTGCTAGAGAAAGAAAATTTGAATTAACATATCTTTGATGAGTTTTTGAAAAAGCTTTCAAACATTAAAAAATTAAATGTCACTAACTAGAATAAAAATGGTACAAAAACCTTTGCATGTCTTTCTAGTACAAATTGTCTTATTGTGAAAATGGTTCACAGATCCAATTCACAAAGACAACACTTTATTTGTGGAGGAAACCTGACTTATAAGGCATTCAATTCTTAAGCTAAAATGATTATTTTTAATCCAGATACTTTGTCATTTTAGAATGTGTTTTCTTAAAAATGAATAATGATAAAACCTTTAAGCATTTTTTTTTTGTACTGTCTGCTAATGTGGTTTATCTGTTGGGCTGTAAGCAGGAAAAGCAATCAATATTTTGTTGTATAGATATTTAATCCATCAGATGTTTTACCCTGGTTCCTCACACCAGGCTGCAATTAGTCCAGCAATTCCCTAACGGGGCCATAGTAACTTTGCACAACAGCTAATGCTCTGGTGCCTGGCATATGCCTTCCTAAGTGTTTCTGCATTTTCCTCTAAACCACTCCAGTGGAAGAGCTTAAACAGTGGATTGTAGAGGCATTGGTCAGACTGCAGAATAGAATTTCTCTGTGGATTTTTGCTACAGTTCATTTCAGATCTTATTGAAATTGCAAGCATTCAAGACTTTGAACTTTGTCAGATGTATATTTATTGAACACTTCATTGGGAAGATTGGATAAAGGTTGGTAATTTGTTTTCTGATAATTTTCAATCTAACATCTTTGTAGGAAATCACAGATGTGCATAGTCTTATCACAGAGAAAATAGTAATTTTCAATAAGAAGGTCAGAAAAGTCAGCTTTTCACTAGCATTTTTTTACTACAAAACATTTAATACTGAATTGAATTCCAGTTCTGAATAAAACATAATATAGGCATTATATTTTTTCTTGTATTTCCATTGTCAAAGTACAACTGAGGTCATAGGACATTGTTTCCAAAACTACTTTTCCAACAAGATATAGTAAATACCTAAGAAAAATGAGAAGTCATGCAATTAAATCGCAATGTTGATCTAGAAAAAAAAAAACCTGATGGATCCATAGATAAAATATTTGCATGAAGAGGTGTATGATGCAAAACAAAGAGAATATAGAAACAAGCATTCCTGAGTAAGGAATGGTAACAGTCTTTCTGTTGGCTTCTCTTTTTTTAACTTTAATTTTAATTCAAGTTTTACTTTTCCCCTCTGGCAATATCACAAAGGGAAAGAAGAAAGAAATACATTCTATTTGTAAAATTTATGCTAATAAATTTAGGAAACACAGTAGATTTGGCCAGGTAGGGACTTATGAAAGGGAAACAAGACAGGTTACAGGAAGCTCTAGACTCAAAAATACTCACAGAAGGGACAATGATGAGGTAGGACAATATTTGCTATTAAAAGAGGATTCGATTTTTTTACTTCTATCTCAGCAATGTTAGGAAACAGTAAGAGAGGTGGTAAGTAAAGATGAGAGACTGGGGAAAGAGCTGATTTTGGAGAAACTCAAAAATAAGGTGGGGCATGTGGTATGTAAATATTTGAGACTCTGAATTAGGAAAACATAGTGCTTTAAGTATGCTGTACAGATACTTACATCAATAAAAAAATGTTATCAAGATATGATTTTGATGCAATATATTGGCCAAAATGTTCCTGTCTGCACTGTAATGCAGAGTGTGCATTCCAGGGAACTATCTGCCACAGATGTGAATGTTGGTTTTGTTTGGTTTTGTCTATGTTGGATAGTATGTAAAATGTGTAGAAACATTTGGTAGAGAATACAAAACATAAACACAAAAGGCAAAAAATTTCTAAAGAGCTTCATTCACAGTGAAATATTTACATTATGAACTTCCAAAAGTGCTGTACTGTAGCAAACCCCTCTGAGAACAATTTGAAAATCTATCCATTTCTCCAAAGTGCTTAATAGAAATCTGAGAGCTCTTGATAGCCTTCAACAATATCTTTGCTTTTTTTTTTTAATGTTATATCATTTTATGGTCTAAAGATGAAAGGACTCCCATACCAGCAATCTTTCATGCATTTCTGAAATGTATAGATTACAGTCCCAACAAGTGACCCAATTTTGAATCATTTGCATGTGTTCACACAGGTTTACACATGAAGAATCTTTACCAAAGTTTTTTTATGTCAATTAATTATCAGTGATCTCTGAAACACGACACTAATGAAACAGGAGAGAATATATGATGGAAGTACTCTGTGTCTCTTACAGAGGTAGTAAAAGATGAAGGAGTTAAACCACAGGTAGAGCCAATTTGATAAACCTCTTATTCATGGTTTAATGATGCATTAATCTAAATTAATCCAAACTTCTCTGTTTTATTTTGACAGATTAATCCAAATTATTTTTTACCAGTATCATGTAACCAACTCTGTTTCCGTGGAAGATTTTTCTTTGATTCTTAATTTACAAGTAATTCTCATCTGTATCAACTAAGTTTATTTTCAGTGTGAATGAAACTTACGGATTCAAATATTTGTAAAATAGGAGATAAGTATTAATAGTTGAACAAGCTAAACCAAAATTACTTTAACAAAGGCAAATGCAGAATACTTTTCATGTCATTTACCTTGCTGCTGGATAAACCCTCCTCACATTGTTTGTGTTATGCTGGGCAGAGCTGTAGAACATTTCCCTGCTGGCTGAACTTACCTCCCCTTCTGTGGACTGCAAGTGCAGCTCTTTCCTACAGGTAGCCTTTAAGTCTCCTGCAGCTGCGTTGACTTGCACTCCTCTGGGTGCTTCCATCACCAAAGATCTAGTAGGAGATTCAAGTCTAAAGGACAAAAACAATCACTGAGAAAAAAAATGCACTGAATTTGACCACCAAAAACTCCCCAGCCTCAAAACCCACCATGCAGGTAGATATTAACATATTTTGAAAGGTAACAAAGAAAAACCAGATAATATGTGTGATTCTATGACTGCCTTTTATGACACAGAGAAAGAAAAATGTTAAGCATTTAAGAATATACTAATATAAATTTAACTGCTTAGTGATGCTTTCTGACACTAGCACTTCATGCATCCAACTGTACTAATAATGAAATATAGGTACTTGAGAATCTGCACATCTCTGTTAATGCTTCTGTAATGAGAGTTTAATATGAAAATCTTCTTAGTGACTGATGACAAATGTTTAACGAAATAAAAGAAAACAAAACCTTTAAATATTTTAAATGATGTGAAACTGGTTAAAATTACTTTGCCTTGACAGACTCATTCATGTATTGGGTATGTTTAGCAGCTTCATGTACAGAGAGAAGAAAAGAAAATCTGTTATGTTGCTATTATTTGGGGGGGTATTGTATGGCTTTTCTGTAGTCCAAAATACTCAATATGTTCATATAACCCCGTTATAATAGGGTAAAGACACATAACTTGGTATCTTTACTCAAAACAATTCTTGTTCTACTGTCAGTCTTTCTGCTTCTCACTCCTCTATGCTCAAGATCCTCCATCAACCTTAATGCAGGGCTATGATACTTTCCTAGCTGTGCTTTCTCACAGTATTGCAGAGATTGCTCTTGAAAGGGAAGTACTAATGCAATGATTTTGTAGAAAACATGCTCACATGTTGAATAGGGAAAATGACAGGATGAAAACTGTACTGAACTAGGAAACAATTCAGATTCTTATTGTGTTCAGTTGTAGAATTATTGTATAGCACATAAGGGAGGGAGAAAAAATTTTAATCTGTTTATAACTTAGTAATATAATGACAGGACCCAGTTCCACTTTACCTGAACAAAGGCTTTTTGTAAGATGAAATATGTTAATAATAAGAACGTCTAGACTGAGTAGCTTGAAGAAAATGCTGTATTTTCCTCTTCAGCAAAGTGGTCATAGCTATCCAAGAATATAATGAAGTATTAGATATATAATGAATTTGGTGCAGAAAAGCCAGATAAATTTTGTCAAGCAACGGAACAAGAGAATTTCAAAGTATTTTAACTACTGCATTTTTTAAGTACAGAGAACAGCACCATATTACCATTTTAAAACCAAGGTGCCACATTTAGATGCAAAGAAAGTCGCTGAGATAGTGCCTGTGAAACATTTCTGTTTGTTGCATGTCACTGACTGAACACGGAAAGGAAAAATAAAGAAATGGAAAAAAAGCAAAAGGAAAAGAAAATAAAAACAAAAAAGAAACAGAGAAAAAAATTTATTCAGCAAACAAAATGGAGCTATTAAAAGCAGGTATCCAGATAGAGAAAAACACAAGTTTAGATAGTGATATGAAAAAAACAATTACATGGGATGCATATAGATAGGAGCAATAGAAAAATATCAATGTCTGCTACTGCTAGGGCGTTTTCTTTCTTTTTTTTGATGCTTTGTAGGGAGAAGTTGATAGAAGGTTCTGCAGTTCTTTGTACTGGGGAAGAATCTAAATATCATGAATTATTTTATGACATACACAAGTGCTTTTCAGGTGCTGATTTGTGAACTTCTGATGGCTACAGCACGGCAGAAAAAGGACTTCCAAAATATTTTTTAAATTATGTAAATTATGAAGTTTAGCAATTAGGTTTCTGAAAGTACTCCATTGCCTTAATGAAGTTTTACCTTGAACTTAAAAGGAAACTGAATGGTATAAATGTTAAATGATTTTATTCTTCCATTCCATATTTTTCAGCAGCTTATCATTGTGATTTATAATCTACTTTACAGGAATATTAACATTTATTTCTCCATGGTTTCACATGCCATTTCATAATCATAAAGACAAAAGTGTTTTTAGCTACATTTATTGCATTGAATTCATGTGTCTTAGCCAAGTCAAAAATATTTCTAGTTTCATAACACCCAAATCCCTCAGACCTAACTAAAACTTTTCAGCAGGAGGACAATTAAAATCTGTTTTGGAATATCCATCAAGAAACTATGGCTTTCTTTGAAGAATAAACTTTTGTCAGTGTATAGCTTAGAGTTGTTTTGTCTAGTTTCATCGCAGTTTTTCATGAAGTACATTAGCATAAATAACTTTATGTTTGTCTAAAAAGAATATATTTGGATTATTATTTTCTCAACTTGAAAAGTTGATAATTACAGCCTTCTCCACACCACGTAGAAGAAAATTTTTAGACAATAGAGATTCTTAGCGGTCTTTGGAAATCAAATAATGTGGTAGAAATGTCAAGGAGTTACTAACGATCATCAAGACAGATTTTAAACCAACACCCATCCATTAGTAAAACTGAATGCCTAAATCTGTTTTACAGTTCTTATTTACTTTTCTTATTGTTATTCTTTGTCTGATCTGCATCTGAAAAGAGACTGCAGTATGCTGCTGCAAATGCAAAAGTCTATACACGTAGATTATTTCCTCAATGTTTTGAGATAAATTAGGTTTGATATGCAGCTTCTTTATAATAATTTTTCTTTGTCATATTTCTGATACCTTTAACATCTACTATAAACTCATTGTTACACTCCACATTGTAATGCTCATCCCTCCAAGAAAAAGTGTATTATTATAATAGCATATGGAGAATTTGCTTCCTTTCAGATTGGCCCGGTACAGTGGCATTTACGTCTATGAGTGAATCATATTCATAAAATTAAGTTTTCTTTCCCAAACAACAAACTGGTCTGATGGAGAAGGTAACTACTGCTATTATTAGACAGAAACTACAGAACTGTAGGAAATACAAAAAGGCTTTTTAAAAGAGTTTTTAAATAGTATAATTGGTCAATTTGCTATATGTGATGAAGCAAGATGATCTATCCATAGCAGATAAGGGCTTTTTCTTCTTAATTATCAGTGGTTAATTTGTGAAAAATGATAAATTTCATAAGATCAAAGCCATAGGAATTTGAGCTGAAATAATGAAAGAACTATTGCTAGAAAAGGGAAACTTTTAAAATATCTTGAATATGTTCCTTTGAAGGTATTAAAATATTTCTATCAGAAATGCAGAAATATTTTTTCTTCATTTTGTATTTTCTGTTTACAAGCTGACCTAGATTGTATTAGACAAAAATAATTTAAAATAAGAACCAAAATAAAAGGTTTATTTCTGGGTTTTAAGCAATATTTTAGATTTATTTCTTGCATATCCCTCATACTCACATGGGATATAATTTATCTATGTTATTTTTTTTTCTGTTGGCTCATGGAAAGTATTTCTTAAAATAAAAGGAAACAGAAGATTCCCCTGTGCAGAAGCAAATAATTTATTTGCTTTCTGTCTATTTAACCCCTATATCCAACCCATGCTACTTAGTAAAACAACTGATATAAACCTCTACCAATACCTTATTGCTTATACTATTTAAAGGTTATACATGCACCTTTTACAATATATATATATAAAAGTAACTAAAAATATTTTTATACATTTACATGTATCAAAAGATGCACTTCAAGATGCATATGAATCATTGCCATAATATTTATATTTCTTGAAGATGTTGTATTCTGATGCTTTAAAATAATAATAACAATAACAATAACAATAACAATAGCAATAATAATAATAATAATAATAATAATAATAATAATAATAATAATAATAATAATAATAATAATAATAATAATATTAATAATATAGCACGGGTAGATTTGAAGGCCTCAACATTCTTAATATTGTTTACTGATCATCATATTTTCTTTGTTAAGAAGCAAAATTCTCATACTTTCATGGGAAACTTACTTTTATATATGTTAAAACCTAATCTTGGGCATGATTTGTCTCTAGTTTTTTGACAACACACACCCCTCTTAAGTAACAGAAAGTTAGATAAGTGTTTCCTGAAATTAGTTTTGGCCTGAACCAATAAATATTAGCCTTTTTTTTCTCCCAGTTTCCAATTGTGCAACTCATGGATGATAAAATTAAACAAAGAGGAAACTTTCATGACCTAAATCAAAATAGAATGGCATTCAGTACCGCATTTCGTGTTATGTCCATGCTCTGCATGTCACTGACTTTGGCATGTGTCAGCATGCCCTTATTATAGCTTCTAAAATTCTCACTAACCTACAAATTCACCGGGCTCAAAGATGAGTTCTAATTGCCCTGTACATGCCAGAGATTTAAATTCAATAGGTCTGCATTGTCATAGCAACACCTGAAACCACTGAATATTTTAATGTTATTTGGCATAGATGATAATTCAGAAAAATAATTCCCCACATAGGGAAGTAAAGAATCTCTTCTGAGAGTACAAAAAAAATATATATTTCTTACTGAGGAGAAATAAAAAGAAACAAAAGGTCATTGAGGAGTTTTTCAGAAGTGGTGTTAAAGGAATAGAAAGAGTTCTAGAAGAAGTATCAAGGAAAAGTGAGAAAGGCTGGAAAAAGCAAATATTTACAAAAGTTTGACTAAACAAGCAGGTGATAAGACTAAGGTTAAAGAGAACTTAATGCATGATTTTTTCCTAGCATGGATGAAGGTATAGCCAGAATAGCTAAAGACAAGAAAGCTATCCAAATCAGATGTAATATTAAGAAGAAAACAAACCAAAAACATAAGTGGCATCTCAGGTAGTAAAAAATCCTGCAGTCATAAGTCAACTAAAACGCAAACCTTTGAAATAAGTAGAAATGTAAGGTTTAGAACATGAGCTTTTATTTCTCAGAGAAATACCAAAACATGCTTGAAAGTCTAAACTTCCAGGCTGTGAGAAAAAGTTCTGGATATGAGACAATCCAAAATAGTTGCTTAAGGAAAGGTATGAGAAAAGGATTTTTCATAGTCCTGAAAACTTAGAGCTAACCCATTCTACCCTAAATGTTTCCCTTTGCATTATCTTCCTTATTTTTATTCTGGCTTGAATCCCTTTCCATACATGCCCTGCCTTTCTGCTAAACATTCTTACATGAAGTTTGTCTTTACAGAAATAGCTCCATTACCTGAGTTGTCTTTCAGAATATATTTCCTTAAAACAGAAATCCTTCTTGTCAGAAAGAGATTGAAGCAACATGCCCACAGAAAATGCTCAAGTGCTTGTCAAGAGTTAGATCTGAAGATAAAGTGCTTGGGGGAGTCTGAAGAGTCTCACTTTTGAAAAGCATTAGTTTCCTGTGATTAGGAAGTAACAGTCCAGACCACTTGTAATTGTCTAATTATATTTTCTATATTGTTTCTCTAAGGGGTCTTAAACTGATATAAACAGATCTATTTTAGCTGAGGCAAACTGTGACACGGCTTGTTCCACATTTTGAGAAAACAGCATCTCATGGAAAATTATTCTGCTGAAAATCCTGACAGATCTGCTTCAAACTCTGCAGATTAAGCATAGCAGATACCTTGGAACAGATCTTCCAATGGCCCATATTTGGATTATATTCAAAAATTCCAAGAAAATAAAAAAAATCGGTCAATCATTAAAAAAAAATCAGAAAAGGTTTGGTGAGTTTGGGTATTCTGGAGCCATGTGTATTCAAATGGGTAAAGCAGGAATTACTAGTAGTGTGAGCTGATCTTAGATGGGCACCAGCTTTCAGAAGACACAGAGAAACCTAAAGGTCTTCCACCTTGTATGAAACTGCCTAACTGCTTCAGGAACTCTCAAATTTAAGAAGCCTTGTTTTATTGTGAAAGTGGTTAAACAGTATCACTTAAAATGGAGATACTCCCAGAAGGGAAAAGGAACAGCTGGAGTGAGGAAAAAATCTCTGTGGAGAAATTTAGTATAAGGACAGAATGGGAAAACTAAAGATTGCTCAAATGGAAAAAAAAAAAAAAAAAGTAGCCCATTTTAGTAATGCATTAATAAGACTGTTCACTTAGAATCAAAAGAAAGATATGAAATGAAAATGTTATGTATGTTAGAGAAGCATTACTTCATGACATATTGTACAACTTTTATGGACTTTTTATGGACTATAAGTCATTTAACAAATCATATTTCATCAGAAAAACTACAGCAAAATGCAGGTATGATGGTATGGTGAAACAAGACGGTATTTAGAGTCCAAAGCATGTCAGAAATGAGTTCTGGTATCTCTAATATCTCCTGGGCATGGAGCATAGTTGCTCCATTTAAAAAGGTAGTAAAAATTTCTATCCATATTGTCTGTGAGAATGAAAAACTTGAACAAATTGTGGGCTGTTGTGCCTAGCCCTAAGATGGACCTATGTTAAATTCAAATTAATTAAGCGGCAGCTTGGATCTGGAGGCAGCGCAAAAGCAACCGCAGTTGAAACAAGCCTTGCAGGAGGCAAGGGCACAGAGGAGGGCACCTACTGAAACCTTCACCATCTCCCTCTGACACTCTGAGCACTCTGGCTGTGCCTGCTGTTAGATGTGATGCAGCTTCATGTAAACAAAGATCCTCGTCTGCCTTCACAATAATTGCAGTGTGAAGTTGCCATGTGTTTCATTAACCCAGCACCGGGCAAATGCTTTCTACTGCTACAAGCTTTAGATGGCTTTTCAAATGAGACTGATTGGGTAATATATTTACTCTCATAGGCCTGTGTAGGCTGAGACAGCTGTGCTTGGAGCCCATCTGTGGGTTCCTGAAGGCATGAGATGGCATAATCATAAAGCAAATATAATCATAAGCCCAGCAGAAAAGGGCCTGGAGGTGCTGGTGACAGCAACTGAACATGAGCCAGCTGTGCTCATGTGGCCAGGAAAGCCAATGGATCCTGGCCTGTGTCAGCAATAGTGTGGCCAGCAGGAGCAGGGCAGGGATTGTCCCCCTGTGCTCAGCACTGGCAAGGCCACAGTTTGAATTCTGTGTCCAGTTCTGGGCCCTTCACTACAAGAAGGACATTGAGGGGCTGGAGCGAGTCCAGGAAAGACAACGGAGCTGGGGAAGGGTCTACAGTGTAAGACAGGGGAGTGCTGAGGGAGCTGGGGTACTTCAGCCTGGACAAAAGGAGGCTCCAGTATCCTTAATTAAGCATATGAAACTCAATGGATTTTTCTATCTCTTGTGATAGTAATATTTTTATCCTTCATATCTTGGTTCCTGCTAGAGCCGTTTCCCTTTCCATTGTCAAATATAATCATCAGCACTGAACACTAAAGCAAATTATTCTTTCAATTTAAGAGCCATACCCAGATTCATTTGTTTCTACTCTGTCCTGTCTACATAGCAATTAGAACCTTTCATTACTGGCTTTCTTCTCTGTTTACTTCAATATTTTAAAAAATTATATATATACACACATATGTACACAAACACACATATATATAAATGTATATAATGCATATTTAAAAAGTATGCATTATATACATTTATATATATGTATATATATAAGACAAGAGCATGTGTTTTTAAAAGAGAAGCTTAAATGTTGGAAATTTTTCAAATTTTACTATATCCATACCTATTTTTGTATGAACATGTATGTTAAAAAAAATCATATTTTCAACAGCTACTGATAAGACTAAGCAAACAATATCCATGTCAATATCCATGCCCAAACAATGAAATAACTAATATAAACTATGAAAAAAAAATAGTCATTATTTCTATTTTGTTAAAAAAGGGTACTGAAAGTAACTAGAATCTGGCATCATTAAAACAGCATAGGAAGGGAGACGGGTTCTTTTACTCTGCTGCATCTAGTTTTTTATTAGGTTTTGTTTACTATTTGACTTTTGGCTCAAAAGAGATGACAGAGTAATGGAGATTTTGTCACTCTCAACATGCTCAGATGACTAAAAAGTTAAGGTCAAAATTTGATGTGTTTTCTGGCTCCAGGCTTTTACAAAATATAATATTCTAACCTATTAGTAAACCATCGCTTAAATGTCACAAAAGGTGTCTCTTACAAACCATCAGACAACTCTGAATGAACCAGACCTCCTCTGCAAGACAGGAATATTTTTAATTCTTAGCAGAGGTAAAGTAGAATCCAACTATCTTGCACGGTTCCTTGCCACTTGATCAATTTTCATCTCATTATTCCCAGCATTAGCTTGCAGGATTAACTGATTGGGGTGTGCGAGGCATGACATAGAAGAGAAAATTTTTTTTTTAAATTTGAACTTGTAGTTATCTCCAGAGGACAACAAAAAATAATTCATCCACTTATTAAGGATGTTACTGAGGGCAAAGTTATCTGCATTTAACTACTGTCAGTCTATTTTGTGCATGGATATTGCCTATTAGTGCACCATATTTTAATGCACTATTTGCCTAAAACCAGTATTTGGGGAATATATTGGCAGTTTAGTTTTCCTAACTGTGTTCCTGTGAGTAACAGTAGTGAGAGAAACAGGAAGATTAAATTATTAAGATATAATTCATTTTCCAGATTCTAATGCATGATTCTTTTATGCTACTTATCCCAACTAATGAAAGTCATCTTTAATTACTTTTTGGGATTTGACACAAAAGCTTTCACAAAGGATTGCATAACAGCACTGCCTGAAAGCAAAACCTTTCTAGCAATTATTTGAAAATGCAAGAAAGGAGAAAGATGTGACTCAAATGGTTGGACACATAGGAATTAATTACATTAGTACTCAAGTTTATTTTCACACAACACACTTTTAATAGTAAATATTAAGGGATCTTCTCTGTATGAAGACCTTAAAATCTGGCTATAGAGCTAAGAGTGTCTGAGGCAAGGTTCAGATATGTGGAGCTAATGTGAATCTGACGATATTTTTGTCTTCCTGCCCATGATGGATTAAACTGAAATCCCAGGAATTACTATGATCCTTGTGGGTATCAAATTCTTAGACGAAATTTTCTATTTATCCTTCATTCAGAATAATCAAGGTGGTCATTATTCCATTTTTTAAAATCCAGTAGTCAATCATTTTACATATACAAGGCTATGAGTAGCTTTCCAACATATTTCCTCTTTTATTTGGGAGAAAAGAGAAAAAAAAGTCCGAGGTTTATTAATTGACCACAAATGCATATTCCAACATGAAAAATATGGGGTGATTTATACTTTAATTAATGATCTAATATATATTCCATTATCTTTCAGCCCTGTATACAATAATTCTCATAGTCTACTATATCTGCACCAATGCACTGCAATTTGCTGTCAAATTGCATTCAGTTTTGTCCATTGAAAAAAATGAATAATGTTTATTTAGCAAAATTTCTACACTCCCATTCCTTATTATTAAGTTTAACCAAAGACACAGAGATGCAGCACCTGGAACAATACTCTAGGTGATTTTAGGACTACCATTATTGGACACCTTAGGTAAGTTTATTCTAAAACATTAAAAAGTAATAGGACCAGCCCTATGAAATGTCCTAATAGTAATTGTCATAATTTTTAAATTACTAAATTGACTTGAAAGTTTTAAAAAGGAATATGACAAGAATCCAACTAATATAGAGGAGCACATGTGTACAAAAACTTGCAGAACATAATATGAACTGAATATATTAAGAATAAATCACTTAAAAGTAAGTTAAAGTTACCTGACCCAACTCCAAGGGTGTCTGTTTCTTCACTTTTTTGAATAAGACGTATAGGTTAAAATAATTATTAATGAGAGGGCAGAAATCTGAATGCCAAATACTTATTAATTTAAGTCCGTCTTGGAAAAATGAACTGAAGTTACAGCAGAGTTGAAATCATTAAGCAACAATAGGAAACATGGCAATGAATAAAGACAAAAGACAGGAGGGGTGAATGACCCATGCATGAATTTCAGAAGCAATATGAAGTGATTTTAACCTTACTTAAATTAATCCTGAAGACAGAGGACTATCTGCTTTACCATACATTTTCACTCATTATTTAATGATTAGAAAGAAGTAGAGGAAGCAAAATTACTGGTCCTCTGAAAAAAAAAAAAGCTTGTTATGTTCCTTTGATTTCTGCTGAACTTCCTCTGATTAGAGATCATATCACCTTGGTGATTGTCACTAATAAATGCCTTTACAATCATTTTCCACAAAGGACTGGTGGGAGCCATGGAAGGGGACAAGATTTTTAAGATAGAAATCCAGCGAGTGGTATCCTCTGAAAGAACCCAAAGCTATACATTACTTTAAAATGTTTGGTGTAAATGGTCAAAAACAATCATTTACTTCACACACTCCATGTATAATCGTCAAACCTCGCCAATGATTTCTGCAATATTGACATTGGTCAGTGCCTTTGCAAATGTAAGGCTGAGCATTTAACCATTCTTTTCTGCATCAATCAATCAGAAACACTTCTGGGCAGGTAAAGAGATACTTATATAATGTTCAAAAATCACAGTAGGATTCAGTCAAAGCCTATACTGTTTCTCACCAGTTCTGCTGGGAGTAACATGAGGAAGGACCTTTGATTTTCTGTGATTCTCATTATGAATCGCATCTATATAAATCACAGATTAGTACTTAGCAGTGCACATACATGCACTTCAAAAACAAAGCTTTCATTTTAAACTTTTCCAAGTTTTCTTTTCTACAGATTCCCTAGTAAATTTTAAATTTAATCTTTTACTATCTACTTATTTCTCCACTTTGACTATATACAGAAAAATTTTACAGTTAGAAATGTAGCCTCACTTGGTAATGAATTTTTAAAAAGTGTATGTGTTGGTATTAAAATGTCCAACAACCCAGAAACATTGCTAAATGGAAAAATTTGTGGACAGTTTACTTAACTTGGCCTACATATTCTGTAACAGCTTATAAAAAATCAAACTGGTCTGATGCTATTGAACAATGCTACACACACTGGACCTTACAAACACCTGAAAATTCCCATCTCTAGGGAAAATATATTTCTCAAGAATGCCACTATGGGAGGCAGGTCATATATAAAAAGCACTATATTTTACATTTCATGCAATGGGAGTTTGTGGGGGTCTTTTGACTAGTTAACAAAATGGAGTCTATAAGGGTTTTTGTATCTATGAGTCATTAAATAGGCAATATATATATTACTATACAGATATTGTTCTTTTAATCCAGACTTAATTTTTTTGGAGAATATTTGATTTTAAAGCAACTTTTTGAACAACACCTACTTGAGGTCTTGGGAAGGTTCTGCTCTGATATGGGGTGTCTCCACAGAGTGCCCAAACACTGCCCCTTCCGTGCCTAAAATACATAAATAAAATACAGTAAAATTACTTTGGAAAATAAAAACACATTGAAATATATAACCACAAATTGACACTATTAGGAGAAAATATCTGATAAAATCCTTTATTAATAATTTTAAATTTTTCTTCATATTTACATTTTCATTTCTATATAAAAATCTGAACCAACATCCTGTGAAGCTCTGGATTTCTGCTTTTACACATAGAAATCTGGAACACTGTCAGATCCAAATTTTTCAGAAATGGTTTGGCTGAATGTTTGTCTCCATATTTTGGAGAACAATTATTTTACAGAGAATGGAAATTATATATTGGTGTGGCAAAAACGCAGTAGAGAAATATCTGCTGCATTTTACATTCTGGTTATTTTGATTACTTAAATTGAGATGCCAAGCTTTTATAAGTTTTGCCTGAAGTTGCTGGCTTAATGTAGATATCTGACAGTTTCAGAGTTTCTTTCTATCAGATCTTTCTCAGTGAAAAATTTTATTCTCATGGAATGTTCTTTGTGTTGTTTTAGAAATGGAAACTAAGGTATCTCCTACTGGGCATTTAAAATCCAGACAAAGAAAATGGATAGCAGTTTTTAAAATCTGTATTTCTTCTCTATTGCATTTTGATTTATACTACCTGGTCCAAGTTGAATATGGTAACTCCACAGTTTTCATTAGAGAAGTAAGAATTTTCATTGAGAAACTCCTCTTCAATTAAAAAAAATACAACTCTAGTATTAAGTTATTTCAGAAAAAGACAATTCTTTAATAAATTTTAAATGCATTTCTTGAAAGAAAATGATGGGGGAAACAAAAGACAAAAAAATAATAAGGATCTTTGTTCTTTGTTAAAATAATAGAAAACTCAAGAAATTTATATGTAGGGAACAGCACTATAAAATCAGCATTTCTCTTACATCCCCCCTCTAAGGACTAAAGACATAAAGGTTATTTATACCCTCACTTTACATTTAATAGATAGAGATAGCCTCTGTACGTTTTTAGGCACTTGAAATTTGCCTCCTTTTTTTCACTCACTGACAACCATCATGCCTATCCTTGTTTACTGGTTTATCCTGGTTTATCCAATGCCAATGTTTTGTCATCCACTTACATAACTTTTGCTTTCCTTCTCTGAAGATGGTTTACTGGGCATTGTGTAAGGCAAATAGCCTAGAACTAGGCAGTGAAAGTCTTTCCAACGGAGAACCTCTAGCAAAAGGGAAAGATCTCAATAAAAATGTGCAAAATGGGTAATGCATTTATCTTCTATCAAAATAAGATCAAGGAAACTGTCTGGGATAACTATGGCTCATTACTAAATATTCTTGAATTAATTGCTATATTCCAATAGCAGAAGGTTTCTAAGACTTGAATTCTGAGTAGACCTAAAAATATACCTACAATATCTCATGGTAGGTCTGCAAGAAGTGCTCAGCAGAACACAGCCACCACTCTAATTGCTACAGTATTTTAAATAAAATAAAGTATTTTCAATTTTTAAAATATTAAAATATTTAGCAATTTTTTTTCAGAAAAAATGGATGTCAAAGAAGATAGCTATTAGGTACTTTTATATTTAAGCAATGATATTTAGTTTCAAATCATTACCAGGATTTAAAAGCAGAATGAGGTTATAAATGCCAAAATGGTAACATTAGTTTTTAGTGTTAAAAGGAAAATAGCCTGAGAAAGAGGCAAAAAACCCCCAAGCTAAGCAAACTTTAACCTTGTAATAATTTTCTAAATTCCACCTTCATTAAAAGAAAACAAAAATAACCAATCAACCAAAAAAAACCACCAACTCACCCCACCCCCCAAAAATTTAATTGTACAGTAGTCTATTAGCATGGAGTATTGAAGAGAGGAAGAGTAATGAATTAATGAATTATGGAAAGCCATAGGAGGAAAAAACCGAGCATTTCTTTTTTCCTAGTAATATTCCTAAATGTTCTCTACAGAATCTGTTTTTTAAATCTGGCAATGAGTTCAGTTTCTCTTTCCTTTAAAAGACCAGAATATCATGTCTGTACAGCCAGGCCTTCTGCCACTCAAAATAAAGCTCATCCCCATCTGTGAGGAATCTCTCTGGGAGCTGAATATCCAAAATCAGAGTGTGTTTCCAGATCCCATTCACCATTTTCATCAGTAAAATGAAATGCTTTCAGTGCCAAGGGCCCTCTTTATTTTTGAAGGTGGCAACAGAATATGGAGATGTAAACAAGTGAGCAGAATGCAGAGTTGCCGTGGTCTTATAAGAAGACCATGCCTGTAATATTTGAAAGAATATTGTCAATGCAAAGATGCACAAAATTCACTCTGAGTCTGACATTAAATGAATCAGAAGTGACAAAGGTATTATCAGGCAAAGACTTATAACAAAAGTTAAATGACAGCTAGTTATAACCCAATTTTAGTATCTCCTCACTTTCAGCATCATTATTTTAAAAGATGAGAAGGCATTTCTTCCCTAAGAAAATAGAAATTTGATAGAACGACTAAGTTTTTCAAGCAGACTGGAAATCCAGGCTGGTAGAATTAAAGATAAACTGATATAATTAAATAAAATATAGTTAAATTAAAACCAAACAAAATATGCTGCTTTTTCTATTTGAAAATGCAATATTAATGGGTTTTTTTTTTCTTCTCATACAACTTCAAAAGCAGTATAACAGTTCCTGTAGTAAATGCTTTATTCTTAAAAAATTTACTTTCAACAATTCAAGAATATCTCCAATTCCCTTTATTACATAGTGGAATAAAAGCAGACCTTTAAATTATTTTGGTTTTAGTAAGAAAGGTGAAAAAGATCAGTCAACCAGAATTTATTGATATGTTTCCTGCAGTTAAACAGCAGGGTCAAGAAAAAAGAAGACTATCAGCATTACTAAAAATACAGAAGAAAAACTATATTATCTTTTTTTATCAATTTACTATATGCAAATCTGTAGTAATTTAATGGGAAGCTGGACCATGTAGTTCAGTATTCTTAAGAAATGCTACTATACATGTAGCTTCTAATGACATAACTAAATAAATAGAACCATAAAACCAAATTCAAAGTCCATAGCACTATTTTCTAAATGAAAGAAATATACTTTAAGTATTTGATAAGTTACAATGTTAAAATAGTTATTTATTACAGAAATAAGTGAATGTTCTAATAACTATACTCCCAGACTTACAGAATCATAGCTAAGAACTACTTTGAGAAGAGTGAAATTCTAGTGAAATATGAATGAATACAAAAAAGGTACAAAAAGTAAAGGCTCGAACCTTAAAACCCTTTCAAGTACAGCTCAAAAGAAAGTAGTTAGGGAACTGAATTCAATGGAACATGAGTTAGAATGCATAACTATAAGAAGTGAACATTTTAGAGGAAATAAAATCACAAAGCTATGAAGTAGGTGCAAAGGATCTAAAATCAAAATTGTAAGTGTAACTGAACCAACCCCTCCAGCTTCTAGTTGAAGGGAATGAGTTAAGTAAAGACTTCACCAAGAAAGAAGCATCTGTGCAGCTAAATTACTGATCAAAAAATACCAGTTGTTATAGAGGTTGCTGGAGAAAACTCAGTAAACAGCACAAGCCAGGTAAGAGGCCAAAAGTTCCATTCTGTGTTTATAGAGAAACCTTTTTATCTTTTAAAACAGAGTTATAAACACCAGACCTTTAAGAAACATTATACAGCACAAATCAAAATTGGGCTTTTGCTACAAGCAAAAACAGTCACACATTCCTGCTGAAATGGAATATTCAGAAAGACCAGTATAGACTACTAATTTCTGCTCAGCTTACTGGTTTCTGAAATTCAGCTTCTGGAAAATAACATGTGTCATTGAAAAAAAAAGAAATGCAACATTGGCATTCGGTTCTGGATTATATTTGCTTATGCATGTGCATGCTGAGGAAGTTTTTTTCATTTATTTAACCAGCAAATAACCCTTTCATACTTTCTGAATAGTTAACTTTCATCACAAAACAGTATCTTTCAGTGGCTCTGTAATTAACTAGGATGAAAAGACCGAGCTGGGTTTTTTTTCTGTTTTGGGTTGGTTTGGTTGGTTTTATGGGGGAGCTTGTTGGAGTGTGCGTTTTTTGTTTTTTGGTTGTTTGGTTTTTTTTGTGAAAAGAATGCTGGCTTAGGAGTTGATAAGGCAAGAACTAAAAAGTAATGAAGTATTTTGCTGTGGAAAATGACCCACATATTACCATTATCCCACTCCTTCACATCATTCATGCAAGCAAATTACCTGACAATGGAATTGTGAATCATTTTGATGTGTACAAACTACATGCCATTGCAGCATCACATATGCAGCTCAGTTTTACCTTGATTTTTCACTAGGTTTTTCAGAAACATCAAGGAACATCAGTTACTGGGACTATGCAAGTACTAGACTGGGATGTCAAATTTTCCACTGAGTTACAGACTTTAAAGAAGGGTTTGTAAAACATTTATTATTTTTGAAGCTTGCAATTTTATTTTTTGCACATTAATTAGCTAAGTTAAAGCACTGACAGATGTCACAAAGAGGGATGGATAATCACAACTTTTTTTACCATTCAAGAGACCTTAAAAACACAGACTGTGTTGTATGTGTTTTCAGTTGGAACTTTTATGTTCTAAAAATTAAATTGCAATAAAAAAATCTTAATTATTTTATCATATGTACATAGATAAAATTTAAAAGGTTTTTTAATTAACCTTGAAAGCTGTTGTTTAACAATAAGACCTTGAATGAGCTAATCACTGCCAGACTGGAGAAACAAAACAGAACTAAGCAACTATGCAAACCAATGATCATTAAAAGATGACATAAAATGTTTGTTCCTTCTTTTGTAAAAGCCCAGTTATCATAGTTCATTTTGGGATGATTAGTAATGAAGCTTCTGACCCTCATGTTGGTCATGCATTTCTTAAAGACTTCTTAAAGATTTCTTAAAGATTTTTTAAGTTACTTGAAGTGTAATTTAGCTAGATACTTGTACTAAAAAGTAAGATTCAACTGGATTTTTGCTATGGAGATATGACTAAAATGAAAGTAAATGAGTTATTTTCTGAAAACATGACTGACATGATTGCTGGCATTTCAATCTTGCAGGGTCCCTCAGCAGCAAAACTGACTAATATTAAATATGAAGGATTCAGATATGATACTGATGTGGCCATATATATGAGGTATATTATAGGTGGGAGGTTGTAGTACACCCTGACTTGATGCAGTTTTTTACTTATAAACTAAATCTTCAGAGGTAAGCTGTTATTAAAAAGTAAATTCTAAATGGACTGATTTAGATTTAACTCAAAGCACTTGAATATGACTAATTTGTGATGCATATTTTCTGTATGGGAGTTCTACTGAAGCAAAGATTCTTACTAAGCCTTTCATTTAAATTAGAACAACTTCCCCAATAAATTAAAATTCAGCATCTTCAGTGAGCTAAATTTTGATCAAAGCAAATTGCAACTCCGGGAAATACTTGCAAAATTGCAACAGTCAGTATTTATCTTCTTAAATAACATCTTCACTTATTAAGTACAAACATTTGAAACATAGATTCCTAATGGTGGGCAGTTGAGACACCTCTTGTCTTGCACTGCAAATTAAACTGGATTGTGACTATTTGCCCAGTTTCTTATCCATGGAATTGTTTGAAGATTCACATCCAAAATCTATGTTTGGCCACCACTTGATTTAATTTTCTGAAAAGGTAAATCTATTTGAATAAAATCTAGACTGAGAATAGCAGTAACACAATTCAATTAATAATTGGAAATTACTGTTCTAAATGCTCCCTCTGAGATGAAAAATCCAACAAATGTAAATGAAACTGCTGAAAAGTCACATTAAATATGAATAGTTCCTCAAAACATGAATGAAATTGAAATATATATAGGGGGTTTAGAGAAAAGAGATTTTAAAAACATAATAATTTCTGCAATATCTTTTACTTTTTCCCCTATTAGGTATGGCAGACGGAGATACACATGACAATGAAAATGATGAAATACAATCATTTTCTGCTTGAATAAATTCAGTCTCCTTGAAAATTTACAACAGCTAGATATAAGAATAGACTTAAAGATTATATTGAGATTTCACAGTAAATAATTTCTAATACCAACCCCTCCCCACTTAAAATTAATCATCTTGTCATATAAATAATAATTTGGACTTGCACTTTTCTTAAAACTGTGTAAATTATTTTGGGTTCATTATAGTTCATCAGACACAAAAAGTGTCCCTGTCTACATTCATAAGATAGAATTAAATGGGATTGTTTTCATATTTAATAAGTAAAAAATATCACATTTTCACTTTGTTTTAGTAGATAATCCTAGATTTTGGAACACTCAGGCTTATGCTCTGATGAATAGTTAATGAGTTTCAAAGCAGAATTGTTGTTTCCCTGATGAAAAATGAATGAATCAATGAATAAGAAGACTTTCAAACAACAGTCAATATCTTCATAACCAGAGGACTCACCTGGAATGTAAATAAATGGTACATAAACTTGGATATCCCAACTACAAAATGGGAGAATGAGAAAAATGTTTCTCACCCAGTTTCAAGAACAAATTGCAATAATTTCCCATTTTGCAGTTTTCTGGAAAATACATCTGCTCACCCTCAAAACTTAGCCAGGAATGTCCATCCAATTTCATAGAATCATATAACCATTAAGGTTGGAAAAGACCTCCAAGATAATCAAGCCCAGGCCTTGACTGATCACCACTTTGACAATTCACCACAGCACTAATTGTAATGTCCAGTCATTTCTTGAACATTTCCAGGGATGGTGACTCCATCTTTTCCCTGGGCAGCCCACTGGAATGCTTGACTGCCCTTTCAGTGCATGAATTCTTCCTGATGTCCAACCTGAACCTCCCCTGGTGTAACCTGAGAACCTGACCAGTCCTGTCACGAGTCCCGGGAGAGAAGAGACCCACCCATCATCTTTCAAAAAGAGCTAAACAATCCCAGATCTCTCAGCTGCTCCCCGCAGTCCTCACTCTCTAGACACTGCACCAGCTCCACTGCCCTTCCCTGGACATGCTCCAGCACCTTGGTGTCTTCTGGAAGTGAGGTGCCCTGAACTGGACACAGCACTCGAGGTGTGGCCTCACCAGTGCTGAGTACAGAGGACCAGCACTGCTGTGGTCCTGCTGGCCACACTAGTTTTGATACAGGCAAGGATGCATCTGCTTCAAAAAGCTCTGAAATAAAATAATTTATGATCAGCTTCTGATAAAAGTAAAGGGTAGTTTCCCTTCAGCGATGATATTCCATAAATAAATAGTATGATTTTGAAAAGTTAAAGCTCAGAGGAATTTATCAGGAATTTGTCCAATAAGTCTAGCCACTTAGATGTTTAAAGTAGGAACATAGATTACCTATATTTTATCTGCAGCCAAAATGGAGAAATTGGCATCTCTAGAGGTTAGTTATTAATGATAATGGACTGAGACTAGAGCAACAATGCAGACAACCCAAGCACCTTGAAGCTTTTGCCTTCAACACCGGATCAGCAATTGATCTGAATTTCATCTAAATTGGGAAAATCTTGTTTGGAAATCTCACTATAACCATATCAGAAGTCATCTAAATTTCTTATCCTTAGCATTTTGACTGCTTCATAGGGTACCACATTCACCTTTTAAAGGTAAGTTCCCTGTGCCACATGTAAATGCGCATTTATTTCTGTTCTCTTTACCATTACTGTAACATACTGATGAATTGTTATGAGTGTGTTAGAATTACTGCTGCATTCATACATTTTAGTATGTTGTTTTATTTATGCTAAGGAGGCCACAAAGCAGCAGGACAATCAACCAGATTTTTTAAATATCTGTACTATAGTATTTTTACTGTATTGGAATTAGCATGCCATTGATAAATTATAATCAGATATTTAGATAAGTGTTTTTGTGCACCCTGTAGAAGTACATCATATGCAAGTACATAGTATGTATTTGTAAAGTTTTCAAATGCTTCCAAATATTTCTGAATACGTGCAAAAATTAAAATCCGTGACGAATTCTTATGTGTATTTCCACAACGCCAAAACAGGGATATGTGGATGTAATAAATTTTGGTGCCTATTAGACCAAAATGCAACAAAAATACTAGCAACTCAAATTATTGAAAGTTTTTTTATTTTTCAGATACTAGAAATAAAATGAAGCTATAATATTAATTCCCTATGAGGTTGTTAAAAGGTTTCTATTTGATATTAGCACTAGTGATTATAACCTATTATGAGTTCCAGTTCCTGCTTTTTATTAATGTTCTGGTTTTCTCTCTAAAAGTAAATTACATAGATGAATACATTTAAACCTGGAATTAGGTAACTTTTATTGCAGTTTTAAATGGAAATTCTGCAGCTGTGAGTGGAAGTGTGAATGTGGAACAGTAATTTTGTCACTTAATATTCTCACCTTCAAGTCTGCATAGCTGTGAAGCTATGCTTTTAATTTAGCAACAAAATGGAAGCAGGTGTATTTCAAACCAATTAACTGCAGTGACTGCAAGCCACCAATGGCTGGGTTAGCAAACATGAGCCTATTTGTTATGTGTACTAACCATGGCAAAGACAGCCTTTTCTGCAGGAAAGGATGAGATACTAAAGCATAGAGTAATATGGGAAAGTTGGCTGAAATATGCGTCTTTTGCCAAAGACTCAGATGATTTTTTCAGGCAAGAACTACAAGAGATGTGCCACATACCTTGCAGATGCTGTAGGAAGAGGGTTTATGGCAGTAATTTACTGCTAGATCTACCACTCCATTTTCAAGGTGGGACTGAGCTGGTCACAGAGCAATTTATCAGTGCCAGTCTCAGCAGTTCCTTCTACATCACCAAGGAGCAGCATGCAGGACTCAGACTATGACCACAATTCAGATTACTTGGCAAATGTTGCAACAGTCCAGCTCTGCTGTGAGTCTTGTGGCAAAACCTTCATCTTGTCTTTGCTCTTTTACTGTTTGTGAGTCAGGAGAGACTCAAAAATCACACTCTCATCACTGCTGCAATACAACTACCATAAATTCATCTTTCACATACCTATCATAAATTCAGACTTTTAAGATTTAAGCTCTTTCCACTGCCTTGCTACATAACAATGCATGTCTAGCTCAAACTAACAAAGCAGGGTTTAGTGCAGCATCAAAATTCAGTGCGGTCAGCTGCCAGAGAAATCTGTTATTCACATCCTCTTCAGGATTATATACATTATATTCAGGCATTTTCAGAACAGAAAACTAAATCTTGGGCACCATGACAGTCATGCCTAGGAAACAGACTGTCATACAATTTGAAAGTCATCATGAAATTAGTTATTTTGCTTTATCATTTGTAAGTTAAAAACACAGAAAAATATATTTCCTTTCTCCAACTATCAACAAAAGCTCATACTAGTTTCAGAGACAGTTTCAGAGACAAAGAAAATCTTTTTTATTTTGTCTTTTCTTCAGATAAACTGTAAGAGGTATTTCTCTATATTATCCACTTAATAAACTGTCATGATGCTTACCACTCCAGCCTTTCAGCTTACACTGAAGAGAACGTGACTGGGAAAACCTCTATTCTTTTATTCTCACACCTTCCAAAGGAATATACTTTTAGATTTAATCTTCCTTGTCCTTTAGACTCCCTCTGGCCTCTAGACATCACTGTAAGTAAAATATTCTGGTTTTTCCAGCACAATATTCCCTCTGCTCCTTTTTCTGTTTTACATTAAAATTCTATTTAGTATCTATATAATTTTTTGCATTAATTTTTTGTCTAAATGGAATTGTTCTGAGTTAGTGTTAGATTTACTGTCAAGAAGAAAAAAAAAAGAGAGTGTTTTCATTAAAAATTCAAATTCAGAAATTCTAATTGTCTTTTCCTTTCTTTGCAAATCTAAATATAAACCAGGGAGAAAAGTCCAAGAATGACAGCAACAAGTAAAAAAATTGCAACTCTAAAAAGCCTGAAAACAGTTCTGACAGCTAAAACATGAAACAAACTTGTTGATAGATACTCTTTCTGCACAATATGCTTTATCTATTTTCCCTGCTCTACACTGAGAGTGTAAAAACAGATTTAAAAAGTAGTCCATCAATTGGTAATGCTGCTAGGATAAAAATACCAAAAATAATACAATTGGCTTGCTTGATATGAAAATAAATACCTTTTAAAAAACTATCTCCCTTTGATGTTTGATGAGAAGAGACTTTCAGATGCAACTAACAATCTCACCTCATGCTTTCAACCAGAAATTGGGACAGGAATTTTTCAACTGAACCTAGCTTTTGTCTACTTCCAGCATCTTGCTTTGATGAACTTGGAAGCATCTGAGGTCATAGTACAATATTCAAGTACTTTTAAAATTTTCCATGCTGCTGTTATCTAGATCTCTGATCAACACAACACACTTTGCAGACAGTGATGTAGATAAAGGACAGGAAAATACCCTTTTACATCATAAGTAGTGTAACTTGCTGTCATTTCTATCACACTTTATGAATCAATTTGCTTTAGAATGATGATACTTAAGGGAAAGTTCTCTACTTGACCCAAATGACATTTTGGCATTTGTAAAGTGATAAGTCTGCCTGTAAGGACTGGAAGGCATTTGTTTGTACATGATTGTACATGTGTGTCCGTAAATATGTGTGCTCTAATCTACTCTCTAGCAGTGCTTTTCTAGCATACTCACAAAATAAGGTTCAAATGTTTTACAAATCTGACAGCTTCAATAAAAATCAAGGTATATGCTAAAGAAGAGTTACCATAAAACTGAATTCTAATGCTTCCTAAGTATGAAGAGGTAGATAATCCTATCCCACTATACTATACTGATATTAGTATTCTCAGGATATGTATATGATATTAGTATTGTCAGGATCAGCACAAGTGTTCTTCAGGTACTAAACCAGTAAAATTTATATTCAGCTCTTTATATTCAGTTCAGTTTAACAATGACTGTAACATATGACATCAGGAAGCATGGATGCGCAGGTTTAGTGTGGGCTACCAGCTTCAGCATGATGAGTTTCTGAAAAGAGAGGATCCTTCCTCTGACTGCTTTACCTTGCTAAGCTCATTCATTCTATCCTTTCTCATAATAAAGTGTCCTTATTTAAGCAGCTTTCTCACCTTCCCCTCACTGTACCAAATTTCAGTCAAAAGTGAAGTTGACAATACATCCCAAAAGAAATTAACCTACATGCAAATGCATGTAGTGATCTCTGGCTTTTTTGTCATGCTACCCACATTTCATTCTAACCAATGTGTTATAGCTTAAAAAAAAACCCTAAGGAATATAAATAAAACTACAATGAAGAGGACTGTATCTAATATGTTAGTAAAAACTAAAATTATAAAGAAAAAATTTTACTGAATTTATCTTAGATGACTTGTGACTAGACATAAAAAGGAACTATTTGAGCTCTGCTAAGGCTTATTCCTCTCTGATCATTAAGTTCAAAACCAAATCAAGTTCAAAAACCAGTTAATCTTCAACAGATGATACAATTAGCTGTGAAGTAAAAAATGAAGGAAATTCCACATTCTCTATAGACAAATTATTTCCCTAATCCTCTATTCTTTCATTTAAAAGATTTGTGTATATTTGGTTGATTAGTTGGCGTGAGGTATTTTGTGGGGCTTTTGGTGGTTTTTTTTGTTGGTTGGGGGTGGTTGTTTTATTTTGTTTGGGTGTTATTTTTGGATTTTGGCTTTTAACTGAGAGATAGCATCCCTTGTTTTACAACACATTGTTTCTCAGGGCCTCAAGACTGATATGAAATTCTCTTTAAGATGTTTTTTCTTCAAGCTGCACAGCACCAACTTCTTGCTTCCTCAGAAATAATTTTTTCTGGACAACTAACCAGTCCCATGGCTGTTGGCTCTATCCAGTTTACTGAACAATGGTGCACCAAACAGGACTAAACTCTTTGAAGAGGACCTTGCCAGTGTGAAAAAGGTGAGAAGATCTTCAGGGCCTACTCCTGTTTACACATTCTAGCTTCATATTTGATTTTCTTGTTTCACATGATGCTTTTGACCTTTGATCAAAATGCTTTCTAAATCTTTTTTTGGGGGTACCTTTAAGTATTACTTAGGATTATTTTGAGGTTTGAAAATTGACCGCTAGAAGTCAATTTGATTTTATTTTGCTGTTGTTTTTCCCTATAACTTTGGAGCAGGGGATGTTTTAGTTTGAAATAATTTTAAGACTTCTTTTCAGCTTCACGTTCTCAGCAACACTTCTCACATTACTTTTTCAAAACTCTGTCGTCCTTAAAATCTGTATATTTTTTTTTTACAATCTTGATATTTTCTTTTTTTTCCCTTAATGGATGTTGGTCTCCGAAGTTAAAAGTCTTTTGAAGTTAAAAGAAATAAGAGGGCCCCAAATATTCCAAAATGTTGTCACCAGGCCCTATGCATTAGATAATTCATTTTCTTTATCAAAAACCTAATTTGTGTAATTTTTTTTTGTTTGGTGGTCAACATTACCACATAGGTTATTTGCCCTTTCTTCAATACTCATGAAGTACAAATAATAATTTATTTTGTATCTCAGAGTAGTTATATAGCTTTTAGATGCATCCATCTCTGCCTGGATATTGAGGTATTTTTCTTCATTCTATTTTTGTGAGATAATTTTTACCACAGATAATTTCATGTCTTTCATAGAATATGTGTTGATTTTTACCACCTCTTACTTATAGAATTTACATTATCTATTCTTAATTTTTAGGCATTTCTATCTATACTTCTTAAACTTCATAACCCATACATATGTACTTTCTGAGCCTTGAGCAAAGCCACATTGTAATACACAATTCAAATACAAACTCCTACATATATATAGACGATATTTTTCTACAGCCAGAATAATAGCTTACTATGTTTGTGTCTTGGTGTGCTGAATTTAATGCTGTCAGACACTGTGAAATTTAAACTCATCATTAGCCACAATGAGGACAGGAATTTAAATTCACAATGTAGGCTGAAAGCTGCAGGCCATTTTTTTTTTTTTGTTTTTGTTTAAATATTTTTTTTCTGGAGTTGCTTTTTGTGTGCAAAATTATTCCTAGCTTATAGGAGTCTGCTATGAATAAGATTTGAAATGTATTGCAGAGGAGACGTTATTGGAATCAATGTTTTTCACAGCTTTACCTGCATACCTGCTTTATAAACTGAACTAGGGAAAACAGTGAAGTTCAAGATGTTACTGGTGGTGAGCTAACTTTTCCTCTGAGTAAGGCTTTGAATCAAACTGTGACTGCCACAGACTCAAACAGCCCTCAAACCTTCATGTGAGGCTTTCTGCTACTTTCCACCTAAATTTAGAGTCGATTCATGTAAGTTTGTAAAGGATGATGTATGTCATGACAAATGCTTCTATAATCTCACCATGCAGTTTGTGATTACTAAATAAATTAGTTTGTTGGAAAGTTGGGATAAAAATTTGCTTAAGGTTCAATAAAAAGAAAAATGCCATTTAGCAGGGCTTTCTAACATAAGTCAGAGAAAATGCAGTGCACTTCTGACATGCATTACATGTCTTACAGTAAGATGTACATCAGTTTATTCTTAGTGAAAAGTCAGATGCCAACAATATCTCCTGAAAAAGTAATAGTATTTCTCCTATTCTGAAAGCTTTAAAAATTGAAATCCAAATGATTTCATCTTCTAGCACCCAATGAGAATACTGCTCCAGGACAAAGCAAAAATTCTTTGGCCTGTAGTGTCACCATTATAGTGTGAGTATTTGGAACCAAATGCTCTTTTTGGTTTGATTTAAAAGTTAGCTTACTAAAAGTGGGGCAATTTTCCACTGAGCTTTGACGCTTCTCTAGCTCATGTGGATTTGCCTGGTGTAATTCTGATACCTCAAACTAGAAGTATTTTAAATTGCATCTGTAGACTTTACACAGTCCTTCAGCAGGAAACACAGAATATGATTAGGCATATGATGCAGAAATTGGACGTTTTTCCTAAAAGCATTAATTCTTACATTGGCCACAAATATCCAATAGTGGATATTGGTGTTAATCTTGGTGTTAACGGTTTAACCTGAAAATCAGATTCACTTGGTAAGTTTGAACCAGCCTCTGGATTGATGCTGCTCTGTACCAGAGCAAGGAAAATGTTCATTCACTAACCTTGAAAAACTGCTGGCTGCATTCTGCAAAGCAACAGCTCAGACAAGAACAGAATCAGCTTTAAAAAAATAAACCCTATTTAACAGAATTAAATGGATAACAGCCCAGAATGAGAAGAAAGGATTAAAATCTGTCTTCTCTTGTAACTGATGTTATCATGAAAAAAGGGGAAAAAAATAAGTTGATTACTTAAGGAGAGTTATTAAAAAACTATGGATTACAGAAAGGTTGACTCTCTAGCTAGGAGATGATTTTCTTCTACCTTTATTGTGAAAGAGTGTTATTTGACTGGGCTTTTTTCTTTTCCTTTTTTTTGGCCTGACTATATGCTATCTTCTTCTATTTCTCAGTCTACAGAACAGGCAAGATAAGTATTTTTCACTGAAATGGCTGTAGAGGAACTGACTATGTTTTCTTGCTCTGACAGAACTCTCTGCACATTTGTCTGCTTTTTTGGTTTATTCCCTTTTCAGAAAAATTCCTTTTACCAAGACTTATTTCACTTTACATACGTTTCTGAGACCAATTCTTCTTTTGCTTCCCTACAATTTTAAGTGCCAAAAATCAAAATCTTTATTTTGCCAATAAACTGTTACTATCCTTAGGTTAATGTATTCTTCCAACAGTCTACACAGTCACCTCCAAGCTGGTGTAAGTACACACTGCTTGGAGTTTGAGCTGGCTGGGTGCATTCTACCCTTAAATAGAAGATATAAATTTATTTAAGCAATGTCCTGGATAAAAAAAATTATTTATTCATTTATTTATTCTCACCATTTTTAGTCTGCCCATTAAGCTTTCATTTCATAGAGAGGTTTGAGTCAGATATATAAATGTGATTGTAATCAGCTCTGTAGCTGTACCTCCAGAGTCATGCCCTGACAGGTTGTTTTGTCAAGTGGTTAGACTACCACAATAATATCTTTCAGTCAGAGCTCCCTTAAAGGCAAGAATAGACATTAAGTGCTAAATAACTCATCAGAAACCTTATTCATCACTGGAGTACATATTAATGTATTCATTACTCAGGAAACCAAGAAATCCTATATATGTGATGCATTTTTGTTACTGACAGATGACGACAAAAGATTTCAGGTTCACTCAGTGTTCAGGATACCAAGAATTTGTCATATCTGCTTAAAGGATTAAATTTTAGTACCGCATCAAATACTGTATTACTGTGGTCAGATAATAGGGCTCCATAAGCCACCTTAAAATGATTAAATGCTTCCCTTCATCTTATGCCACTTCACTCTCCAAACTCCATCTGTCCTGAACAGCAATCCACCCACTGAACCTGGAAAATCCAAGCCCTTCTATCCCATTCACACTGAAATTCCTATTCAGTCTCACAATGCACTAGATATAAGTCTACTGTAATAACCACATATATAAAATAATAAGTTATTTTTCTACATTTCAGTACTTGTTATAAATATTTTATTTCTACTTCTCCAACCTAATTTGCAATTCACATATATTTCCTCATAATTCTGTCATATTTCCTTTTTATAGCCATAAGCCATACTTCTACTTTATCATTTCCTTTTAACTACCCTGGAAGACCTTTCCATATTTCAATTACCTGCAGACTCCCAGTCCTGCAGCATAGTCTTAAAACAAAACTGAAGTATTGATGCACTCCTCCGCGTATTAATTCTGATTATTATCAGAATATTATTGGAATATAGGTATGCTGGAACCTTCTGAAGCTTCCTTGACACATCAAGGCTCTCATCTTTCATCTAGGGAAGTCAATGACTGATCAAAAGCCAGACTGAACCCACTGTAAGCATATACTTCAGTGTAATGAAAACGACACTTGCAGCCCTTCACATACGTTTTCCTGACAGTGTTTTGATGTAAAAGTATATTTGCCCTATATACATCCTGCTATTAATCTGAGAAAGCTACCACTGTATGTGCTCTACTGTCCTTTTCCAACTTCCATTTTTCCACATGATCGTGCTATTTGACAATGAAGAAGGGTCTTAGGAAGTCATAATGACCTGCAATTTTTTTATGCCTCTTTTGTTTCTCCCAGCACTGCAACCAATAATGTGCAGACCTTTGTACAACTGCAATTCCCCCAGTGAGAACTATTTCTATGTTTGAAATATGGGAAAAAGTGATCTTCAACCAATTAGATCAGGTCATACAATACAGACGTGGAGCTTGATGTATCTGAGAAATTTGTGTTTCCAAAAATTATGGAGTGGTTGAACTCTACAGAACTAAAATCTTGGTAAAACTATAACTAAAAATTTTCTAAGTAGCTCCTTATTTCTTTTTAGAGAAAAAGTATTACTGTTGTCATGTTAATTATCATAATAAAAAAAATTCAGTTCTATCCAAGTCCTGGGCTAAAAGAAACTACACCACCCAGATATGCAGCAGTAAGAACAAAAATAATCCAGAAATTAAGTAGTAGTAAACAAGAATAATTCAATTTATTTAAAAGTAAGTAGTATTTTCCAAACAATTTAGACTGGGTTATTTAGAAAAAATTATGTAGCTGATTTGCAACATCTAGAAAACATAATTGGATTTGACTGCAGAACAGCAATGGCTTCTGAATGACGACCTATCCAATTTAAATTGTAAATCTATTTTTGCTTTGCCTTTTTAAAGGATAATTAATAAACATAAAAAGCCACATGTGCAAGAATGACTGACATAGAAGCTATGTAGACCTGGAACAAAAGAAATTACACTATAGTTTTTATGGGTCTCAGAAGAAGGGTCAGAGTAAAATCATGTTTAAATAAAGAACATTATGGAAAAATGAAGGAATTACATAGATCAAAAGAACTTGTAGGAGACAACATGAGAGTTAAATCACTGTCTCTTCTTCTTTGAAATCATAGAGAAATACCTTTTTACAAAGCAAAATGTTTGTAAAATTTGGATAGAAAAGTATGAGTTGAATGGGAAAAAAGAGAATTTCTGTTAGTGTGCATTTAGCTTTAACTAAGAAACCCATCTTGGAAGACAAAACAGAAAAAACCTCATTTACGTTGTCAAAAAAAGTAGGTGCAGTTTGACTAAAACTAGGTGAATTCCAGGTTCCTTCATCCTTCTTATACAGCTGCTAACTACAAGTTTGCTTCAAGGAAAAAGAGAAAAAACCCAAACAAACTATACTAACAGAGCCCTCCAGTGAAGGCTTTTATATAAGTTTATTTCACAGCATTGTCTCAGGAAAAGGTACGCTGACCTAAGGGATTTTTAATCTTTCTCAAAAGTGTTCTGGATATGAGGATAAAGCTGCCTCATGATGTGTGCTTGCACTCTCAGGAACAAGGTTCACCAGTACAGTTCTGTTTCAAGAGTATCTTACAGAGATCTTATTGCAGGTAAAAGAAAAATTAAATAAAAGCAAAGGGAAGAAAATTTTGAACTAAGATTTAAATAAGAGAAGTAAAAATCAAACAGATATTCTTGTTCTATAGCTGCAGAGAGACACAAGAAGACCCTGTGGTGCTATAGATGCTTGGAAGAGCAGGATGAATATAAAAAAATGGAGAAAGATTTAACCATGTGCAGAAAGAAACCCATGAGCCCGCCAGAAAATGAGCTTCTTATTACTACTTGTTTCCCCAGTTCTTTAACAAAATGTTCACTTCACCAAGCCTTTCTCTTTCCTCCCTCCAAATCCCCATGATACATCCTAAACTTGTAGGCAGGAGGCATCTCTGTGCAAAAGGAAAATAGACAGTTGCAATTCTAACTGCTCTCTCTAACAACGTAAAAATTTGAATCCTTTTCTTCTTTCTTTGAGTAATAAAGCAGAAAAGAGCTTATGCAGTTAAAAGAAAAAGCAAAACTAACAATGTGAGGAAGAATAAGAATTTAAAGTAAAACAGCCAATTGCCTAATTTTAAAGTGAGAGACTCTTATATAAATATATAACTGCAATATCTCTAAACCAAAAATACTACTTCTGATACTATATTTTTCTTATCTGGGAAATAAATTGATATCTGGATTCCTACTCTGTTTCTACTATACCTTCCTACCTACATAAAAATTTACAAATAAAAATTTTACAAAAAATAATCAGTGAGAAGCTGTCAACTTAATTTTCAGATTGTTCTAATCAAGAATTTCTTAGACTGACTTATAATAGACTGCTTTTAAAAGCTGACCATTAACAAACATTCTTCTGAATGCAGGAAAAATAATATACAAAAAATCCTACATTGCCATGGTAGTTTACAAATGCCCATAAGTATACTTTGAAAATTAATGACCAAAATAAATAATTTATTGGACACATTCACAGTGAAGTGTTTTCAAAGAGACACTATTGATTGCTACAGAAGAAAAGAAAACAATTTCATTGTAGTACTACCCTTAAATAAATACATGTGAGAGATTTATCTCCAAATAAGCACATCTTATTTTCTCTTTTTTATATTCAACTTTTGTTTTATTTCTTCTTCCATAATTCCTTTCCTATATTCACCCCAAGGCACCATGATAATAAAAACCACAAGCTTGAGAAAAATAAGTTAAAGAAAAAAATTCTGGTTGATGTTTGACATTATGATTTCCTGCCAGGTTTCATCAGTCACATCATGCCATGTGGAGTAATACAGTCTGATTGATGTTGCTCACAGGGACTCATCACCTTTCATGTGTTTGCTGAAGAATTTAAAGGTATCACACAATCTTTGGATAAAATTAATTCTTATGGTGCCAAATATTTGATTAAAAAATAATGATCATGACATGAAAAACTTATGAATGCATTTCTCAGTGGTGGGGATCTAATTCTTAGTGCCATTTATAAGTTGTTTTATTTTTTTAACATATGAGAGACACTTTGAAATCTCCTGTGTCAATTGTACATTTAAGATTAATTCTCTCAGCATTTAGTATTATGACCAAGTTTGAGCCTTAGCAGGATTCAGCATAACTCTCCTTTTCCACGTTATGCCTGATGGGGCCCTGCTTTCTGCAGATTGCTGAACACCTCACTGCCTACGGAAAGCAGTGAATTAATTTTAATTCCTTATTTTGCTTTGCTTGTGTGTGTGACTTTTGCTTTACCTATGAACTGCCTTTATCTCCACACATTGGTTTTCTTTTCAATTTTCGCCGTTCCAGTTCTCTCCCCCACCCACACCGGTGGAGGAGTGAATGTAAGGTTAAATTGCTGGCTGTGGTGAAACTATAACAGTAACCTTAATTTCATTATAAACTAATACACCCAAGTCAAGGCAAGGTTTTTCAGATGAGCCTCATGAAATCTTAATTCATATGGAAGTTAGACTTGATACTTTGTATACAGAAAAAAAACAAAGGCTACCATATATATAATATTTTTAACATTTTACCTAAACAAATGGCACACACACCACAAAACAATCCATAATGTAACATATAAAGCCAAAACACAGTGGTAAGTGTGATTTGTACCACAGTTGATCCTGAAGAAAAATTTAAATGTGCCTTTAGAGGAATTGATATTTAGATTATGCAATATCTTCTGGTTGGTCAAAAAATCTCTGATAATGAGAAGATGTTTTCTTCTCCAGTGGACTAAAATTGTGTAGAAGATTGATAGTTTAATTACTACTAAAGGTATTTAAAAATATATGTTTACATGCATTTAGAATCTGTATTATTACCTTACCTGTTACTTTCAGTCTGTCAGCTCCAATGACAATCTCATCTTCATCTGCAGAAAACAACACTCTTCCACTGTCACTTGCCCTCACTTCAAATCTCTTACACTGAGCTTCCACAGCATCAGCCCCTGAAACCAAGGAAGGGATCATTACATCTAAGATATTTTGTAAGAATTAATCATTGGCATAAATTGAATATCCAAAACCTATTGAATACATGATGATTTATGAAAATATTTGGCTTTCTGTAAGCCTGATAGAAAACTTGCATTATAAAATACTGTTAAAATAGTTTACAGAAATAACTATGAAAACATCTATTTCAGCATTATGTGGAAATCAACACTAATATTTAGAATGTACTTAAACACTGAGATCTTGAAATGCCAATTCAAACAGAGCTTTCTGGGGTTTGTTCAGTCTAAATTGCAGTTTCCTGCCAATGAACAAATAAAGATAACACATGACCTTATTCTATCAAGACACACAACTCAACACAGCAGAAAACGGTATTTTTCATTCAGTTCTACTGAAAAACTTAGAGAGTAAAATAACAAAAACAACCCAACAAAAGAAAAAAAACCATGGACTAAGATACCAAAATTTATGTCACATTTTATGAAACAACATTCCCAAATGTCTCAAAGTTCAAAAATCCTAAAATAATTGTGGAATTGGACAGATATATGGATTGATCTAACTGCAATGAAGACAGTTTGCAGGTACTAAGACTTTAAATTCACTATGCTTTTCAATTTACAGGTCTTATTCTTACTCTCCAGTGATTTGCGTACTAAATTGTTTCTGAAAATTTTTTTTTATTAATAAGTGAAAGCAAACATAATTTCTGAAAATGGTGTTGAAAAGCAACCAACTGCATATGGCACAACAAGACATAAAGCAAGATACATTAATTCAGGGAAAAATAATCTGAAATTTTCTCTATGATCCCTAATTATACTTGTAATGCATTCCTGGCATAAATCTACATGTGCAAAAATTGTGTGGAGGGCATTATGAACAAATAAATTTATATATGTTATCTCAGTTTAATAATCTGGTTAAAAACTTTGTAAAAAAAACTCTTCCTGCATAATATGTATTTATTTTAATATGCAAATGCATAGTATCAAAACATGTAATAAGGAATATAAAAACTGTGATAATGAATTTTGGTCAAGGAATTGCCTTAGCAGTTCATAATTTACAGAATCAGCTATGGGATCAAAACAATTCCTCTTACTTTCAGATGAACATATGTTTGTACTGTAAAAAATAATTGGCTATTTTTGATTCACAATGAAAAAAGAAAATGAAAAAATAAAAATACTTGTGATGATGCATTTTGTTGAATTTAGATATGTTTGTTCTGTAAATGTGCAAAATGGTATTTTTTTCCCCACTCCCCTCCCTCACTGAAGTTTTTTAAAATGTGTTAATCAGGTTGTTTGCTTTGTTTTAAAAAAATATAAAATCTTTGTAAGAACAGAGGCAGATTTCAGGTTTCAGATGCAGATGTTTGGGCATGCCCTTGTCCTGCAACCATAGTTATGGTTCAGGAAACCAAAGGATAATTACAAATAACTTAATACTAAACAGTTTCATCTTTATTTAAGAGCTGATGACAGCTTAGCCACCTAAAAAAAAGTGGCATTATAAGTACTGTGACATTACTAATTTACACCCATCAAAGTTGTTAGCTGTGTAAGGAAAAGAAATTAACAAAAAATGTGTCAGAAATAAAAAAGAGAAAAGACCTGCCACATTCTTAGTCATTATATATCACTCTAAGTGACAGCCTATGTTTCAAAAACAGCTTTTAAAAACTTGAGATGTATTTAGGATAATATAGGTTTTCATTAAAAATGACTTAAATAACAATGGTCTGGAACTTGGACTAAGGACTCCATATATTTTAGATGCGATTTGTGCTGCTTCAGAATCACATAGCATAAAAATACACCTAGAATTCAGCTAGTCCAAAATACCATTACAGGAAGTAAATAAATTTTAATGCTAAAATAAATGGGTTTTTATGTTTCACTCAGGACTTAATTGTGTACTACTTGGTATTCCTTATTCCTGAAATGGTAGTTAGCGTGTTCAAGGCACTTTAGAGATTACTAAAAAACATAATACATGTTACATCTGTCTCTTTGACATAGAACCAGGTGTGAATGTAATAAAACTGGTTTAGAAAAGTTGAACTGCCTACAGAGTACTCAGTGCTATCAAAATGGAATTCTGTTTTGTTTCATTTTCACTTCCCAGTTGAAATAAGAGCAAGCAGTTGCATTTGCAATGTATTAAGGTATTATCTTCTTAGCTGTAAAGCAAATTGCTTTGCTCCAAAACCACTCTACCAACATACACGTTTTATAAAATGTCTGAATTTTTAATAGTGCTACTAATAAAAACAATGTCAAGTCTTAGAATATTATGCATGAACAAAGGAAGTATTTTGAAATTCTAATCTCAAACTTGTAGAGCCATCACTATTTTCAGCAATTCATACCTGCTTGAATAATGCATACTTCAGTCCAGAGAATCACGTATGAAAATCTATCTTCTAAATTCTGTTTGGAAAGGTAATTTCTATCAAACACATGGCTACCAGAAAAGCTGTTTAGCTTTGCTACTTCTTACTGTATTGTTATTCTACTTCATCCTAGACATGGAATTGGCTACATAACAGCTTTAACCAGGTTCAAGAGATGTCTATGAAAAACTCATCTTGTGTTCAGGAAAACTATTAACTTGTAAATTCAGATGTATAATGCTCAATTAAATTATTATGTTTCTGTGAAATTCCTTTCATTTAAATTATATAGATGAAAAATATGTGTATCATATTCATATATACATGGTATGTAATGATGGTTTATAACACATGCTTTGCGCACAGCAGTTGTATAATTGAAATTATCATCAAACCAGCTACATTTAAAATGGTACAGAGCCTAAAATTGTACATTTTAACTGTAGTGAAGACACATTAAATGAAAATTTTGGGCAGTACGTGCTGTAAAAATACAGAAAATTATGGTTCTGTAATCCAGATTAACAGTAATAGAGACTAAATTTCAAAATAAAAACTATTTTGAATTTGAAGAGAGTTTGACTTACTAATTAAGAAATATAATAATATGAAAAATGAATGTTCTAATATTTTTCATTTTAAAGTCAATGATTACTTACAGTACTTCATTATTATTATTCAGCAATAATAATTAGAACCATTGTTTGCTGTGATAATAAATAGAAATAAGAACTCTCCAGTCTTACAAGGTTTAGATATGATTACAAACACTAGCAGTGTCTGATTTCTCAATCACCTTCCATGTCCATCTGGCACACAGCAAATTCAGACACAGAAAAAGATCAAAAATCAACAACCTTAAATTGAATATAGGGATTAGAATTCAAATGGAATTACCACAAACTGATCATTGTAAATAGGAAATATGATAAAGTTTCTTCTGGTTCTTCAATGAAAAATGGGTTATTTAAACATTTATTACATGCAGAGTTTTATAGAGAGTCTCGATGACAAAGAAAGTTACTTTTATGAGAATGTGTTGATGCTTCTGAGATTGGCGATTAAATAGATAAATTATTTTTAATAAAGATTCAACACTCATCTGGGTCTAAGATCAATTTTTGACAAGTATACACCTAGATAATTTTTTTTAATATTCATAGGAATTATAAATATTATGGTATTTTGGACAGCAGAGATCTTTAAAAATTTTCAGTGAATGCAAGAGCAATTGTGCAAATGAAGGATTCATACCAGCTGAACAGAACAGAAGCAATGACAACATATTCTCTGTTCAGTTTGCTGAGGAAGGGAAGGGATCATCTTCATTATATCTAAAAAGTGTGAAAGGAGAAGGTAAAAGATCCCTTAGCTCTCTCTCAATAGTTGGTTCTGTATGTAGAGATGTCAGAAAGCTATGGTTTCTAGGAGAGGTTGATCTTCAAGGTTTCCTATTCTGATTATCATCTACTCAGGCAAGGGAAGCTGGAGCAAATACTGGGTGAGAAGAAACAAAGCACACATTTGTTACCTTTTGTGGAAGTGAACAATAACATCTGTCAACATAAATTATTAGAATAGGAATAAGGCACACATTATTATAAGAGGAAACTCAGTAGGACCATCTGAATCAGGTGGGACACTTCCTTCACTGTGACCTACAGACCCAGTAATATCCATCAAAGATTAGTGATATTGGTCAAATGACATCTGACAGAAAAGTTCTGCTCTCCCAAGCTGGTTTTACTTCTAGGAACTTTGTGGAATCCTAGAATCATTATGGTTGTAAAAGACCTCAAAGGTAGAACATTAACCCGGCACTGTCAAGTCCACTGTTGATATGGTATATCAGTTTCACTGCAAAACACATCTGAAATATTGTCTGTCACCTCTACAATAGATAGAATACATCCTTCCTGCAATCTGTCTTCCTGGTGCATCTTGACATTGGAACCTATGTTCAGCTATGTTTCAGCTACGAAAATAGTATGTGGGAGTAGCATACCAGCAGCAGCAGACAGCACTCTCCATCGTACTTCTAGATGAGGCCACAACAACTCAAGAGCAATTCTGTCCTTTTCTGTCTACTACCCCTAACATATGGTAATTTCCATGAGACTCAGAAATTACATGGCTGAACAGATCAGATACAGCTGTTCATAATTTCATCAGCTATGAGCTATACTCATGGGGGAATGAAAGAAAATGTGATTCTCTGCGTCTTGAAGGTTGTTTGAGCTTTAAGTCAACACATTTATTTTGCTTCCATAATGGTTAAAAGGATGTGCATTGTCTGTAATTTTAGCTATAATATCTTAATTGCTTATATGGCTCCTTAGATAAGAAAGCCATGCAAGACACAGGAAGATATGTCAGGCACCAAAATTTATCTGTAGGACCTCACACTGTATGTTTTGCTCCTTTTATAATCCCATTAAGGTTAATTTACTCAAAGCATGATCTAGATTCATGAACTGAGTCTTGCAGCAAGTAAAATGACTTTTGTATCAGACTGATTTTTCTCACAATACTAGATGTGTTATAAACATACAAAAAATATAATAAACATATATTAATAAATAAATATACATGGTTTCTGTAAATGGATAAATTTTAAATTAGATTATTAAATAAAGTATCTAAAGTATAAAATAAATAGGTTAAATTTTAAATAAATATATATATTATTTTTTATTACCAGTTTTATGACATTCTCTTTCCTACATGTTTTCCTTTATTGTCCAGGAATGTTTCTTTGTGACATCAATAAATAGCCACAATATGTTAACTTCTTTTTACAGCTGCATTTATCAACTTAGCTTACATTGACAAGCATAAAAGACCAGCTCATGCAATTGTATTATTTATAAATCTAACATATTTTGTGCAATGCAAAATGTGAATGGGAGCAGAAAGCTAATCAGTTTTTCTTACATCATGATGAATGCAACCTGAATATTACTAAATCCTAAGAGAATTGTCCAAGTCTTCAGTCTTATCCTTAACCCTGTAAATATTAGCTTTTTGTGATGGGAATAGTTTTTACAACATAAATTATTTACAAAACTGAACATACACCTTTTGGTAGCTGAGGCTTACTGAAGCAGTCTGGGCACTACTTTTCCATACAAAATTAGTGGGAATATTTCCATTCTCTCTGTTAGCTAAGCTAGACTGTAAGGCTATAATTATGCTGTTTGGTCACTGGGTTTTATGAAAATACTGAGTTGTTTCTAAGTAGCTGCACATTCCACTGAAGAGAAATGAGAGTTAAAAATAGACAGAACAATTAATTGTGAGGTACCTGACTACCTGCTGTACTTGATGAACACCACATTCAAATCAAATAGCAAGAACACACATAAATAGTAAGGGGAGTTATGAAATGTCCTCATTAGACAGATGAAACTCAAAGACAAAACAGGACTGTTGAATTTCTCCTTGGGAAATATAACATCTTGCAGATAATGTAAATCATTCCTTGCTAAACCTGTTACTGTTTATCATTATATATTTCCTTTAGGTCACAATTATAGCCAGACTTCCCTATTGAATGTTCTACCAATTTACCAGAAATTCTACTGAAAATTCAGTGATGTGTAAATCTCTACATCTCTACTTTATTCTTTTCTTAAAAATAAATCTGATGTTTTACTTATTTGCATCTTTTGACGCCTAATCGCTCATCTGCAAGCTGCCTAAAATACCTGCAAGGGCCTTTATGCATCCTGCTTTATCACTCTGAGGTAACTGGACTGAAAATGAAACTGGATGAAGTGAAATACATTCATGTAACCCAATGGTTCTTTACTTTTCCTCTTACTCATTTATCCTCTGACCTTTTAAAATAACTGTTATGGATCTTTGTAAAGATTTAAAAAGAAAAGCATTTCACTTCTGTCTTTCTTACTGGCAATATTCTCTGTAAGCATTAGACAGATATTCTGAGACTTTTTTCTACCTGGCAGGCATTTTGGACATTTTTTGGTGTTTTATTAATAAAAATTAAAAGCTAGCAAATATTTTTGCCCATATTCACAGAATCACAGAATCATTCAGGTTGGGAAGACCTCCAAAATCATGGAATCCAACATTTGACCTATCTCCACCTTGTCAATATATTCTTAATGTACCCTTGTTATTAAGAGATTGGCTTTGCATTCTTCCTTTTTTTCCCCTGACGTGATTAAAAAGATACAAATTGTTCTTCCAGATGCTTTTGGCAGGTTCCCATAGACTTTAAATAAACTCTGTTGTGACTCAAAAGTATAATATTACTCACAATGTAGTGAATTAGACCATTATAATGTTTCTGAATGCAAATCAAACCTTTTTGAGATAAAGAATTGAATTAATCACACTTGGAGAGAGAAGACCTAAACAAAGGACACAAGCTACCAGAGCACTCAGAAACTTTCTTGAAAAAAGAAATGTCAAAAAATCCCTATTTCACATTTTTATAATATTAATTCAATACTGATAGTTACTATATAAGAAAGATTATAAAAGTCTAATTTTTACAAACTGACTATTTCTCCAATTATCTGCTTTAGCTAGGGAGCTCAAATATCCTGAAGCTATCTATGCAAAAGGTCTTAGCATTTTATATAATCACACTTTATCTGAGAAAGATTTAATGAAAGAATGTACAAAATACTAAAAGATACACATGACTCATCCACAAAAAGGCTACCACTGGTTACTACTGAGTAGTAAAACAAGCGAAAAAATATAGCCTTATTACCAGAAAATGATAATTTTAAACCCTTCTGCTACTTTGCAGATCAGTGAAATGCATTTGCAGATTTCTGAGCAAGTTGCATCCGCTATGATGAAGGCACAAGACAATGAGGTCTTAACCAAGCTCTCAGGATTTCTGCATAACCCATTTAGGAAATTACTTGTCTCCTTGCCCTTGACAGTGGGATAAGAGCCAGAAAGCTGTAGAAGCAGGATAAAAGCATATTTGGTCTCTTAGCTTCTGGAAGTGTCTCTTTTGATTAATGTTCTCAGGGGAGCTCATTGTTGACTTGTAACACATAAGATGCAATTCAATTCACCAATGAAGACATCTACCTCAGCCAGTAACCCTGCTGACACTGAAATTCTGCATCTTTGTGATTTGAACCACTGCCAGATTGTCTACCTTTGAAACACCCCACTTATGGAGGCTACACTGATACCCTTGGGAAATCTGAAGTGTCCTTGAAAGAGTGTACGATCCTGTGTCTGGAAAGAAATATAACCTAGATGCAGATGGATGTGCAAATTCAGAGACAAGACCTGCAGCATAAGTGGAGTTTTTGTCTGGACTAGCTGAAAGCTTTCACATCAGAAGTATGGTAAGCCAACCAGAATCACTCAACGAGAGAAAAATAAATGTGCTAAATTAACACCTGGCTTCTTCTTCCACACCAGAAGCAAAATGGGTAGAAATCTTCAAGTGTGTGAAAACTTTGAGGTCATAACACATCCAGATGCTACGGGTAATACATATGATAAAGGAGTAGCAAAACAACTTCTGCAACCAAAATATCTGTGCAAAATAACACACGAGTAAAATCATGACGTTTTGGAACTCTAATGTTGCAATAACTTATTTTAAATGCAAGGTAGCCCTTAATTTTGAGTTGGAAAAAAATGTTCACTCTGTATTATTTTGATCTCTAATACATGTTAGCGATTCAGTGAATGATAACTGTTCCCAGAGACTAATTAATTTTAGATTTATGGAATGCTTTTCTTCACAGGAAGAAATCTAGTCAAGTTTAAAAATATTCAGCTAATCATTAATTCAATGCCATCTGTTCATAATTCAGTTACAACTACAATATTTATCACTCTAAGAATAGCCTAAGGAAAAAGAAGTTATTTTCAGAGATATATTTATGTATTAAAGAAATTTTCAAAATCATAATAAATATATCTTTAACAATGCTGTACATGCTTGAGATAAATTATATCAAGACAGCTCTGCCCATCTACAAATGGCACAATTAAACATGTCTAGTATTGGCATAATTTGGAACTTGAAACTTAATCCTGTACTAAATGGAGGCAAAAGAAAGGCAAATAAACAACTTCATTTATAAATAAGCAGATTTATAAATGAGCACAAATAAGCAGCAATGTTCTAGCTGTGGTTATCAATTACTATTTTACAATGTATTTTAATGTTTCAGTGTTACACTGAAGTTCATTTTGGAATTATATTTCTTATGGGACTTGGAGCAGTGCTCTCTAAGAGGTTCACAATCTCACATGGACAAATAGTTTTCATGGGCAAACACAAATGTTTCCAAGCCTGACTGTTCACTTGCAAGAATCTCTTTCACTAATAGAAACAGGCAAATTTCCCATAAATGCTTCAGTAATAAAACTGATAGAACTCAGACTTTTTAAAGATGATTTAGCTGAAGAAAGAATCTAAGTCTACAATCAAATTACTTCTCACCCCTATGTTTGAAAAATCTCTTTGCTGTTATTTCAACACCTCTAACATGATCAGCAGGCTGTTGAATTTCTACCTCCAAGTGTTCTCTGAAATAAATATGAAAATAAAGAACACCAGAAAAACCTCACTGCCCTTCTCTTTCTTTTTAATTATGTCTTTGTATTTAATTAACTTAAAATAGTCTTCTCAATTTTTACCCCTATTTTGTCCTTCACCTCTTAGAATAATATATTCCTGACAATATCAGTGAGCCGTCTGAACATCAGGGAAAAAAGGGGTAAAAATAAAATCTTAATGTCCTGTCAGAGACTTGTTAAAGGTCCAGATGTTGTAGGTAATTTAATAATGCTTAGCACCCAGCAGTAGCCTTCTGAATGTCACAAGGCATGCACAGCAGCTGTTTTTGAAGTTAAATGAAGTATTAGCTTCAGATAAAGCTAAAGACAAAGAATTAGGACCATCTTTGGAAGATGTATGCTGCCTCCTTCAAACCCACTCCCATACCTCTAAAACCTACTTATTTCCTCTTAATAGCCCCATTTCTTTGACTCTTGGGATGTCTCTCCTACAAAAGGAAACCACTTCTCCTTCCCTGCTCTGAACATTTGGGCAGTAGTTAGGCTCTCTGTCCTGGCCACCAGCATGTGGGTAACAGCAGCAGGACAGATGGCAATGGATTAATGTTTAAACACTGACACTTCTGCAGCACCATGAAAACACTAATTACCTCTTCCCACTCAGACTCTACTTCTACAGTTAAATCAATCAACTGCTCATAGTTCCAGGTCCTCTGATTTGTTATAGGGTTGGGTTGGGTGGGATGGGAAGAGGATAAAGTATTTGAGAATTACAACAGAGTACCTTTTTCTCTCTTTCAGTGCCAATTTTCTAGAAACAGTGGAAAGGTCCAGATTTGTGTTTAAAATACAATAAGATAAAATAAAAAGCCTGTAAAGCACCAAAGTAAACTGGACTGAAGTACCACTGTCAGATAGCTATTGATAATTAAAATCTACTTCAGTATGTGTCCAGGCTCACTACAGGTGCTCTGGGGTCAAAGTTAGCACTGATATGAAACACTAAGGCAGTGAGCTGAAGCTCATACCAAGCAGATTGGACACCTCTCTGCACAGTCACTGCTGTACTCCCGCTCCCCTCCATAATTCCTGCCTGGAAAACACTGATTTAGTGCTCCCTTTCATCATTTTCATATCACCTCTAAAGTGACAGTGGGATAGACCATTGTGCTTTCATGAGAAAAAGAGGCTTGTGGTGGCTTCTTTTTGAAGGCTGCCCTTCAGGAAGCCAGCACCTCACCCATCCTTAGCACGCCAGGTTCTCCTGCCAGCACCACATCAAAAATAAGGCACTGGACCTTAAAATTCCCTCTGAATTTAGATCATGGACAAACAAGGAAAGGAAATAAGCTGCATTTATTTTGTCTATGGTACAAAAAGAAAATGATCAGACTATTTATAAAAGTACAAAGTGTCTTTTTCTCTTTGTCTGCCATTACAGACAGAAAAGATGCTTTTCTCGTTAGATCAATACAACTTCAGATATGAACTAACATGAGCTGTACCTTGTATCCGAGGTAGAAATAGTCTTCCTGAGCTCAGACTGAGGGAAAGAAAAAGAGAAGAAAAGTTGGATCAAGACTCAAATGACAAAAACTTTTAGAGTCTGAAGAAGGTAGAAAGAAGATAGAAAATATACTGAATGCAGAAATAAGGGGATGGGGAAGAGGTCTTAAGACCTCAGCTCTGGAAGTACTGGAGTTATTTGTTTTAAGATTCAAAGAAGATTCTGTATAACACACTACTGAGGATGATAAAACTTAAAGCAAAGAAAAATATCCACTCCACAGACATTTTGGATAAGGTGTTCATTATCAATAATGCATAAGCACTCTCTCCCTTGAAACAACCATGCTTAAATTGCACAGAATTCAGTTACTGTTCTACTGCTGCTTGCAGTTGTGTTTATTCATAGAGAATTTTTTATTCTTGATATCCCAACTGATGTGATATGCTCTTGTATCTCAGGAAGGAGGTATCAGGCTAAATAATGGCAATACCTACAAGACAGAATTACTACTTGGTCCTAATAACTGACAGAGGGATATCTTATTACTCTATTTTTACAGCATAGTTTTCCTGTAGCAATTCATGTGGCAATGAGGGAAACTTAGGAAATATTTAATACCATATGGTATTTCAAATATTAAACAGCAATGAAGTGTTATGTCTGCACATAACATACAATAAGACCATCATAATGATATGAAAGATATTGATAAAAAACTGAAAATATGCCTGATTTATCAAATGGATTCAGAAGTAAGTGTAAAGCATCCCTTTCTTCCAAAGAGATCTTGTTAACCAAGCACAAACTGGAGAGAAAATGATTGATGTAGTACATTTAATATTTTTATGAATTAATTGTGTAATGGATGTGTAAAAAAGTATTACTTTTTAATCCAGTTAATGCAAGGGCTTGCCACAAAGCGATATTTGCCATAGCTGAATTTCAAATGCATGCATGAAGATTAACACAGAAAAATGATGCAACTAATTTACAAGTGAAATAGAAACAAAAATTAGAAAGGAGTTGCCTTTCTCTTGATGCCGAATCAAAACAAAAAAAAATGCTTTCTATTATTTGTAAATAACTTAAACAGAGAATTGCAAGAGAAATATGGATGAATTTCAAATAAATTATGATGTTAATTTTTTCAGGATAAGTTTGGCAGACCCATCAAAGTGCTGGCAAGCAGGTCAAAGTTTGGACCAGTTTTCAGAGACCTTCACATTTTCCTAATATCTCACTTCAGGATAATTAATTAATGGGAGTGGATTATCATGATAGTTTAGCCAAATTCATTAAAAGTATATATTAGGTAAAGTCCTATCACAAAACCTGTTACAGCACAGATGCTTTGTAAAAAGACTTTTCTATGACTAGACAGACAGAAATGGAGGCAACATCACGTTGCACTGTAAATTATGAGGAGGGATGAGACTCAGATTCCAGCTGGACATTTCAACTGCTCTGAGGAACATGGCTCACTTTCTGACTGCCTCTTGGCTCATCCCACGTGCTTTGCCAGGAGGAGACATGAAGCCATATGGCCTTCCAGGCACTGCTCCATCATTCCTTCTGCAGAGACTCCTGAAGATTAAAGAAATCCTTTAACTCTGCACTTATGTGCAAGGTGAACTAACCTGTATAAAAACGAATAAGCTATCTAGCTATCTCCCATTTACCTCCATTTAAAAGATCTTACAATGGATTTGTACCACAAACTAGCACACAAGATGCATTTTCACCTCCTGATAAATTTGTTATATTCCTGCCTTTGGGAAGAGTGCTTAACTGGCTAAAAAAGTTAAAGAAATATTATACTTTAAAATTAGTACAGTCAGAATGTATAGGATTTTGCTGTGTAAATTATCCAAATACTCTCTGAATGACAACTACCTAATCTAAAAGTAACACGGAAAATACCAACTAATGATTGTCAACAGAAAATTCCATTTAAGGTGCAAAAAACCTGAAAATATGTAAGCAATGCAAGTAATTTAATCCAGAAATTAGGGACTCTGTGTTCATTTTTTTCTGTATTAGAAAATTAAGAGGAAGTGAAGCAACTATAAGTTGAAAACCTTCACCACAATAACTTGATAAATGAAAAAATGTCCCAAAAGAAGATTTTAAGCTATTACATATTTATTCTGAATTTCAATGTGAAATTGCCCTCTTTGTATATAACTGCGAAAACTGGACTACTAATTCATCTAAGTGTGGTAAAATGAATTGCCTACATTGCTTATTTGCATACATTAAAGTGGTATTAGAGACCAAAACTTGTGTTTATTCAGTCTATATTTCAGTTAAGGAATAGAAATTGAGAGAAGGCTGAGAAATGGATAATTCATTTATCTGGCTTTGTTTTCCCATATCTTCTTAGCAATAATAATTATCCTACTGTACCACAGCAGTTACAAGAGCAATTGCCTTGATATAGAAATTAGACTAGCAGAATGTTTAATGCATTTCAGATTTTGGAAATCTCACTGCAGTTTGGAATGACAGGTAGGCAAACCTCTTTGTAAGCAGAAGGAGAAAGCCTTTCTTTCACATACTCCTGACAAGTTCTAATCCATGTTTGCCCAGTTGAAAGGCAGAAACTGATGAGGGTCATAAACCAACTCATCCCTTTCCTCCCAGCACTCTACTACAGATGATACAAGAACAATTATGCAGATAAGAGAAGAGCTGAGACCATTTTTTCCCTTTTCCAACAGTAAGGAAAGAATGTATGTGTATGATCATCCTAAAACCACCCTCTTCTTGCAATACTTGGGAGAGAGGACCTTACATTTGAGGCTACAGTATATGCAAACAAGATTCAAAACCAGAAACATTTCTTGTCTCATTAAGCATGTTATTAATGGATACTTAGTTCAAGTTCATAAAAATCTCAAACAAATGTTTGACAATAATACCAAAGATTTAGAGCAACATGTATAGACATATTTGTACTTGTACCTTATTGTTATTGTTAGTACCCGATAGAGTGAGATCATATTATAACATTTTGTTACTCCCACAGATGATTCTAAAAGCAAGAATACTTGAAATGTTGTATCTTGCTTCAGATCTTCATTGATATCTAATTGTTGCAAAGAGAGCCCCAGGAGTGGCCTTGAGGCGATGAGTTACTTTGAGGACCTCAGAAGCGAAGGGGTAGCAGGATGTGTTACCTGTTAAGGTATCACTTATCACTTGATATAAGCATAGGGAACTGCCATACAGCATGTAGGTATGGATGATGAAGGAGACTCCCACTCCCACAAAGTTACATACCTGCAGTTTCTAATGTCCAACAGTTTCTGCACAATATACCAAGCACTCTTGATGGAGCACCACAAGTAAGCAAGCACATTTTAAAGACAAAGATCTCGGAATACACAAGACAGGTTTTGTAATGGTAAATGTATGGAAAGGATCTCCAAGTGTGACAAGTTATTTGAGTAAATCTTTTAGCAGTGTTATCAGTCTTTAGCAGTGTTGTAATTGGAAATCATACATCTGCCTGCTATTTTCAAAAAGTAGCTGCAAGAATGTGATATAACTTTGGTATTCAAATATTTTTTCTGAATTTGCATGGCTCTGGAGATCTCAGTGACTAGAGAGACAGGTTCAGGAGCTCTCCAAAGCCGTGACTTGTACAGGTCTGGATGTCTGTGAGAGTTATGATTCTGTCCGAGGGCTGAAAGCTTAGCAAAAATTAAATGCCTTTTTTTTTTTTTTTTGTGCATTTCAGATATCCCTAGAGTTCTTTATGAATTGAAAAGGGTCAAACAGTAGCAGAAATACCTGTCAGAAGCAATTATTGCAGTAAGGAAAAAAAGTAAGAAAAAACAGCTCTCAAAAAAAACCCCAACAAAGTTGAAATAATGATCCAACCTGAGGATGAATTTACATTAAATACAAATGTGTGTTTCAATTTCAAATGTCACATTACATTTTTTTAGTGCTTGTGAGCCTATTATACTCCACTCAGAAGCAGGCAGAGGTATCCAAGATATGTGCAGACAGCACGGAGACAAAAGACTTGTGGCTCAAAGGGAGCAACTAACATGCATTTCTAAGATTGGTAGAAAAAAAGAATAATTTTCCATATAAACTGTGCAAACATTGATTAAACAGAGAAAAAAGGTTGTGTAAAGGTAATTCTGTAGAATGCACACTACAGAAGTATAAGTAAGTAAGGGCTGAGAGGGGAGAGATCTATCAATTTATCCAGCAAAATTCAATGGATTGTCATCTTTTCATCTTTATTCTGCACATACAATTCATGTTTGTGCTAAATCTGCTCCATTGGACTTAAATGGCATGTCTAAAAACTGAAGGCTGTGGAGTCCTCTTGGAGATGCAGACACAAACTTGGCAGTTTCCAGACCATATGTCATGAATAGACTGGAGTACAAACCAACATCTCTTGCTCAGTTGGTACAGTTCCCAACAGAAAGCACTGCTACAGCTGTGACTTTCTCTCTGTACAGATTTTGGTGCCAGTATAAAAAATGCTGTACGCAATAATGGGTGTACCCTTGGTCCTTTATGTCCTGAAGCATAACTTGAATTTATACCATTTAAACATGCAACCACTCAATCATCCAATACACTTAGTTACTTTTTTTAAAAAATAAATTATTTAATATCCTTTGTCTTCACTCCTCCTAGATTAGGATATTTCCCAAGATGTCTTAATGATGCACTTTAATGACATATTCTGTCACTTACAGAATTGAATACCCTTTAAGAGTTTCACTGGATTTTTTTCCATCTCCCTTAATGAACATATAGCCATATTCCCACCCAGCCCAATAATAACACTTTTTTACATTAATCCATCTTCCTATTACAGTTCTGATTATATGCTCTTAAGGCTGTCTTACTCTTACATGGCATGGTTTCAAACACCACAGAAAGAATTTTTAGTTGTCCTAAAATTTGGCATGAGTGGCAATGTGGTTGCCAAACACAGTATGAAACCAGCCTATTTGCTGGTTTGTGGTATCACTTCAGTCCTGTGAAATGAAGATAAAATGCCAATGATATCACATGTATAAAAAGTGCATTATCATCCTTTTGAATGCACTGGCATCCTTCTTTCTTTGTAGAATGCTCCTGCCATGCATTTAAATATGTAGTCTATTTTTTTACTGCTTATTCTTCAACTCTTTAAAAACTGAACAGATAATGACATTTCAAAGTTTTAACAAGATTTTTTTTCCCCAAGACATGATAATTTGCTTTGTTGTTGTTGTTTAAAATATTTTTCCTCACTGTTTATTTTCATTCCTTTCACTGGGCAGCCACACAAACAGCTGCTTCAGCACACATCACTACTGAATGGACAGAGAGCATTTTTAAAGACAGGGACTTTCTGGGGCACATTTACAACTAATAGGAAAAAAAATAGGAAAAAAAATATTTTCTTTTGTCAGCAAACTTTGTATGGAAAAGACCCCTACCATTCTTCCAGCAAATGTGGCCATGCTTTTACCCAAACAAAAGTAAAAACTTGTCTCTGTTGTGTTTCTCACAACAAAAAAATTTAGAAGGGAGTGCCTTAATAATATATTTTTACTTTTAGATTCCTTTGATTTCTTAATAGCACAGCATTCAGGGTTTACTAATTCTACTGGCAGTTGTGACTGTCTTTACTAAGAAATATTTAATAAGAGATAAGGAGTATTTTAACATGCATTCAATAATGTACTAGGGATTCACAAAAAAAAATATTTTTATACTGATATAAGAAATAACAAAGGTCATATATGAAACAAAGAGGGAGATAGATTAAGAAGTAATGTAAATACAATATACAATTTCACAAGCTTCTACTCTCCAGGGACGGCACCAGCTGCACACCAAGAAGCTTAAGGAGTTCGCCCTAATGACGGTAACATAAAACATAGGTTTTTTTCAGGAATCCATGTTTTTAGAATATTAACCTCTAGTGTGATGCCTTTAAGTAGGTCAGCCTCAATAAACTCACACACATTTTCAGTGCTGGATTCACTCAGCCAGAATAGTGTCAGTGATAAAAATATCATATCTATTTCAGCCAATGTGAATGTCTGCCATGGACAACTCACCTTTTTGCAGTTACCAGCTGAAGAGGTTTTAACAATAGAGTTACCAGATGATAGAGAACTGCATTTTGTAATTGCACTGGGCAAGCACAATATGGCCAGAACAGGTGTTACCTTAATTTTCCTCATCTGTACCTGCTAGCAAGTCTGGTTACCTTTGCACGTTCATTCGACGTGGTTGCTCAGGGAAATCAGTGCAGATGGTGTGTCACTGTGTGCACTTGGAAAAGATTTTTATAACTAGAAGCCACTGTCTCCAGTCACTTTGAAAACTTAGTATAGATTACAACTAGAGTTTAAGTTAAAATTATTTGTGGGCATAACCTCAGGACATGAGGAAAAAACAATGAATAAAACACATCTTAATCCAGAAGTAAAATGAAAAAAATGAAAACAAATAAAGTCTAAGCGGTGTCTCCTTGAATTTGATATACTAAGGTCTTATGAATGTATGTTGTTATATTTTTTATCCCATTCCCAGTCAATATATATTGTTTTGTACCAGAACTAGTAAATCATTTCTCAGTGATTCTTCTGGCCAATATTCTTAAAAATCAGTACTCCTCTAGTTCAAAAAATATAAAAAAATATTACTTCATACTTATTAACACAAGAAGTATGATTCATACTAAAAACAAAGTATAACAATAAATTTCATAAAACAGGGGGAAATACATGGTAAGTGAAAAAGATAAGTAGAGGATTCTTTACTATCCATTTCATTTGGAACTGCTATATTTTATACTTTGTAAAATATCAGTTTTAATGAATGGCTGGAAATATGTTACCTTTTCATTTAATTTTTGTAGTGACTAGGAAAGCATTTTGGTTTTTGGGGGTTTTTTTCTGATTTTTAACATTCTGTTACTCCAACCACTTTGAATATGTTCTGATACAAATGCCCTACACAAGTGACAGGGCCAAATCAATTGCCACTGAAGTAATGGAACACTGACAAAGTGTAAGAAAATGATGGTTATTTTCCTGCTGAAAGTGTTGTTGAAACATATTTTGCTGAGGCATTTTCAGTTTGTTTTGTTACAATGATCTCAAAAATAATAATTTTTCATTAAGCTCTTTTCATTTTAGCTACTTTGAGGCATTTCTAGTTTTTCTTCTTGAGCTAATGCTGAATCATGCTCTTATGATCCATTGTATGCAATGGTTTTGGAGCATGGTGATGAGATTCTTTTTCCTGACTTTTTAGTAATATTTTATATGTGATGATAATAAAGGAAACCTATAAATAAAGCTAAATTGATAAACATAACAGTCAATAAAGAACACTCACCTACTGTCAGTTGTCCAGTTAACTGTCCCATGTGATTTCTTGCATTCACTGTTACATTTCTGTCAGACTGTAAGACCAGTGGACTATCCTGGGAAACATGTATGAGACAATAAATGAGAGAACAAAAATTTGAGGGAAAATTAAGTTAGAACTTAGTATTAACATGCATGCTGAGAGGGAAGTTGTGTCAAGAATAACAGCCCTTTTTAATAATTTCATCAAATATTTTACAAGTCAAATTTTTATATTAAAGAATACCAAGAGTTCTAGTTTAAACTTGAAATCTTTGTGCATACAATCCCTGCTTCAGAAATCAGATTTGAACTTGATTTCTTTGCACACCCAAACACCCAAATTTGGGTTTTAATTTGCTGTTAATATTACAGAGTTCCAAATTCAAAAAGCCTTAATTCCAACCTGTTTCACTAGCCTTTCCCATATATTGTTAGCATATACTTTCCTAACTACTTAACTAACACTATATTGTATTATTCCATTAATCTGCACAATATATAATATTTGCATTGCACTTAATAAAACCTTACAAACACAGATGTAAAGATAAGAGATGAAGATAAAGAGAACTATTACTCTCAAAGAAAACAATGAGAGCACTGGAAGGTGAGATCTTGTAGCAGAGAGCCCTGATCCACTGCCATTAGTACTTTACAGGTACTATTAGGGATCAAACTGATACAGCAGGGAGACAAACACTTTATGCTAACCACAGTCTTAACATTTTTAAAGTCACTTGGCAGGATGACTATCTGGCTCTCAGCATCCAGCTAGGTTTGAGCTTTTGAAAAATGTTTGCATATACAAACATTTGTGTTCAAAGCCAGCATAAACAATCCCAAACAGAATTGGATTTCGCTTCTAGAAGAACGAGGAGCCACAGGCACTCCTTTAAGGGAAGTGCCGATGTGCAGGAAAGGAGCAGAGCTTCAACAGAGAGCCAAAAGAAACAGCCTAAAAAAAAGTGCAAGCTCACCAATCATGCTCTCACTGGAGTGGGGTGAGAGCGTGAGAGAAGGAAAAAAATAGGATTGTGACTGCTGCTGCAGAAAGGCACTTTTCTTGCTGAAATCAGCTGGTAGCACACAGCTCATTCCCTGAAGCTTGCAGAGAGACCATGGGTCCTGCAATGCTCCTGGCAGTTTGCTAGCACTCAGCACGCTTATGTATGTTTACCCAACAGCAGGAAGACAAACAGCTGGGGATGTGCCTTAGGTAGGAATGACTAAAGGCTAGGAAGGTATTTGAGAAATTTATTATATACTTGTTATATTCTTAGATTCTTCCCTGGGCATCCATTATTGGTTATCCCTGGGTTAAGCATGTAAGGTTAAAGAGACCTTGTATGTGTGTCTCTTAATATATTGGTTCTTGCTGTTCTTGAAAGTTTTTTCAAGAAGAAAGAAATTACATAAGGAGACATAGATAAAGATTTATTTTTACCTGAATGATGTATAATTTCTCTAAAATTTTCTTTACTTTACAGACCTTTTTTTTTGTATCCAGAGTTTTCTTGTACAACAAACATTCTTCCCAGTTGTTTTCACTATGATCATTAACTTTAAATGATAATCAGTTTCCTGGGAAGCCTGAAATGATTCTGAGATAATTTCAAGGAGTTCAGGTGTATTTAATCTCTCACTGGACTATGCTATGACCTCTCTAACATCCTGCCAATTACCTCTGCTTCACAGATTCTGGCAGATGAAAGAGATTGTTTGGCTTGCCCATTTTTCCAGATAAAAAGATATAATTATCAGTGAGACATTGGGTTCAATTTTACTAGTTTGAGATGAGCATGTGATGCAATCAAGGGAGCTTCTGGCAACAAAAGCAGCTGTTAAGGACCTTTTTCTCACCACTTAATTTCCACTTTCCTTATGGTCTTTTGAAAATCATTAGTCCAGGCAACTGCTGCTCTGGGAAAAGCAGTTGTCCTAATAGGCATCAGCAAGGCCAAAGACTTTTAAGGAGCCCTTTTCACTTTTGTTTAGTCACTTTTTTGTTAAAAGTCTTCTCAGTTAGAATAATTTTATCCTTAGCAAGGGAGGATACAGCCATGCCTATTTTTCCCAGTTTAGCAAAGATTTGGAAACTTCTGCTCACAAAGACTGATCACAGTCTGATCTCAAGGTTTTTTCCTCTCGTCATAGAAAAACACTTAACACAAACCTCAGGCTAAAATCTGCCTCCCAGGTTCTCGTTTTGAAAAAAGAATCTTGGATAACAAATTCCAAAATACAAGATAATGAAAAATTAGGTGAGCCAAACCTTCTTTCTTCTTCTTTTCTTGTCTTATATAAAGGAAAAAAAAGAGGGCTGAAGAAGTTAGGAACTTAAATCTATATTCCTCATTTTCTGATGATAGACACAGAGCAACAATCTTAAATATTGGACCAAAAAAAATTCAGTGGCAAAACTCCTATGAATTTAAGAAGTCCAGCATTTCATCCACATTGTTTACCTGCACTTTATTTTATGCAGGAAGTGCCTAAAGACAGAGGTTCAAGGAATTCACAAACAGTCTACTCAGAGGAGCTAGACATTCAGAGAAGACTTAGCTGAAATAAGTGGAATTCTTGATCTGTAAGATGAGTATAAAGTGCAATGAATATCACTCATAGGAATACAAACATATATAAAGCATAAAAACACTGGATAATTTTTTTCTCCCCATGACCAGACCTGTTACTCTCTGGATGCAAACTTCAGGTTACAATGATTTGTGATGCCAATTCAAAAATTATACTGTAGAAAACAAAACCCAACAATGTAAGAACATTCTTACAGTTACATAGAGCTTCAATAATGCCAATATGCCAATAACTGAAATATTACAGAAGGATACTGTCAGGGCCATGAGGGCTCTACCAGCCCTTACTGGCCCTACCAAATGTCCCTGGAGGGACCCATTTCAGTCCAGCCCCACCTGAACTGAACCCTTCTGGTTCATTTGTGCTACTTGTCTCTCCTCTATAAGCCCCAAAGCACTACAACTTCAAGATTAAAGGTAAATCAGGTTAAAATGTTACAATAGTTACTTATTATCTGAAACAGGTTTACAGCTAGGATTCATAAAAGTAAAAACAAGCCAATTAATTTAGGGGATATTTTCAGAAAGCTTTCTGAAATTTTAATCCAGTTCTAAATACAATGAAACACTTGAGGAAAAAGGGTTTGGTTTTTAATTGTGTTTGGTTAGTTTGGGTTTTTTTTGAGTAAGAATCACAGTTCAGCAGTAAATATCCACTTGTGGTTTTAGAATTAGACGAGCATATAATTGTAGGTATATGAAAGACTGATAGATTAAAATAATTTATAAAATCATTTTACCATTTTTGCATGAGCAATCATAAAAAACCTCTTTTTTAAATTTTAGACAGCTGGTTCAATTATTTTTAACATATTTTGGAAAAATTTTATACAGTATTCAAAAAGGCAATCCCAGCTAATTAGCTCAGATTTGAAGAGTCTTTCCAAAATGAACCTTTTAAATTAGAACCATTTTAAATGGAGAAATTTAATTCCAGTGAGTTCAATAAAACATTGGTTTACTTTAGGTAAGATGGTACACTGTATAATTAAATATATTCCCAAATTATGCTCAGAACACAGATAATTATGACAATACCAGCAACTTTGGCACTCAGGAACAGTACTGATATGTCTACATTGCTATAGTGCAAGCAGTGGCACTTTTATGATTTGATTTCTGTGCTTAGGCAAGTGTAATACTTCAGGTCTCTGGACTTCTACATGGTGTCACACAGATGTAAAAAGTAATGTGATAAGCGGGTAGGATGAGATCTTCCACACTATCTGCTGGCAGTTTGTAAGACGGTGTAATGCTATATATTCTTTTATTTGAGCCTACCCCCAATATGGGCGGACAAAATAATTATGGCAGAACTTTTCTTTACAGGGCAGTTCTCAAACACGCCCTGAAACACTCAGAATGACCATCGCATTACCAAGGCACCTTTACAGAAAAAAGAAATCAGCATTAAACCTTGGTTTGCTGAGAAATCCACCATTATCAGATTTTAAGAAATACAGAGAATATGTTTCCTCACTGCTGCAGAGCAGCACATTTTGTCTGTTGCTTTAGAGATCATGCTGTAGGTGCCACTGAACAAGTTGATTGTCTCCACCTGGTCAGTGACCCCAACAGAAGAACGAAATATGTATGAGTTATTTGACCACTCCATAGGAACAAAATGAGAACTGAAAGAAATAGAAAGTACTGAGTGCTCTGGTCAGTGCAGCAGACCAAGGGAGTGAAGGGACAGATAAGTAGATGTGCAATAACTACAGGGGCAACTGCAGCTAAGGCAAATGGCAGATGACAAGTGTGAAGAATATCTTGGAGGAATTCAGTGCAAAAATGTTTAGAAGAAGGGTATGAAAGACATAGTCTCAGTCAAGAAGGGTAGAAAGTAGAGCAAAGAAGATATGAGGGGATGGAAAAAACATTCTGTAGAGTTTATCCATGGTCCAGAACCAGAGCATCAGCATGTTTTAGCAACATTCCTTGCAAATGGGGAGAGATGGTAGATCTAAAAAACCACTCATTTGTAGGGCTTGGAGTCTCAGAGACAGACTTTATATCATTAAGGTTATTACTAGCCCTAAACAAACATGAAAAAAAATGCATTAGGAAAGATATGAAAGAAAAATACCAAAAAATTAAAGCAATTGCTGAGTTCTTGAGTAGGTAAAAAATTGAAGGCTCCATTAAAACTGTTGGAAGTTTGTACAAGTTTGGAACTGTTAAAACACAAACTAAAGAAAACTTTTTCATCAGAATAGTCCTGTGATATTTTTTCCAAGAATATTTCCAATATTCCATTATACCAATATTTACCAATATTCAGTATTTCCAAGAATATTCTCAAAAAATTCCCAAGAATTTTCCCAAGGTGTCAGGACAGCAGGGACCCCAACACAAGTGTTTTTCAAATAGGAAGAAATGAATATAATCTATTGTCCGAGTTATTCCTGGGCAATTCTGAGCTGAAGAGTTAACATAAGTTTTGGTCCAATTTAATTAGATACTTTTTTTCTTCTTCATAGAAAATATAGATATTTTTTAAATTCCTGCTTTCCAAAACAAAGTGTCACATGATATTTTAGTGTTCTTCCTGTCTAATTGTCCCTTCAAACATGAAAATCCCAATTTAATTGCTACTAATTACACTTAAAATCACAAATCTGATTGAAAATTTTCAGTAAACGCATTTGGACTTCTGCTTTAAGGAAACATTCCAGATATCTTAAAATTTTGACCAAATGTTATTAAAAGTATGCATTTCTTCACATGAGATTTAAACACCAAGGAGGTTTGGAAAAGCACAAGCAAATATTTTGAAACAAACAAATTAAACAACCCAGCTGATAGTTGAGGTTGTTGATAATGTTTCAAGAAACACACTTTCTAGATAATTCTTTTTCATCAAAGGATGTTCTCTTGATTCACAGCCTTTGCTCTGTGTCCATATTATATGCTAAAGGCAATCACAGTTATTGACTGACACACCAAATCAATTCCTGACGCACCAAATCTCAGCTCAAACTCAGCTAAACCTACCAAAGTAACATAGATGTACCCAACAAGAATTATACACAGAGTTCCAAGAAGCCACATGAACAATGATCACAGCCATAACCTCCAGATAGAAATAACCTACTTGTTTTACTTCCTTGTATAATGTACCATGACATTTTTATTATGGAGGAATCCAATCAAGCATAGAAAAACATACTTATAAAACAGAAGTAGAAATTTAAATAGCAGACAAAAGACATAGCTTTCATAGAATTGATTTAAACATCAAATAAAATTTAAAATGGGATTCAGGTATAAACATCTCAACTAAAAATAGAGCAGCACTACATATGTACTTGGAGGAAGCTTGTTAAATGCCCAAAGCTCATGACTTAGTCATTAAACTAGTGACACAAAAAGTAAAACTATATATCACTGAACTGCAAAGTCCCCCAAAACCTTAATGGACACAAATGTAGAAAACCAATATAAGTCTCAAAATCTGAAATAAAAACATTAAGGGTGGAATCACTGTACTTCACTCCTTTCAAACCTGCCAAAGTTCTTGAGGTGTGGGTGCATAACTTATTGAAAGGATTTTTGTCATTTAAGTTATGCTCAATGGTCACCAACAATTCATTACTCTATTTTCAGCCTTGGAAAGCAGCCTCTCAGTTCTTGTATGTATGCAAGTATTGACCACACTATACCATCAGAGTGAAACAGGACTGTCTTTCCCATGCTGTTTTAACTTAAAGTGCTACAACATGAAATATAGCAACAATTGACAGCAGGAAGAGGATGAAGCTATCACATGAAAATCTATATAAATCAAAATATATTCATGCTTTTGAAAGCTATTTCCCAACACTGCCTATTGAGTGAGAATTTCTCTGATTATTTTAGATTAAGTAGCTGAGAGAAGAAAAACCACCAAAACCCCCTCAATATGCTGTAGTGTGTGATCTGATAACCTGGATATTTTTAAATAATTTACAAGATTTCTTGTTTCTGAGATGCTTATGAGGAAAGAATGTCACCACCTGTTCACTTGATCTGTGTCAAGAATTATACATCATTTTTACGTGGCAATAAATGGAAAAATGGATAAAATTGAAAGAAATAGTCAAAATAAGTTTTTTTCATTATATTTACCCATTTCTATGGAAAATCTGAAACAAAATTTCTGAAAAATATGAACTCTTCAGCAAATCAATAGGTTCTGGGTTCCTCTTTTGTAGTGCCTTGCAGACATAGAGCAAAGGACTACATGAAAATAATATTTCCATCAGCAGTTTTTATTTCACTAGGATTTCTTTGACAGATCTTTTCAAATTCTAAAGCTGAAGAAGAATAAACAAATTCTAAAGAAAGTTTAGGAAACAAAGAAAAAATTTAGAAATACATAAACTGTAGCAGAAATCTGGAATGAAGCTTATAGCTCAAAGCAGAAAAGAAAGACTTGCTGTTAAACAGAAAGTATTAGAAAGTCTTTAATGCACATTAAATGAATATATTAAATAAAATTATAAGACAAAAATGGCAAGATGAGTCATTAAATCTTTAGTTAGAATGCTTTTTAGGTGAATATTAAATCTATTATTTTATAGAATTATTCTATAGGTGGCAACTTATATGACTAAATGATAGCACTAGTATTAACATCAGCTTTAAAAGAAAAAAATCAGAGAAGTTAACTGTATTTTTTGTTTCTTCATGTAGCTCTCTTAGTTCTACAATATTATACTTTCTTTATATTTCCTGATAAGCCTTCCTTCAAGCACAATCACTCACTGCTGGATCCCAATTACCTCGGCAAAGCTTTCTGCATTGCTAGTTATCTCTACTGCTCCTGTGTTAAATAACCAGAAGCAAACACATCTCAAATGAACTTTGAAACCCTTAGTGAACAGAGGGGAAATTATTATTGTCACTTTACTGGGCCCTCCTCTGCACACACCCGCTACAATTGTTAGGTGCTTTCAGGCTGCATTATTACACTTCATTGAGACAAGAACTATCAATTAGGTGGACAATTAGCATAAGATACAACAAGGCTTTGGTCAAGGCATCAAAAGGAATGAGCAAGAATGGCAATTACGGGAATTACAGATAATTCACTGGTTTTCTAACCAGAACAGGAAGGTCAAAGAAGGTGTAACTCCCCCTAATAAAGAACGTGGAAAATTGCTAACAATGGATGAGGAGAAGGCTGAGAAGTCCTGAGAGAACTGGCTTATGTAGTTGCCAAACCACTCACAATGATATTCAAAAAGTCAAGGCAGTCAGGTAAAGTCACAGGTGTAAAAAGGGAAATGTACCTATTTTTTAAAAGGGTAGAAACGAGGACCCTGAGAACTTCTGACCTGTCAGACTGACATCTGTGCCTGGGAAGATCATGGAACAGACCCTCCTAGAAGCTGTGCTAAGGCTCATGGAAAGTAGGGAGGTGATGAGATATAACCAGCACAGCTTTATCAAGGGAAAGTTCTGCTTGACCAAACTAGTGGCCTTCTCTGATGGAGTGATTACAAGGGTCAAGAGTGACAAGGGAAGGACCACAAATGTCATTTATCTGTAAATCTGTAAAGCCTTTGGCATGGTCCCTCAAAACATTTTTCTTTCTAAATTGGAGAAAGATGGATTTGATAGGTAGACTGTTGAGTGGATAAGGAATTTGTTGGATGATCACATCCAAAGGCTGGTGGTGAACAGCTCCTGAGGGATATCAGTGATATGTTGCGTCATTTTGGGGTCTGTATTGGGATCAACACTCTTTTAATGTCTTCATCAATGACAAAGTGGTTGAGTGCAGCCTCGGCAAATTTGCAGATGACCCCAAGCTGAGTGGTGTGGTTGACACATCTAGAGGATGGGATGCCATCCAGAGGGACCTGAACATGCTTGAAAAGGGGGCCCATGGGAATCTCACACAATTCAACACACCCAAGTGCAAGGTGCTGCACCTGGGTCTGTGTGACCTCCAGGTATCAACACAGGCTGGGGATGAACAGATCCAGAGCAGCCCTGCTGAGAGGGACTTGAGGGTGCTGTGAGAGGCTGGACATGACCCAGCCATGAGCACTCACAGCCCAGAGAGCCAAAGGTGTCCTGGCTGCATCCAGAGCCCCGAGGGCAGCAGGGCAGGGAGGGGATTCTGCCCCTCTGCTCTGGTGAGACCCCACCTGGAAGGAACTTTGCATCCAACTCTGGGGTCCCCAACACAGGAAGGACATGGAGTTGCTGTAGTGAGTCCAGAGAAGGGCCCCCAAGATGCCAAGAGCGATGAAGCACCTTTCCTATGAGGAAAGGCTAAAAAATTTGGTGTTCATCCTAGAGAAGAGGTGACTTTGGGATTACCTAATTGTGGCCTTCCAGTACACAAAATGAGCCTACAAGAAAGAGAGAGGGATTTCTTACAGGAGTATGTGGTGATAGAATAAAGGGGAGTGGCTTCAAACTGAGTGTAATTTTAGATTACACAGTAGGAAGAAATTCTTTACTATGAGTGGTGAAGCACTGGTATAGGTTGCCCAGAGAAGTTGTGGATATCCCAGCCCTGGAAGTGGCCAAGGCCATGTAGAATGAGGCTCTGAGCAACCTGATCTAATGGAAGGTGCCCCTGCCCATGGCACAGGGGTTGGAACTAAATGATCTTGTACGTGCCAGGACTGAAATCTTCAGCATAATTGCAAAGGTCTCAGCATCTGTTCTACCAGCTCCTAAGAAAGAAATTCAGTCCAAACTTGTCTGTGCAGCAATTTTTTTTCACGACAGCAACTTCTGTGGTATTATTGAGAAAATTCAATTTTGACTGTCCAGCTAGAAGAGTCAGGTAGCTTTCCACGTGGCCTGGCTGTAAAAGAACAAAAGCTAATTTTTAGCTGTTTTAATGATGGAACAATTACTTACACCTTTCCATACTCCCTGCAGACAGTCACAGTCTTCTTTTCAGGGCCACCGGTACTTGCATTCCCAATGTCTCCTATCTTTTCATAAGAAAGCATTTGTCTCATGATTCCTTGTCATTTTCTCTTCTTGGTCATTAAGCTTCCCTAGGTGATAATGGACTATAAAATCTCTTTTCCTCCTCCTTTCTTTACTACACACCATTCCTGATTCTATGGTTAAGGCTGCTCTGAATTTCCCTGGGGAAATGATATCTGCTGGCAACTTCTCACCTTAGGGAGGAGAGTGTGATTTTCTGATATTGAAAGACAACCATAAAATTCTCTGTTAACAAACATGGCTGACATAAAAAGGAATGAAGATGTTTCATACCTTTGGATGGTACAGCATCCTCAAGTTTTGAATAGTATACAAACAGCTAATAAGTAAATCTGAACAGTCTTTGCTTTTTGATCCTCCAGACAGGCTCACAAGACGATCTTAATCTGACTGCTTATTTTTTAACAAAGTATGCATTTTCTATCACTATAGGGTATGAACAATCAATAGAAAATGCTACATTATCTTGAAAACAGCAAGAAGAGAGTATTTTAAGATTAAAACCACCAAACATCTCCTACATATCATGCATTCACCCTTAATCCTTACACATCAACATCTAGAATCTGACCTTGAAAAGTGTTATCTCAGGTTTTGCCATTCAGTATTCTTTAACCTTGTAAAATATTTGATAAGTAGCTTTGACATTAGTATGACACAAAGTTGGCCAATATGTGAGCTCAGAATTTGTTTCATGTCTCCTCTAAAACTTGTTCTCTTTGGAAAGGAGATATTCATCCCCACATTTATTGTAGGACAAATCTTGCTGGTTCAATAAATTGCCTTTCTGTAAGGAAATTTGCCTTGAGACTTGCCAATCACAAACTAAAACAAGTCACTGGAGCTGTTCTGAAGGTCAAAATTGAGGAAATAAAACCCTTTCGAATGGATTGTGGTTCAGGGAAGGATTTGGCATATGCTCCTTCAGGGAAGCATATTATTTCCCAGTGGGAACTGCACTATTGTCAACTTTACCATTGAGATAATTGCCACCTTTTAGTAACACAGATCTTTTTCAAAGGACATAATTAACAATCTGACTTTCATTGCAACTCTGTAGCTATTCAGAATGTATTTCTGTTTCAGTAACTGGGTAATTTTTTCCACACCAAACACTTTTCACTGCATATTTTAAAATACTGAGGAAAACATCTCTCTGCTTACAAAGTCTACATCAAATAGAGCTTCTCAACTGCACTTTTTCACAGATAACATTTAGATTGAAAAAACATGAGAAATGCCATGGACCTGGACAACTTCTGCAACCTGCAGAATGAATCAATAGAGTCCCAAAGACTGAATTCCTTTTAAATTCAAGATCGCTGAGCAATATGAGAAATTAGAAATTATTGTATTTCCTCAGTAACAGTGGTAAACTGCCAAAAAGATGTCATTCTGGCTTGCATTAGTGTTTGACTATTTTTCATGCTTCTGCATACACAAAGCTGTGCACAGAGCATACCAAAAAATTGAGAATGCTTTCTGCTTTTTTTTTTCTTCATTGTTGGCACAACAGTAGTTAAAATATTTTATGTTGTACTTCAGTGAGATAGTCAAGCTGTCCTAAACGTAAAGAGATCAAACAGTTCCAGGTGTTTCTGTATCAGAATTTTATACTAATTGTCAGTATAAACCATTATACTTAACTTTCCATTGTAATCTTATAATATTCTTCTATAAATTTATAAATTTATAAATTTATTTTACTCTGTAAAATATTTCCAGTGTGCCTTAGTTATTTTCAGTGAACCTTGAGATGCTAATGTGTTTTTCCTCACATTTATCCTAAGAGGCAGTGAAAACAGCTCTGGTTTGTGTTTTCAGCTCTGACTTTTGAACAAAGGTAATGAACAAAATTTAAACTTGGTTAGTACATCTCATAGAATGGTTCCTGTAAAGCATAAAGCCTTTGGTTTAGAACTGTCAAAGTGTTTAAATATATGAAAACTATGTCAAAGTCCAAATGTACTCTAAAACTGTATATAAAACATTTTTATAATAAATTTAAAAACTAATTAACAGTGCACTTTTAAAATAAATTCTTGAGAACCCTAAACACCTAACAATGTTTTTCTTCCCTGAATTTTTTCAGGCTTTCTAGGATTCTAGAGCTTTATACACACTTAAAACCACTGTGATCTTAAATATTTTACCCTTACACTCAGTCTTGCAATTCAAATAAAATTAAGAAAATTTGTCATAAGAACTTAGTTTATAATGAACTAAGATATTGTTCAGTCTACTAATTAACATTTTAATAAATATTAAAACTTATAAAATTCCTATTCTTAGTATTATAATTAAATCAATATGTCTTCCTATTTGATTCTAAGTGGCAATGAAAATAATTTACTAGTTTTTCATATAATCAGGTTTAATTATCTTAACTTCTTTTTAACACTAAAACAAGCAAACAAGACTATCAGCTGATTTATATTTTTAGAGCTATTTTTACCAAGCTTCCTCAGACAAAAACTTGCCTGTGAAAAACAGACTTTAATAGAATATTTGGTGTAGGGAAGTGGCTTAGTGACCACTTTTAAGAAAGATTACTGATGCAAATGACCATTCTTCAGAATTTTAAGGACAACATATATTTAAAGAGATAATAAAAGTGCTATAGAGATAATAATGAAGATTGGAAAAGTCCTCAGAAGTTTAAAGATAGTTAAAAACAGATACTGAACATCTCCTTGTAGTGCTTTCAACAATGTAAGCCTGGATTTTCAGATTCTTCCAGACCAAGTAAGAATAATGAAAGAAATAGTGGTTTACCTTCTCTCAGTATACAGTTTTGTTTTTCCCTTCTTGGCTAAGAAAAAGTATCAATCCTATCACTCAAATGAACTGGCTTACCATTTCATTTGTAAGAATGTAATCAGACAATAGCAAAAAACCAGAATTTAGATTGTTTATTAAGACAATTTAAAACCACAGCTCAACTGAGACAACTAAAATCATTGCACTGATAGAGGTAAGAGGGAAGTTCTGCAGTAGTGGATGGGACTGACCGTCTAGGAGTAGGAAAGAGACTTCTTAAACAACGTTTGAGCATAGAGACATATTTCTCTGCCAAAGGACCTAATGTGCAACTGTGTTATAGTCTTCCAATATTTATACAATTTCTATCCAAATGACTTATGGCCAAATGAGAGAAACTACATCAGAACTTCTGCAGAATGTGACCATGCATTCGTTGTCACATTCATTAAGAATTTAAATCCTTTTCAGACAGTAAGTATTTAAAGTTGAAGACGCCAACAAGAACTTATTTGAAAAATTCCAGCTTCCCTTCAGATAAAAACATACAGTATTAATTACCCCAGTCATAATTCCTTGCTTCCATACAGGGTTGACATGTATAGTTAAGTCCTTATAGACTCTAAAAAAGCCAATTTTGTTTAAAAATAAATTTTAAATAATGAATTGCAATGACTTTTGTGCTAAATTGCATCACATTCTTTACAAGACAAACTGTCCCATCAGTCAGCCTGGGTCCTCTGGGACTCTAACGGATTTATAAATGCCCTTATCTGGTAACTCACTGTGCGACAATTCTTCTCCCAAATGGGGTATTTCTTTTGTTTTTACTTTATCCATTTTGCCATGGGAATTATGTAGATGATTGGCACACTGAGTACAGAAGATTGGCAGCCAAAAAAGTGGCAAGTCATTTCAAGTCAAGTTTTTAAGAAATTCTCACTCTGCTGTTAAATATTCTTCCCTGTAAAAAAAATTATGAAAGATCAATTTGGAAGAACAGGTTTGCCATCATTGGCAAACTCAAAATCTCTTAAAGAGAATCCTAACTCATGCAGTATTTCAACACAATATTTCATTTTTTTCCTTTAATCAGTCTTGCTCTTCCATTTGTCAGTGTCATGGAGGTGGGGGAGGAAGGTTAAGTGCATTATTTCAAAAATACAAGAAAAATATTATCTGATTAAATGTCAATCTAAAAAAAAAAAGCTTATTTTAGATGCATTTGTGCTAACCTATAACCTTTATATAAGAAAATCTGTATTATTAAATTTTCTTCCTCTGAAAATTATATATATATATATAATATTTTAAATTTAGGAACTTTTAACCCAGTGTGGTAACTTTTCAGCAAGTAATGGAAGATATTAATGCGTATATAGATGATATAATGGATGAATTAACTTGCACCAGGAGACCTTTGAATAAAATAATGAATGTACAATCATGCATGTATCTTGAAAATGGTTTTGGTTCCTCTAATAATATGGCGAGAATTCTGCATTACATACTCCAATATCAGCTTGATACCCTGAAAAAACTAATTTTTTTTCAATTCTCTTGTTCCGTAACTTCATTTCATTAAAAATGAAATTTGATCAAACACTTTTTAAATTTTTATTTCAGTTGGCAAATCTCAAGCCGCCATGACTGAAGGAAAGCCCAGGGGTGGGATCCAGCTGTACAGGGACTCCCCAGGGTTCAGGAGCCTCATCATGACCCTTGGTAGCCAACCAGGCCAGGAGGGCCAGTGCTGTGAACAGCCAAGGGAGATTTAAGTGTCTCCGGGGTATGCAGGCAACCAGGAGCACAGAAAACAGGAGTCAGGCCAACAGTGGCACATCAGTAAGGGAGTGGCACAGCAGTTTGCCCTGTGCTCTTCAGCGTTCATAAGTGTCTTGGACACAGGACTTGAGTGGATTCTAAGTAAATTTGCAGGCAATACAAAACTGGGAAGATTTGTTGACTCCCTTGAGGGCAGGGAGGCCCTGCAGAGTGGCCTTGACAAATTAGAGGATTGGGCAATCACCAACCATATGAAGTTCAAAAAAGAACTGCAGCTGGGATGGGTAGTCCTGGATGTATGTACTGGGGAATGAGAGGCTGGAGAGCAGACCTGTGAAAAGGGACCTGTTTATATTGGATATCAGAAAAGGTTCTTTACCTACAGGATGTTTAGGCATTGGAAAAGGCTCCCCAGGGAAGTGGTCACATCATCAAGCCTGACAGAGTTCAAGAAGTGTTTGGAAAATACTTTTGGGCCCATGGTGTAAATCTTGGGGATGGTCCTGCGCAGGGTCAGGAGTTGGACTCAACGATCCTTGTGGGTCCCTTCCAACTCAGCATATTCTGTCATTCTGTGATTAATAGTGCTAACAATTATGAAATGCAATGCTTTCATCTATCTATAATAATAAACACCCCAAAAAGTAGAACTATACATCAAATGGGGGAAAAATCACAACAGAATTAGTTTTACTTCATCACACTAATATTAGCTATTGGATTTTTTTCTAACTAATAAAATTACAAAACCCATAATGAAACACAGTTGCATTTCCCAATTTCCTGAGCTTGAATTTCATCATTTTTTTCCTGCACAGACATCAGCAAATAGACCTCTCTCAGCCAAAGGCTGTGAATGCTAGTCATCTATCAGTTTCTTTTTTGAGACTCTAGCATAAAACAGTATTTTAATAGTGTGCTCTCTCTAGGTCAGCACTTCTGAAGTGTCAAAGATCCTGAGGGAAAAGAAGAATTTTAGTTAGGAAAAACTCTACCCTGAGTCAGCGTCTGTCTAGTTTATAGCATGAAAAGCTCAGCCAAAATTTTTATAAGAGAATGTAAAAGGCAAGGAAAAATGTAGCCATAACCTATATTATCATCCATAATTTTATGTCTCATAAGTTATACAAAAGGAATTATAGCAATAGAAGAAGACTAGTTCAAATTTATATAAAGGGAAATGGAGATTGTCAAAATCTATGATATTCCCACTATGTCACAGGGACAGAGTTCTATACTAGCTTCATTTTAATACAAAATCAGGAAGGAGACATTCAGTTTCATTATCTTTATCTGGATATATTTTTATATGCCAAATTGATAAAAAATATTGGGTATCCCTTCTAAAATCAGGAAGGCTGTATTTTCAAAACAGCATTTTGCCAACAAAATAGAAACAAATTTTCAAATATAGAATTCCCAGCAGTATAAACAAAAAAGCAAACTAATAAAACACTCTTCCATATAATTGTCTTCCATGTTGCTTTGATATGATGCTCCTTTTAAAAGCCCTAGCTAATTCCTCAACAAACAGTCAGGGACAGAGTGACAGCTTTTAAACTTGCATTCCTTCGGGAGTACAACTCCTTTTTATGTCAGGTATACACAATAAGGCAGGTGCTCTACCTGTCAGGCCTCCTAGCCCTGACTCCCTTTCCAAGGAATCATTAAAAGCAGCCACTTCTTCCCTTGCTCAGGCAACTTGATTTCCTGCTGCTGAAGGGCAAGGAGGGACAGATGCAATTTGTCTGACTTTCATGCCAGAGTGAAGTCAAGAACAGAGAAGACCAAAACCCAAGACCTGGGGATCGAGTCCCACAACACATTTGTCCATTGGCTTTTTCTCCTGACAAGCTGAACTGCAAGCTGAACTTGCACCACGTTTCAAGGACAGGTTCTCAAATTTATTCCAGATTCCCATGGAATTTTTTCCCAGTTTGACTCTAGAGGAAGCATATGATTTATACAACCTGGCACCTTTTCCACAAGGGCTTTAAAAATACCACATATGTCAAATAATCTGTTCATTTTTAGACCCTTAATCTTTCTTTCATGAGGCTAAGCTACCAATTCCTATGAGGCAGACAGAAATCTTGCCAAAGAACTTCTACAGGGAAGTATTTCATGGTCTTGGAAGTCCCCTTTTACCTAGGCAAAAATTATTTATTTTCTAAGACGATTTTCTCCGATTTTCTCTAGTTCATTCAGTTTTTAAAACAATGTTCAATATTCCCAGTTCAATATTAACACTTTAGAGTGTTACTTTACCCTTAATATTTCATTAAGGGTAAAGAAAGAAAAAATAATTCATGCACACAATCAAGTTCACAGCAAGAGTCTGAACAGAGTAGAAAATCTCAAATGCTAGCTCTAACACAAATATATTTCCCAGGTTTTTGGCTTTTTGATTTTTACACAGAAGATTGAAGTTTTTTGTTTTCCCCATGCTTTATACCTTTTAGACATAATTTTCAAGTTTTTTCACTATCTGAGGTGCTACACTCAAACTAATCCACTCCCAGCATTGTCAGGTCATAACACAGATTTGAGAATATATTAATGCAAGAGGCTGAATCTGAAATTATTTCAAAAACAGATTTCCACATGAGAAGAGGACTGATATTTATCTGTTTGGGCAATTTACCTTCTTCTGTTCAACTGTCTTGCATGAACAGGTTCAGACTTTGCTTTAACTTTCTAAGATGCAATAAATACCACAGCCATCTTTTAAGGTTGAAATGTAATGTTCTTTTCCATAATGTATTGCATAATACATTTACCAGTTCTCTTTTATTGTTAGAGACTCATCTGGAGTCATTCAATTGCACCATGCTACCAGTAATTCATGATATCAGCAGGCTCTTCTAAAGCCCTAAGTGAGAGGAATGATTGAATTAGGAATAAACTTTCTTCAAGTGTTGTAGGAGAATTATAAATATAATGGAGATTTTACAGAATTTAAAAGTTAAATCAAGTTCTGCACAGTGTGATTAATTTTGAGGATCCCCTCCAGAAAATGTAAGTAATCAATTTCTTAGTGTTAATGACAATGGATTACAAAATTTTAATTTAATTTTCAATTTTAGATCGTTTGAATGACAAGTCTAGTCACAAGTGGTAGACTGCTAATAGCAAAAATGGTTTTTGAAACTCTTTCATTCAGTTCTTTGACATAGATTAGATCACAATGCATTTTATTATCTCTGGAAGTGGAAGAAGAGATGCTGGCTTTGCTTTGCTGTGAGAGAATAAAGGCACACACATCAGTCAGTCACTAGTTGACTTTGTGATGTAGATGCTTTATCAACCAAAGGTTCTTTTGTGCTCAAGTATTACACAGGAATTCTTGGAGGTGTAAATAGATAAAAACAGTTGTAGAAAGACAGGTGCTAGAGTTGACATAAGCTTCTTTATGCTGCTTCAGATACAGTGACCTTGCAGGTATGTCGGGGTTCACTGTGCCCTATTTCTGATTCTCTCTGCTTACTACAAAATGGCATTTCAGTATCTGTATGTGGCAATGATATAGCTGCACTGTCTATACTTTGCTGCCACCTAAAATGAGGAAATATTTTTTGATTGCAAAACTGCAATTACAAGACAGATGGCAAAATCTGAATCTTTCGAACTTTCCGAAACAAAGTAAAGCAAAACATAAAAAATAGCAGTATTTTCTTTTCCACTTTGTCACAACAGGATCAAAGAACCACAACCCAGTGCTCTCACACAGCTGGTGAGAAACTTGGTGAAATTTGTCTAGTTGAACTCTGTTCTGGATATCTGTGACTCTCCCATACACTAACTGATTTTTGGAAAGAGACAGAATTTACAATATAGATACGCGTTCTTTATAATTTATTGCCAGAAAACATTAAATTACCTTAAAAGTTTTCATTCACTAGTTCAGAAAAGTGGCAGTACAATTTTTAGTTTATTACTGAGATAAAAAAAAAAAAAAGCAACCATATTTGTTTTCAATAATAATAAGTAAAAATCAGCAGGGAATCACTGTTTCACAGGTCGATTTGGGGGGAAGAAACCTAGATTCAGAATTGTTCTACCACAGCCACTTGGGCAGCATCTACGCTGCCTTTAAGAGCCATTCCAACAAGGGCACATAAATGCTTCCATCTATTCTGTCAATGTTTCAGGCTCTTTCCCATAGGCTTTACTATTCCCATAGGAGTCACAGTGCATGGGACCCCCTTTGGAACCCTCTGAGGAAGCTCTTCCTCCATTTGTCCAGCTGTGTGTGAAATGTAATGGCCAAATATAAGGAATCTCACTCCTGCCTTACTGAAAATTGCTTACAATTGCTGGCATTTTGCTAAGCGTCAGGGCTTGCAGAAATGTCTCAGAATTATTAAAATCATTTTACTAAGAGTGATATAACGAAGAATTATATCTCAGACCGGTGTTCCTGAGCTGACACTGCTCCACCTGTTCTGTATACCTACTTGTACATGGATTTCAAAAGGTTAAGACAAAATTGCACGGCGAAATGTATTTGTTCCGATTGCCATATTACAGTAGAAAAAAATACTTTAGGCAATATATCATTTTCAACATTCTTTCTTGAAACAAAACCAGCCTTTGTCACAAGGGCAGCTGTTCTTTAAAGTTACAAATTTTTGATGTGTGAAAACTTGAATTTCATCATTAGTCTGAGTTTTTTAGAGGAATAACATGAGTTTATTTGTCAAAGACAGAAAATAAAAATAATACTGAATGCTTCAAATGGCAGTGGGATTGGGACTAGATGATACCTGTGGTCTCCTCCAACCCTTAATATTCTGTGATTCTATGAGCTATGACTTATATCTGTTTTCTCTTTCAAGAAACTAATTTAATTCTGTACTGAAATGAAACAATACATATGTTCCACATCTGTAACACAGGATTGCCTAATTTGGGAATGAAAATTAATGTTTCTATATAGTGAAATATTATCATAAACAACAGATTATGTAAAAATTTGATCTCTTTAGCAGCTGAAGAGTGCAAGCAGTTTTCTCTATGGGTGATCTGTTCAGAAATTTATTTTAAATGTTGTTTCCTGATTCTCCTGCCTCAGTTCTCTTCCCTTGAAAAAATACCATAAACCCTCTAAGATAAATAAACTGTTACTTTCTGAGCACCACTGGGTATATTGAATAGGCACTGCCCACTGCAGTCAATTAATTTTTGAATGACTGAGATTAAAAGTCATAACTGATATGACACAACCAATTCAAGGGGGTTTAATGTTCATGTACCTTGTATGTACCACAGTTTGAATGCCGCTTTGGGTTCTCCCTGAATTATAAATACATAAACTGAAATATTACAAAATACTAATATGTAGTCCATTTCTTTTTTTTTTTTTTAATATGGTGTGCGACTGTTCCAGAGAGATTAAAAAAACCCAAATTTGAAAAAATTTCAAAAAATTTCAGTACCTGAAAAATCTTGTTCATTTTTCATCTGTGTTTTTCCTTTTTAAGAGGGGTCATTAGGTTTTTTCTTGGTGCTCAAATCTCTACAGTATAACTAGCTAAATGTAGTTTTCTCCTTTTCTCTTAATTTATTATTTGCAAGATATCCTGTCATGCTCAGACCTTCCCAGAATATTTCTGGCATTTATGATATCCTTGCTGAATTGAATTTACTCCACAGGGTCCTGAAACCACAAGAACAGATTGCAGCTTCCCTTACTCTTTTCCTTGAAGAACATATTGCATTAATTTAAAATTGGTTTACTCTCATCTTCTGAGCACAATAAATGGTATTGTTGTAAACCTATGAAGTTCTGTATAATCTGGAGAGGAAAATGAAATATTACATAGTGTAGTCTCTCGTCCTGTATGTCACAACAGCAGCACATCAAACCAAGAATATCCAAGAACAACAATGTAGCTGTAAGTCCAAAGCTACTAAGCAGGGAAAGCAATTTCTCTCAACAGTCTGAGTTCAATGTAATTTATGAAATTATTATCTCACTGCTTTGACAAAAGACAAAAAAATTGAAATGCTATATACATGTATTTTCAAGTCAGAACAATTAATTAATCTATCTTTCATTACAATCTAGATCACAGAACCTTAAGCCAATAACCTCTGCAATGGTGTCTCTTCCACATCCCTCAGGCAAACCCTGTTCTTTCCCAGCTAATCAAAATTAATTATATCTATCAAAATATCAATGCACTCCAAGATTTATAAAATAACTAATTTCAAATGTAGGAAAACAAAATATAGACAGAAGTGAAATACAGAGGATTTCTTCATAAAAAACAATCTTAGTCGCATGAGTTGCAACATGTAACATTCTTGTACATCTTCAAGGATTTGTAAATAAGTGAGAACTCGAAGTGGGAAACTTTGGTGAAAGAATCCACAGGTATTGACTATCTCTACCATAAACAGATTGATGGTAAAATTCACAAATGAGAGTTTTGCATTTAACAAGATTGCTCTATTCAGAGAAAGTGCATAAGTTCTTTGTGTTTACAGTTCAAATTAATTCTTGATATAACTTCAAGTTTCAATATACTAATTGCAGGTACCATATGAGCATAATTTTAAATGTCTTTTGGAAGAGAACACACTTCCGGAAATACAAGACTGAAAGTACCAAAGCACTGCAGAGACAAAAACCAATCAATATCCTTTCCTGGCTCAGGGAAGATATTTACAGGGAATATACTTATAAAGAGCTTTAAAAGTACGTGCAGCAGATGATATTGCCTTAGCTAAGGCTACACTATATGTATTAACATTTAAAAAACTATCAAGCTCTAAGTATTGCCATTATTATTAATTCATGAGGACAGGGCATACACTGATTTTTAATGCTAAGGCAGTTGCTTTCCCTGTCATTCTAGTCTCTTGAATTGCACAAAAACATTCAATCTGTTAAATGACTCAATTTTTTTCAGATTTGCCAAATTCTACAAGGACAAGGTCTGTTTGTTTTCCAAAGAAACCTGAATATACTTTCAGAAAAACACATGGACAGATGGCCTTCTTCCCTGCTGATGTTACATTGGAAATGTGCTTGGAGGGAAATTCTGTCAACATCCTTGAGTCATATTTTTACCTTATTTAGTTTGAAATATTACATAATGTGATAAAGTTCATTAATACATATTTTATTGCTGTGGTAAAGTTCATTAATACATGTTATATTACTGTTTGGTGTAATTTTATTGATACAGAATGTTTTATGTTTTTCTTTTTGCAGGGAAAAAATAGCATGCAGCAATCTCCCAAAATGGAAAACTTAGAGGATTGGTAGTTTATAGACAATTCTTAGACTATTTTCTTCAATTCAGTTCACTTAGAATAAACACTGACATCCCAAGTACACAGATGGTGCTGAAAACATGCACTCTCAAAATGATTTCAACAATTGCTAATTGATGAAGGAGATCAGGATTAGTCAGAATGGATTTTACTAACTCAGTGGATGGGGAAAAAGCAGTAGATGTTGTTTATCTTAAGGTTTTGACACAGGTATTATTTCAGTCACACTGGCCTGCATGCCAATAAATTATGCCTTCTGCTGAGAAGAATAATAGGAAGAGACAATTTCTCAGATCCTACCTTCTCTTCTGGCTAAGAAATAACATGCATACCTGCATGAAATATTGGATCATTTTCAAAAAACATGAAAAATTTCCAGCACTTAAAGAAATTCTAATGGTGGTGGTCCATTCTCCACTCCACATTCTTCTAAAGGATGAGAGGAAAAGGGACTAACTCATTTAACACTTCTTTATCTTTCAAATCAAGACCTGAAGCTACATCAGAAAGCAATATTAGTCAACTTCTACAATTTAAAAAAAGGAAAAAAAAATCAAAACCTTTTTCACTGTACAGAATTTTTTCCTCAACCTTCCACTGTGCATCCACTGCCAGGCAAGCCTGTCAAGTTCCAACACTCTGTTATCATTATTTCTTAGCCATCAAAACTGGTTGGGAAAGTTCTTTTCATTTCTTTAAAAGCATGAGAACCAGGTAGGACTTTCCCACTTATTCTGGAAATTAGTAGTTATGTAATTGCTACATAAAACAAGATAAGTTTTTGAAATAGATTTTTTTTAATTAAAACCAGGAAAAAGCATCACCTTGGACCACAGTCTTCTTGTCTTAAGTCACCTTGACCTAGATCAGAGACTTGAATATTCAACCTTATACAACTCTATGTATGTGATGAGGATCTCTTTCTTTCACTTTTGCACACATGCAGAAATACATGCACAAGAGAATCAGAAATATTTAGATTAATTTTTGCAGAGGATAATGATTAATTCTCATGGAGGATAGAGAAAAAACAAACCAAAACCAAACCAAACTTTTCGTAGAGAGAGGAAAGGAAGCCATAGGGTGCCCTGCCTCCAGAAAGTCAGGGACACTTTCAGTTCCTCTGAACACGGTACACTTTGCATACTTGTCTTTATGATCAAACTTTATTCACTTTTCAAAAGAAAAAAGCATTTCCTGTGAAAGTGTTATAGGATGTGATGCTGCATTCCTAGTGCATTTTTGTAACAAATGTGATATTATGATGCTATAAATGCATTTGCTGAGAGTCAGAGCTTACTTGCATTATTTTGGAAGGAAATATTTGAGACGTGAATGATGAATTAAATCTTTCCAATTTTTCCATCTTACTTTGACAAAGCTACTGCTTACTTTCATATTTCTACTGTTAGTGGTCCTGCCCACAAAACATCTCAAAGGATGTAGATATTTGCTAGAAATAATTCACAATAAAACTGCTTATCCTTCCCAATCAGGAGAAATATCATCATGAGTTTCATCTTTCAATGGGGACATTGTATTAGTAGCCTCATTAGTAAAACTGTTTAGCAAAGCAGTAAAATAATGCCAGGCTCTACTCTTTACAGCTTCTGATTAGAAAACCCATTACATCTCATGAGCAATTTATAGCTCATCAGTCTCAAAACACAAAGGAAATAAATTATAAGGGAAGGATGAGCTTAGAATGATGCCTACAAGCCTGATCTTCAAAACAAAGTAATATTTGTAATAATAACAGAGGGCACTGAATACTAATGGATGATCTCAGTATGCCTGATATAGAATACTCCATGTAAATAAGAATCAGTAACACTTCTGTACTTTTTATTAATACTCTCATTGCCTGATGTCCTTATTTGCTTATGTTGTCTAAAAGCACACACCGTCATTTAAATTATGTAGCTAATGACCTTCTGTGAGGTAGGGATGTGCTATGAGCCCTGTTTTGCAGACAAGAAATTGAGGTGCAGAAACCATGTTGTCTGAAATGCTGGAGAGAGATATGGACCTTCAGAAATAAATTCTGATCCTGGCTTTCTGCTTCTCCTAAGCTTTGTACTCCATCATCACACAAAAGACAAATGGCATAATGGTAATAAAACTAAATTCTAAGCATTAATGTGTTGCCTGGAAATGGTGCCTTCTGTTCTCAAAAACAGTATGAAACATGAAGGCACTGGATGGCAAGACATTATTTGTAAATATCTTTTATCTTTAAAGACTTATCTCAGTTTAAAAAAGGTTAATTTATTCACTGTTAGAGAGTACTACCAAATTTATCCTTCTTTCTTTTGGAAAACCAAAACATATAAAAAGTGAGGCAGATAGTTGTTCAGTTTTCCAGCTTTCTACAAAAATGATTTGGTTTTTTAATAACACATTTTTTGTTTTGACAACATCGCAACCAGTTTAGAATTGCATTTATTTTTGTAAAAAAAAAAAAGTAAAAAAAAAGTAAAGAAGTAAAACATTGAATCACCAAAGATTATTCCAAAATACAGAAAGAAGACTGAATAAAGCTGGAGACCTAATAAACATGTAAGTAGGTACATATAACAAATTCTCAAGACACTGAGATCCTAAGACATTACAGCAATTTGTAAAATAAATTTTTAAATACATTTCCTATATGTACAGTAGATACTTGAAGATTAAAAAGTGACTTAATTAAAAAAATCTTTTAGCAAGGAAAAGAAGAAGTACCAAGGTACTTGTGAAATTTCTGAAAACCCTTATGCAGATGCATAATTCTATAAAGATTCCCTACCGACTAAAACTTAGTTAAAATAGTTTCTTATTTGTATGGGAAAGCCCAATAGGTTCACAAGCAAGAAGGCGAGATATTCAAGGTCTAATATAATTAAGATATTTAAGAAACTAATGAATTTCTAAAGGTCAAAAATTAAAAACAAAGGAGTTTTGTTCATCCTCAGGATAATGATTTCTCAGTTACATTTCTGACTTGGAACTTTCAGCCTTTAGAGATTTCTCAGTTTTACTTTATTTGAATCGTAGGGGTCTATCCAAATTGTCTGTGAGAGAGTGCATTTTCCAGATCACAGCTGAAGACATTAATTAAGCCTTCTGCTTAAACCCCCAGGCAGGCTGACAAAAGAGCAGGGCCCTTGGCATCATTAAGGAAGGGAAGCAAAAGAAAGGGAAAAGGTTGATTAGCAGAAGTGAGAAAGTGGTTATACATACAGCAGCGTGATCTAATTACAACAGACTTTCACAATGAAACTTGCAGTGCTGAGGACACAGCATTAGGAAATAGCAGAAAGAAATCCAGTTTGCATGCTGCAAGACAAAGCAGCACACATACCAAAGCACAGTATTTGGAAAGGATTAGGACAGGCATTACAGAAGTGCCCTTTTGATGAAAACTAATAGGCTAAATATTACGATATGGATCAGAGAAGATTCTGTTTTAAAGAGCTAGACTCTCATTTGAAAAGGATTACAAGATGAAATTCTGAGGGACTATGCCCAGCAATTGGAAAGTAAGTCCTTCACCTGCAATTTATCTTCAAGAACAAATGTTAAACTGGTCTATTAAATAAAACCTAAATGAGTAATTAAAATATTAGGGGGGGGTTAAATTTTTAAATCATGATTAAATTACTAAAAAACAATAAAAATCTGCATAACATTGAAATAACCATCAAAATGTTTATGGGCTTTTCTACAGGGAAACACTCCTAGTCTTAATATTTTTAATTATTTGATCCAAGAGTAGTTTGTTTTAAGGGATAAGTAATTCAACAACAAAATTTTGTACATGAAGTGAAAATTGACCCAAACATGCAATTAAATGTGTCTCATCAATTCACACCGAAATTCACATGGAAAATCTCAGATGGTGTGAAGCAAGTGTCTCTACGTACCTCATAAAGGATTTCATTACTGTGTTAATGTTTCATTACTAAACTCTTTTGCCAGGGCCAGGATGTCATTTCAGCCTGAGGCACGTATTAGATTCTAGTATCCACAGTTATGGTTTAAATTATGTTTATTTACTCTACTTGCTTGCATTCCAAGACTGAACTTGGTTTATTCAATGGAAGGGAATCAAGCAGGAAGGTTGTATTATGCTGGTTGCATCTGTAACTCCTTTTACACTATGCAGCACACCCTGTAATCCCAGCTCAACTGCAGTGAACACCAGATATCTGTAGTCTGTGTGCGTGCTTAAGTGGTTCCTATGTAGGAACTGAGATACCTGGTGGATAAAGGGGTAATTAGTGCCCACCTGTTTCTCATTGCACTAAGACTGTGTTAATTACATAGTTCCTGAACTGGGAACTGGGTGGAGAGACTAAATAATAGGGATGTATATAGACACTATCTTCTGAATGCCAAAATCAAGGTCAAAACGAGATTTATGCCTGTTATTCTTACAAAAATACACACATGCATATTTCTTTATAGAGTGCCTCACAAATACTGATTTATTCTACTGGAATCACACATAAAGCATCTGTGCCATGATCATCAGATGCCTCTTCCAATATTTTGATTGGCAATTACATCTAATTGCTGAAATCCACAGATAAAAACTCAGACCAATAAAAACCTGCAAACCTTAGAAAGATACAGAATAGCCCTAAATACAGAAATCCTAACACCAATTCTATTTTTAGTTAAAAACAGTTTTTAATGCTCTTCTGACTCCAAAAAACAATTGATAAATGCTTTAAAATGCAAAGACGAAATATGGAGTTAAGAAAATATGTGGTCTTCAGCTGGAAGAATATGACCCTGACTTCTTGCATATACACTACCAACAATGTTTCAGCTAATAATTTCTGTGGGTTTTGTGTGACAACTTTAAAACCATTTCAAGACACTGTTTATCATCTAATAGGAGAAAAAATTTGAGGAACTAAAAATCAAAGAATCATCAAATGGTTTCTGTCAGAAAGGACCTTAAAGATCATCTGTTTTCCAACTCCCATGGGCAGGAACACCTTCCCCTAGTCCAGGTTGCTCAAAGCCCCATCCAACCTGGCCCTGAACACTTCCAGGGCTGGGGCATCTACCACTTCTCTGGCCAAGTACTCAATCACCATCATCCATAAAAGACAGAGAGAAATCACTGCATTCTTCCATTGACTGCTTTCAGGTAATCCTAACACCTTATCTGAGCAGTAGAAGAGTCCCTCAATTATTATGCTAAAGTATAATTTTTATCACTTTCAGAATAACAAAATTTTGTTGTCCTTATTCATGCTGAACAACCAGTGAAGCTACTCCAAAATTAGTATATTATTCAACATGATCCACACTCTTTCAAAAAAAACCCTGCATCGTAGTAGAGAATATTTTATAAGAGAAGCAGCACCAACATCTTAAAATAGCATTGAGTAGTATCCCTGATCTAAATAGTCATAGTAATATTTTTTACTATAATATTTTTTAAATTAATTTGCTGCTTGTAGAATGTAAAGTAGTTTCTCCTGCAAAAAGCCAAACTACTTTTTGCATTTTCTGCAGCAGTGTTTTGGCTCAACTTGTCAGGAGACTTAATTAACATTCTAAAATATCTGTACTTTATCAAAATATCAACACAAGTATGGAGCACTTTCCTTCTGGGATTTTGTACTACACTCAGAAAGAGAGACCAAAGATTTATAGGAAGATTCCAATCTGGTGGATGCCAGTGGAGAAACTGAGAGGCAAAAGTAACCTTTGTCCAAACCTTGTAATTTATATGCTGATCTAGCAAGAGGTGAAAAAAAAATCTAGCCATTCTATATTCTTACTTCAATTTTCCTTTCTGTTAAGAAACTTCTTTCATGTAAATCACCACTGGAGTGCCAAGTTTAGTATCACACAGATTTCACTTTTACTAATCACATTTATGTTTAACTTTTTATTTTTAAAAATAATTTCATCTTCAGACCAAAAGAAAATTCAGAGTCAACCTTTAGCCAACTACTGCAATTTCCAATTACACTTGCAAAGAGTTCAGTGAGAGTATGTAGCTGTTGTAGAATTATGCATGACAGATTGCCACTCTAAATTAACAAATTTTGTGAACTATAGTAACTTCCTTTGCAGAACAACTGATTTAAATTCAGCAAAAGATACAAATGAGCCTCTGGCTGAAGCCCAAGAGCCAACTTTACAGTAAATCCCCAGCTGTTATTGTACAATCATAATGCTGAAGCCATAATTACCAATTCCAGTACAGGATGCTAACTTGTTCTGCTGCTTCCATTACAAGATTTCTACTTATGAGTTTTGTTTGTCCTAATCTCACCCATGAATTTCACCATCTATAGTTTGAAGTTCTTGCTAGTGTTTATTTCCTACTGAATTTCTAACAAAAAAAAAAAAAAAAAGAAAGAAATCTTTCCCTTACTTTGTGTCTATGAGATAGAAATAATACACCACACAGCAATGAACTGGTTTGCTGGTTAAAGGCTTTCCTTCTTTAATGTGAGGTCTTTGCACAGTCTGGAGATTTAGCCTTGAAAATCCTACACACTTAGTAACTACCTTAAAATATTTTTTGAAATTTAATTCTAAGACTTTTTAAAAATATCAATTTCAGTGAATTAGCAGAGTAATTAAAACTGAGTTTTAAAACGTAACTTCGTATAACTTGTTAAAGATGAGAAGTTAGGTGATTTTTTTATTTGAAATTCTAACATACCATAGTAGCTTGAGATTAAAGGAAGTGACTCATCATGCACTTGGTAATGAAAAGAATATAAATTGTTTGGTTTTGTGGAATTATTTCCTGAGGACGCTCTTCAAGTCAACAAGGCTTTCAACTAATGTTAGCATTACTTATCACTCTTGGATGGAGGCCAGTGTCAAAACACTCTCCTTGATACAGTATAATCAATGCTTCCATTTCATTTCCTCAAAAAATAAATTTCCAGCTGCTTTGCAGTAACAGTGTTAGCAAAGATTCAAGAACGCAATTCATAAGATGATGAAATGTGGTACTTATTTTGCATCTAAGAAGGAGAATGATTGTTCTACGTGTCTGTTTTTAAGGACAAATTGAATTAACCATATATTGAATATCTATAAGCAAAAATAAAAGTAACACATATTTCTTACATTGCCTAAAAAGGAAAAGAGAAAAATGATAAATTATATTTTTTATTCTAAAATGCTTTCATAAGTTGTAATATTTCTTTAAAATAAGCGTTTGTAGCACTTCTTGCCTCTCTTTACCTTCTTTACCTTATTTTAACTTAATTCTTCCCCCAGTACAGTTAATGCTGTGGCCAAATTGCTTCCTAAAACTGATGGAAGTTCAGCAGCCTCCTGAGAAATTGATCTGACAGTACAAAACCCCATGAAGTTTTAGTCACTGAGACGGCGGAATTTCAGAACTATATAAAAGAGATGGAAGTTTCTGTCACAACACCAGATGGACAGGGAACTCCTTCAGGGAATGGTAAAAAAAAAAAACAAAAAAAACCAAAAATCACTCTGTAAAGGCAGTTTCAGCAGAAAATTTCATTGTTGGATACAAGTTGTTTCTGAAACTAGAGGTTATAACATGACACATTTATTATGACAAAACCAAAAAGCCTGCTTGCTATCTGGGATAAAAAGTCCAGCTCTTAAGACTGATCAAGCAGGTCAATATATATATCTTCATACGAAAAATGTTGCTTATTGTGAAGCAGTAAAATTCAACTTAGTTCTTTCTTAAAGGAAGAAAATGTGAAGCTAATTTCAAATAGGAGAGGGACAATATTTTAAATTAAATCATTACATTTGCTTGTATTGACTGTCAGAAGCTGTGGAGGAGCAAGCAGATTTTTCCCTTTAAGAGAGCAATGGTGTTCTAATAAGACACTGTCATGATAACTATTCCATAACTTGTATTTTGAATTTCACTCCAGCTTGTTGAGATGAGATTCATTCTTTTTTTTTGCATCACAAACTTTGAAATATTCATTAATTTTCTCTGTTGTGATGTCAGACACAATATTGTGTGCGGTGTCCCAAAATGTAGAGTAGTTTTTAACAGTTAGAAGGCAATTTTCTTTCTTTGCTAAGGGACTTCTATTCGTCCTCATAGAGTATAGAAATATTGAGAATACTAATAGAACAAAAAACCAAAACTTCCACCCAACAACCCTGGTTCTAACACAATACAGATCTGACAAATTATATAAATAGTTAGGAGAATTATTTTTTCTAAACTGCCTCATGAAACTCTGGGAGTAAGCTTCTATGGCTTTGTCACAGATGTCATCAAAACTAAAATTGCTTCAGAACTTCTCACCTCTGATCTGTAACAAGCAGTCTTTAGGTTTGGGGAATTTGGGGAATTTTATTGATATTTATTTTTGCTGATTATTAATGACTTGACTATTTTATATGATTTCACTACAAATGTTTTTAAAGTGAGAAGAACCATGCAGGATAAAAGTATTCTGAAAGCAAAACAGACAAAATAAAAGAAGATTGTTACAATTTTGTTTTATTTCAAGATTAAAAAGAAATCTCTATATAATGGGTAAAATTAGTTTTATAATTTAACCTGTATTTCTGGAATTTAAAAATTCAAACTTTATGACACATCTGTTTCCGAATAAATACCCTGAGAATCTGTCTTATATTCATTTAGAAAGCGTTATCTTTGAAGTTGTGATTTGATCATTACCCTCAGTACTTTTAAAATTCATCTGATGTGAAACAGGAAAAAAAAAAAAAAGAGTGTTATTACTAACGAGTGTGGAATAATTAAAATTTTGAACAGTTAAAACTCCAATGCTTTCCTTATTTTTCTTGTTCTCTTTTGCTTCTAAAAATTACTTGTTTTACACTGGTCCTCTGAGTTATATCTCATATGCAATCTTGCCAAGATTGCACTGTGATTGTCCAGGTCATTAATGAAGAAATTAAACAACACCGTCCCCAGTACTGACCTCATGTCTACATCACTGGCCTCCAGTGGTCACAGCCCTTGGAACCCAGCAGTTTAGCCAGTTTTCAGGCCACCCCATTGTTCTTTTAGACTGTACATCATCAGTCAAGAAGAGCGATGGCAGACTAAAGGCAAGATTAAAAATAACAATTGTCCTCATCCACCGAGCATGACATTTTGTTGTAGAGGACAGCTTGGGCAGGCATGATTTCCTGTTCAGAAATCCATTCTGACAACTTCCAACATCATTAGACTTATAATTTTATTACATTAATATTTGTAACTTTTAATACACTGAGTGGATGTGAAATATCTCCTTCTAATTTAAGACACTCCCATTCACAATGTTTTTTGTGAATATATATCTTTTGTCTACCAAAGGCCTAAGAGTGAGGATATTACACTTGGGAGAAATACATTTAAAACCATCTCAGCAGCCCTCAAGCCAGGGCTAAAAAACTAACAGTATTTTTGGGAGATAAAACTATGTTAATGTATTTCATTTGCGCTTAATATCTTCTGTGGATATTTTTCTGCCACAATGACTCACATTTTTGCCTCTTGGTTTTACCTGTGCATCCATAATCGTAAGGTTTATCCAGAGGAGCAAAACTAAGGTGTTCCTCAAGATTATAAAATGTCATGCAAAGGAAAAAATGTTCTCCAAAAACAAATATAAGCAAATTCATACACAAAAAGATGAAGACAGAGATTCTTCCTCTTTTCAAGTCACTTGCAAGTAATCTGCTTTTACTTTATTGTGTTGGAATAGATTTTCTATGGAAATATTAATATTTTTCTAAACATGTAGTATTTTTTTAATTGCTTAGCTTGTGTAAACTGCAACTAAACTATTTCAAAGTTGTTCAGGAAATAAAAGGTCATTCACCAGTGTAAGATGCCCATAAAGTTAAAACAGCTCAATCTATCTACACTTTACCTGAGAATTAGATACAAAACATTATGAACATCACACTGAGATGTCCCATAGTTTCATTGAAATTTTTCCCAGCAGTACACAGACGTATTATATGAAGGACGTACTTGGAAAACTGAAAATGTAATTGAGGCTTAGAACAACAAAACCCAACCCCTAGAAAAACAGTCCCAACTTCAATAACTTTCCCACATCCTTCTGAAGAAGGGCTCCCAAATAAAATTCAGTTCCTTAGGTTGGTATAAAATTGAATGGATACAGGCCTATCATTACTTGATTCATGAACCATAATCAACCAAAGAAAAAGGCTTGGGTAACATTAACTCAGATTTTGATGTAAAAAGTAGAAATCCTCCTTGACTGAGCAACCAGTCTCACCAATAATAACAGGAGTAGAGGCTGACATGAAAAAGCGGAATTCAAAAGATAAAGTTGCTCAACTGAATGATCCCCAGACAGATTCCATTGAAGTATAGCAAATCAAGAACAAAATCATGAATCATGGAAGTTCTTATCAGCTGTCAGCAAAGACCAAGCACAGCCAACTCAATTTCAGAGTGGTAGTCCCTCCAGAGACCATCAACAAATATAGGAGTGACTTGTCCTTTGGCAAAGCTTGTGATGAAGAAAACCTTATATCTCTTTCATATCAATAAAAGTGACACTATTTGAATGACATGGTTTTGAGAGCCAAAATAACTTAAGGAGTCCTTTATGGCTGTCCTAGTTCTCAAAACCAGGACAATGCCATAATAGTGACTTTATCTTTAGTGACAGGTGTGTGATCCCAAAGGGCAAGGCCTGAAGAGCAGGTATCAAAAAAATTAAGTGGGAAGCATTTCAAGTTTTATCTGAGTGGATTGTGACATGTGGCTACAGAAATAAGTATTGCATTTCATCCTAAAGAACTAAAGAATCAACTAAAGAACATCAACTAAAGAATCTGCAATAACAGTGGCAGATTCTTTGGGTACCTTTGTGATTTTTTTGGTATTACAAAAAAATGTGCAATGACATCTCCTAAACGGAGTTTCTCTGATACCTATATACCTCAGTAGGGGTAGGACTGCATGATTCTTGAACTAGTTTTGACTGCATGGCAGAAGGGTATCTCAAAGAGCAGAAAAGAGGGTTGATATAGCAAATCTGGCCTTGAAATTTTGGGAGAACGTTTCTGAGTGGAATGTGGGAGAATATGCTCCTCCTACCCAACCCCGAAATCAACAAAACCCCAATTCTGCCAGGCCTTACAAGAGAGTATGAGCATCTTGCAAAGAAGGAAGACTTTAGAAACGACAGCCCAGTCAGTCTCACATCAGCTCCTACAAGATTATGTGGGAGAGGCCCCTAAAAATTATTACTATGTAGATATGAAAAAAAGTGAGCTGGGACAAAATAAGCATGGGATTAGTAAAGGCAAGGAGCACCAACTTGTGGTCTTGCAAAAAGAGAAGCCTGTCTCAACGCACAAGAAGAGCGTATGTTCTTCCTCAGCTTTATAAGGGTTTTTGATGTGATCTCCAATGCTGCATCCTTATAAATTGATCAGAGAGAGAAGCTCAACGAAGACATTGTCTCAGAAAAAAGAATTTAAGGTTATCACAAAGCCACCTAAAGCCCAAACATAAACCTAAATATATGCAATGATTTGGCTGAAATTAGCAAAAACTAATTCTATTTTGATGATTATATACACTCAGAGAAACAGTGATGAAAGAAATATATTTTAGATTAGCTTTTGTCAAGATTGATCCAGGTTTGGAAATAAAGATCCAGGTTTGGAAATTCACTATTTTTGTTTTCTTGAAATTTCCCCAAAGAATTGGAAATTCTGTGCTCTCTAAGGATATCTCTGGAAAACACACACTAATTTCAGAGAATACATGTTTAACCTTATTAATTGTGGAAAAAACCCCAAAGTAATCCCCTCTACTTTAAGGGACAATGGGTTACTTCTTTTATGTAATGGAAACAATTTCACAAAGAGAAAACTGGATTTTTTTCAGCTCTTAAGAACTGTATGTGCAAAATTAATAAACCCAGGAATACATTCTCAAGAAAACACCATGAACACCATATAACTTTTATTGCTATAAGACAAGCTAATAAGACTGTACCTTGATTGTTTCCATTCTGAAGTGCAGTGGTATGGACGCAGTAGCATGATAATAAAAACAATTCAGAAGAACTGAAATACTGAAATAATTCAGGAAGTTGCATTATGTGTAATCTGATTTCACACATCTCATTAAAGATACACTATAAAGAATAAAGTTTGCATCATAACAATGCAAATGATATAAACATGAGAATTACAACATGGTCTGGATGAAACTTACTGGTTTCAGGTGAGCAATTTGATCAACAGTATACAGCTAGACAATTCATAGCCAAAATTTAATTCTCTGTAAGATTCAATACACAGACTACACATGCCCTGGTTTTGGGGATATAAAGATGTCAATTCAAGATCAAAAAAGCCCTTATCTGCTCAGAGTCTGATGCATCATTTTAAATTCTGAAATGCAGGGAAGCCATTTGATGAAAATATAGAAGTTTCTCCTCTGTATAAACACAGAATTAGGGGTTGGAACCCATAGTTCTGCAGACACCACTGACTGTGTATGGTAAAAAGGGCAAAGCAAGGGTAGCAAGGCCAGGAAAACAGCACACTTTGAGTAGCCTTCTCAATTACACAACTTCTACACAAGGGAAAATATTCATTTTAGTCAAGACCTGGCTTTTTCACTACTACCTTTGGAAAGAAAATTTTATACTGTTAGAAGTAATTGTCACTAGAAGTTTTCTTATGTTTTTAAGAATTCACATACATTTGTTTTCTAGCTGTCTTAAATCTGAGTATTTTAGCACTTGCTTTGAATATTCAGGGTTTCAATGAAGCAATCACAAGATAAAAGGCAGTATTTCAACCTATATACAAAGTTCAATACCATTCTCTTGATAAAGGCATTTTAAGGTCTGCACTTAACACTGTATAAATTATCTTAATTGGGCATCCAGGTATGCAGCAGGCAAGTGGTCATCAGTAAGCACATGTGAGCTTTACTCTAGCAAATCTAGCCATTCTCACACTTAAATTGCAGCAGCACAGAGCTCAGCTCCGCCTACCTACTCAACAGACTGCTGGGCACTCCTATCAGCAGTAATTCACTATCAGAGGTGAATGCTGTCCTCTTAATGAACATTTTTATCACTTTCAGATCAAGCTTACTAAAAGATAGCACCAGCAAATGTGCAAGAACTCCAGTAATGCCTCCTAGCCATAGCACAGCACACCCACTGCTGTGCCTCACTCTGCCCTGAGCTGCAGTGGGAGAACAGTGAATGCCTGACCTCCTAGAGGTCCTGGGAGCTCCTGAGAGCCTCCATGGAGCTCCCTCAGAGGCCATTCCACAAACCACGTTCTGCACTGCAGAGGAAATATACCAGTCCTGCAAAGTTACTACTGAATAAGTCATCGGGGAGTCCATCAAACAATGTCACTTTAATGGATGTGTTCTTTTATAGGGGAATGAGTGTAGGCTTAAAGAACTAACCCTCCTTCTAGAAATAAGTAATAAGTTGTTGATTTCACAGAATATTTTAACTCCTGCATACATCAAACTTAAATCATTATTACTTAAATGGAAAAGGCAGACAAAAGCATTCCTGTCTGTATTGCCCAAAGTAAACACTAATAGCTGGTGAGTGAGCAGGATGGCTGCTCAGAATCTGCTGCCAGTATTGACTAGGTCACTACTGACTGTGATGAGACCCCAGAAAACCCCAGAAAGCTTACTTTTAGATTTCAGCAGCACTATGGCCACTTTTGTAAGTACCAAAACATCTCATGTCACATGCAGATGCCATGCAGCTGTAGAAATACTCTGCAGAGACGTAACAAAACTCTACTGCTAAGCTGGATACAGCTCCAGAGGTTTCCTTCATCATTCCCTCAAGGCATTCCTTTTGCATATAGAAGTTACTGAACTTTAGCACAACTACTGAGCAAGTTGGCATAAGACTGGAAAGTTAATCTATTTCATAAGTTCTGCAAGATAGAATAAAGTCTGTGTTAATACCACTTTTTTATCTAGGTGACAAGTGCCTTAAAGTTAATACAGATAAGTAGACCAGGAATTCCAAAAATATTTTACTCGAATTACTTTTTTCAAGTTAATGATCAACTCTACTTTCTGCTAGCTTGAGAATATTTACTGACAAGTGGTGTTTTTTCATGAGCCTCACAGGACTATTGGGACCTTATGTTAGGCATCTGGTAGATTCTGCATCCCCTCCTTTACAATAACCATGCATTAAATATGCATAAAATGTATTTTTTTCTGAGATTTGTTAGCAGCTAAAATAGGACCCTACTCAAGTCTCATTACTATCACTTGAAACAAAAGTTTCCATCTTCTCTTTAAAAGAACCAATGTTCTGCAGTATGAGCACTGGGCAAGAAAATATTCCAAATCATTACTCTCATGTAGAGGAACAGGACATGGAACAACAATACATACTGCCCACTTACAGGAAAGAAATGATAAAAATGCACACATCATGAGTAATGTTCTGCAGCCTTGAATGAAGAGTATGCTCCCTGCAAGGTTACTTAAATATTATAAAAATTTTCATTACGTAGGACAATACTGCTACTCTGTCAAGGATTGAAAGACCTTAGCTCTAGAGAACAAGAGGATGAAGAGACTACCTCAAGGATTTATTAACATAACAGTGAACTAATTAAGAGAAATGGGAAACTGTCATGTCATTTATGAATGTACTCAAGACTTTTATTATATACATAGAAGACGGATTTCAACAGAAAAAAAATTCCGCAAAGGAATTTAGAGTCAACATACTTGTGACTACTGTCAAATGTTGCAGTATGCACACTAAAATTCTTTTCAGATCATTGACTGAAAGCCAAGATAACATTCTACGCAGATCATAGGTAATCATTCTCATGGTAAAAAGATTATTTTTCCAGCATTTCAATATTTTTAAAAATTCATTGACAATGTTAATATAAACAGCATAACTGAATAAAACCAAAAGAATTAAAATGACCTATACTGAATTTCATAGTATAAAATTTATTGCTTTTCTTTTTTTCTCTGTAATAACCTGATGATATATGATAATTTCATTTAAATAACATTTAAAAGGGTTTGCTTTGAAAAATTAAATCCTAGAGACATTACACAGTATAGCAGGATTTCCTCTACCTAATGAGCAAAATAAACCCAAACAAAAAATTAAAAAATAATGAAAAAGAAAAAGAAGTCATGATAGCTAGTGATAAAAAGAACAAAACCATTCCTCATTTCTCTGCATTTTGAATTTATCACCATTCTTTCTTTCCTGGTCTTTACATCAACTGAGAGTCAAATGCTCCATTCCCATTTCTGAGGTCATTTGAAGTATAAAATATACATGCTTTGAATCTCCTTTCTTTAGGATAAAACATTTCTTTTAAAAAGCAAGCAAGGTTTCAGAAAAAAAATTGACATGAAGGAAGCTTTCACTGTTAAGATATTCTCAAAGCAAACCTCTACTGATTGCCAATCTAGGAGGTGTAAGAATTAAACTTTGTAGTTTGAGACTGAAGAGATCAATTTATATTAGCTGCAAATTAAGAAATAAAGATGAAAAACACCTACCTTTCGGGAATGGATTTCTTTCACATATAGTGGAAGTAGAAATTCAGATATTCCGTCAAGTCGTATTCCTTTTTTAGTCACTCTCAAATTTCCCATTCCATCCTACAATCAATAATATATATATATATTCACTTTAGGAAATAACCTTATCCAGAGCAACCTAAAAAGAAGACAGTAGTTGGCTTAACCCCTAAAAATAATGAGTGCTCTCCCACTGTCCCCAGCTCTTCTCATGATCTTGGGCAGGAGGTAGATGAGCACATTTATAGCCAGAGCTTAACCTAGAGCTGAAGTATTTAACTGTGCAACCAGATGGTGACCTGCATACTTTATTTCTTGGATGAACCTGGTGCCAGGGTAGAACTGTAGATCATCATTATTCCCTGCACAGGGTGAAAATATTACAATTGCTGAATGTAATTTTATAATTGCTCAATAAAAAAAAACCCACTATTTAATTTTCTCTATATATATGTAACATTTTTTACATCTAAAGCAATTTATAGCTTCAATCCAGTGTTTTTGCTTTTCCTGGTGATTAAAATACATAGGAAAATATCATGTAGAAGAAAGAAAATAATTTTTAGTGGTTGTTCATCATTACTAAAAGCATGTTGCTCATTAACAACTTCAAAAATGCTAATTTTGATTATTTGTGTTTATTTATCAGAATAGAAATAGGAAAGCGCCATTGTAAAAGTCTGGATGAAACAAGTAAACCACAAAATTCAATGTTCAATAAAATATAAGCATAGAAAAGTGGCATAACAAGGCTTCAGCTGCACTCTTACAGGAAAAAAACCAATGAAATGTGCTTTATACTCAAGAGACAAAATTATTTTGCACAACAATAGAAAGTCAAGATTTTTTATCCTGAGAATCTTGTTACTATGTTCCTGATAGAAGAGTAACTCTTCACTGTAGAGCCAGTGGAATTTAACTTGATGCACTCAAGTGCAAAATAAGCACATTTAATCTAACTGCTAATCACATATCTCAAAGCCAGTGATGACTCTGGTCTACTGGAACAATGAGAACTTGCACCTGTGCTCTGCTGGCTGAAGCGTGAGACAAGAAACCTCCGCCTACTGGGTGAACAGCTGGGTAACAGTCCTCGGCTGCCATGGCTGAATTGTCAAATAATGCTTCTTAAGAAAGTGAGGATATATTTTAAAGTATTTGTCTCAAGTCAAGTAATGTTTATACAAATATTTTCACTTGGAAAATTTCAGGTATTTGTGGGCTTTCTAACAAAAAGTGCAAAAGGAAACAGTGATACCTGTTTTTGAAAGGGAAATAAAGAAATTAGAGCTTGTTATCGAATGTGCAATCTGCATTAACAAAAATTAAGTCTTTATTTGATCAATCCTATAGTAATGGAATGTAAAATTTTACTAATGAAGAATAACCTGGGAAAATACAACAAGCATGCTGTCATTTTTGTCAGTGAATAAATACTCAACAAGAATTAGATATTTTTTTGATTTATTGATTTGGATATAAACATGTTTTCTAAAGAAAAGGCAAATTCAATATTTGATTTTATCTGCTTCTGTGGAATGCTTCTAACTGACACACATAAACAATATTTACAAGAAAAATAGGGAAGGAGGGAAAAGGAGGAAGTAAAAAAATAAAAAATACACAAAAATGGAAATTCAAGCTTTCAGAAAACTAGAAATGTTGAAATTAAAGTTACCTAAGAAGCTTCCATCTGTTCTATCTTACAAGTATGTTTAGGATAAAATTATTTATTTATATGTGATATTTACCCTCCTGAATCTCAGCTTATTGCATATAGAATTGGCACAAACTTCAATAAGCAGCTACTCACTATTTTGCTTTCACGTTATTATTGTTTTTGCTGCTCACTTATTGTACTCTGTTAAAACTCTGCTGTGAAGACTGTACTGTCAGTATTCTTCTAGACTTCTGTTCATATAAGTGTTTATTACTGAAGTAATATCATTCCTCACAACTATTAATTAATTTTCAAAATACTTTCAGTAACTTTATATGGTGGTACTGTTCTTATGTTACTGACAGAGACCTAAAGCACAAAATCAATTCATTCACTATGTTTTGATACTTATCATATTTTCTCTGCTTATTTTCAGCAGCAGGAAGTTAAATCGCACAGCAAGATTAAACTGTCAGGGTCTCAGAAATAAAGTATTGATAGAGCCTACTGTGTCCATCAGGGCTTTCATTTTTCTGAGTGACCTTTCTAGGTACTCATTCTTTAGTCCTTCAGCAGAATCCAACAGATAGAAAGCAGACAGGCTCTGCACAGACAGAAGCACTAACTTCAGTAAAATTACATGATTCAACACAAAAAGACAGACACTACATTCTGGAGCCTAAGTCACAAAAGGTGTTATCAAACTGGAATAGGGTGATGGCAACCTCAATTCCTTGATAAACACAATAATCTTCCAGATAATTCCTGAGGTGTGTAATGACTGGCGTGAAATAAGTCTGAATAGTAAAATACAGAATATAGTCAGACGTGTACTACCACAGGATGCTTAATGAAGATGACCCCACTAAAGAATTACCTCCCAGTATGTTTTTTTTCATCAATATCCCCTCCTTCAAGTTTAAACAGAGTTTGGAATAATAGGCTTTTCTTGTTTCATTGGGTTAAAACTATGCTGTAAAAGAGAAAAATTTGAAGGTTTTCAAAACTAACACTTGGTTAAAAAGTTATTAATATTAAAAAATTAATCAGAGGAAGGTCCTTCGGCTTATTTCCCAAATAAACTCCATAAAGTTAAGGTTTTCCAGGCAAATAAAACTCAGATTTATCCTTTTGGTGTGATTTGATTTTATTCAAGTGCAAAAATAGACTTGAATGAACTATGCCAGTACTTAAAGCATGCGTCAGGTTTGGTACTAGGACTGACTGGGATGGAGGTTCTCTTTCATCATGGCAGCTGGCATAATAGTGTGCAGTTTTGGCTAAAACACACCAGTGCTTTGGCTATTGCTGAACTGTGCTTCCAGAGTGTCAAGCCTCTATCATTTTTCCCCGCTCTCTGCCCCCAGTAAGTAGAGTGGGGATGGCCAAGGAGTTGAGAGGGAATGCAGCTAAGGCAATCGACCCCAAGTGGCCAAAGACATATTCCATACCTGTAACACCATGCTCAGCAAGAAAATTGGGGGTAGAGCAAGAAGGGGGCTGGAGAGAACAAGGATTGTCTTTCAAAGTGGCCACTGCTTGAAGACACAGTGGGCATCAGTCTGTGCTATGTTGTGAGTGATTGTCTTTGTATCACTTTATGTCCTCTTTATTATTATTCGGTATTTATTATTATTCTGCATCTTATACCATGTACAACTTGCCATGTTTCTCATTTAAGAATCTGAAACAAACTGTGACCCTGCCTCACTTACATTTTTTTTTCCCCTCACATACAAAGAAAAATAACCCCTTTACCAATAAACATCTTATAGAGATTGTAAACAAAAAAATCAAACATCACTATCAATATTTTATGTTATTCTTAGAGTACATCACGTTTCAGTGATTAAAACCAGAAATTCAAATAAGAAGCTATTAAAATATGAAAACCAAGCATTTAGTTTATGCTGTTCTTTGTCTTAAAACTGCAGCAACCTAAGGAAGGGTTTTACTGACTTTGAACATTACATTAAAGTCAATGTAGTCCTAAACTATACTTACTATATATCTGTGATAATGAGAGTATAAATTTGAATCAGAACATAAAAGAGCTCTCCAGAAAAATATTCTGGGAGGCAAACAACAATACTGACATTCAGAGCTTATTCAAGCTTTGACCTGCTTATAAACATGTTATGTTCTTCGATGATCCTGTAAATGGTATATAAAAAAAACAGAGATTAATTCACACTGTCTTTAAACAGGCAGGATGATCTTTTACAAGATTAAGCTATTTCTTCACAATGTGCTGAGAATTCTACAAGGCTGCATTACTTATACAGCCTGTATAATTTCTGCCCAATAAACTATTACAGCAGCATGTTTTATGATAACTACAAATATAAAGTATATGCTATGAATACTTTTTAAGAACAATGAATACTTCTCAACAAGTTAGGAAGTTGGCTAAAACTACAGTCTGCAGTAGCCTGTCTACAATCTAAACTACTACAACTAGTCCTGAACTACACATATTGCTATCTAATGAAATATGTGGTGGTGTGCTTTCTTTCTTTTATTGTTCTCTCTCTGTTTTTCTTTCTTTCTTTTTTACTTTTATTTGTTTAAGCACTAAGAAATTCTAAGAAAAAAGAAGAGGATAAGGAGTTCTACACAAATTGCTGATAAACCAGAAGTATGAAAGAACAAGCTTAGCTCTCTACACAATAAAGCCAATCCTCTGTGACATAGATGACAACTGGAGACCTAGGACAGGATTCAATAAGCTGGCTTAGAAGATCTTTAAGCTACTAAAAGGGCAGTTTTGAAGCCAAGCTGTGGAATATTTCAATTAGAAATAACATTTTGGAAATCAGTAACTATATCTTATATTTCATCCACCCAGATGAAATAACACCTTCTTGCATGAGATCAAACCCAGACCTCCAGTGTTAGAAAGTTCTGCAAATCTATCAATAACATTGCTATATGAAAGATATTAAAGTGGACAAAATATCTGCAATTCCTGTGTAAAACCACAGAATTCAAAATTCCTTGGTCTGGAGAAAAGAAGTTGGAAGGCATGATGCGCCAGGTCAGGAATGAAAACTCTCATTACATGGGGAGAGAACAGCACTCTGATAGATCCTCCAGTAATTTGTCATGCACATCATGAAGTGGGCACTGAGAAGGCAGTAAAGAACTCTGCTAACTAAAATGCAGGCTTTTTCCTTAGGATCATGAACTTACATGCAGTAGCACAGTGAAAAGTTAAAATGAAAAGTGAACTGAAGTGTTGGTTATTCTGAATTGACTAAAACATTATTAAATAGTATTTTATATTTCAAGTTTGCATGGCATTTTTTCTGACTTCCATAATAATAACAACATACACCAAATACATGTTTCAGTACTTTACAGCAGGAACAAACAAGTAGTTGGTGGGTCAGGAAATTCATTCTTATCAATAATATTCAAGGTTTTCAGAAGTTCTGATGTGATATCCTGCCTGTTTTCTGAGTATATATTTAAGCCCAAACCCTGTCTTCAAAAGCTCACATTCTGAAGGAATCATTACACAAAACAGGGAGAGGGGACATTATAATAACAAAAAAGTAGGTTTAAACAAAGTGTCTACATCAGATATCCTATAAATTAATAAGCATTCAATGTCTGTTGCCTTGTAGGCATCATAGCACAAGCCATACATGAAATGGAATTTGGATGATGTGGCTGCACAGGTATGAAAAAGCACAGATGAAACAGCTGTAAGCATACAAACATGCCATGCCAAATTAAAAAAATGGGTATGATATCAGAAGAAAGGTGAATGAACCAATGTAGCAGTAGTGAATTATAGTGAAGATGGAAAATGAATACTGAACTTGACAGCATGGCACAAAAAAGTAGGTAATGTAAAGGGACAGCAATGGGTATGATTAGGAAGATGAACTATATTAGCAGCTAGGTTGTTGATAAAATGGAAGATGCACACAAAAGATTGGAAGGAAGATGACAAAGGAAATTATTTGTATTGTATTCACACATGCAGAAACCTGGATGTAATAAACAGAGCTGGAAAATAATTCCAGTTGGAGAAAAATGGTGCTTGGATGTGATTATGGATGTACAACTGAAGGAAAAACTGTAGGCAGCAAAAGTCTTGCATAAACAAAATGGGTAGCGGTATAAGCAAGAAAACCAGAGTATTTTCCTGGATTACTAGGAAAGATAACAGCTTCAACAGCCAAAAATAAAGCTAAAATAAAGTCAAGATATTCACTGGAATGGTAAAAATCTGGATTGATGGAAACACCTGCCTTCATCCATCTGCTGACAATAATAGATAGCATCTTCAATGCTGACAGTGTGTAGATATCAGGGTAAAGCTAGGGAATAAATTACTGTAGTACAGTGGAGCAATATTTAAGGAGAGACAAACTAAGGAAAAAAATAAGATGAAAAAACCAATAAAAAGAAAGAAAAATCAGACTACTATCCAAACTAACTGGAATTAAAATTTTTTGAATACATGCTACTTTAGAATGGTTATAAAGTGTGGAGTATGACCTGGTTATTCAATTATAAACTACCTTTACTAATATAAAATATATACCTATCACGACAATAACATGAAACACCTGTTTCATGTTTAAAATTTTGATTTTATTCCATCATAAGGGAAGTTATGTTATTTTTCATTCAAACATAGATGTGTCCTTTAATATCACCATTGTGAGGCTGCTCACAATCATCTTTGAAAGGTTCTGGCAGCCAGGAGAGGTACCTAAGAACTTAAAAAATGCAAATGTCACCCCAGTCTTCAAAAAGAACAAGAAGAAGGACCTAAAGAACTAATGGCCAGTCAGCCTGATCTCAATGCCTGGAGAGGTGATGGAGTGTCTCCTGCTGGAGACCATCTCTATCCATGTAGGTGATGAGAAGGTGATCAGGAGCATGGATTCACTAAGGGTAAATCATTGTTTGATGTCTCCACAATGAAAAAATTACCTGGAGGGATGAGGGGACAGCAGTGCATGTTGTTCTACCTTGACTTCAGCAAGGCTTTTGACACTGGTCTCTCACAATATCCTTGTAGGCAAACTCAGGAAGTGTGGTCTGGATGAGTGGACAGTGAGATGGATTGACAACTGGTTGACTCCAGAGAGTCACAATCAGTGATACAGGTTCTGGTTGGAGGCCTGACACTTGTGGTGTCCCTCGTTATTCAATATTGGGAGTGGTTTAACTTATTCATCAATGACTTGGCTGAAGGGGCAGATGCCTCCTCAGCAAGTTTGGTGATGGCACCAAGCTGGGAGGAGCAGCCAATACCCCAGAGTGCTGTGCAGCCCTTCAGAAGGGCCTTGCCAGGCTGGAGACATGGGCAGGGAGGAAATCCAGCAAAGGCAAGTGCAGGGTCCTGCACCTGGGGAGGGGTGACCCCATGCACGAGGCTGGGATTGATCTGCTGGAAAGCAGCTCTGTGGAAAATGACCTCGGGGTCTTGGGCAAAACAAGCTGTGCAGGAGCCAGCAGTATTGACTGTGGGTGTGTTTACTTTGTCCACATAAATTGCAGTTTATATGATCCACTTCCCTGTGTTTGAGTCCTGGTTGTAATTTCAGCAAAGAATCTTGAAGATAATTTAGTCATGCTGAAAATTTAATCATACATTATTCTTTTCTTTTTTCAAGTGATTGCCTGACTTCAGAAAGAAAAATTAAAAACTGATATAAGAGGACAATAAACAAATATGCTGTATACAGAAACAGTCAATGTTGTTGATAAACCTATAAAAATATTTACCTATAAGAAAAAAAATGTACAGTCCCACTGGTTTGTTGTGTACACATATGACAATTAAAATAGAGAAGAGGTTCTGACATTTTTCTAAGAGCTTCTACAAATAAGTTTTAGGACTTACCCTTATTGTGTATTCCAGTGAAATACACTAAACTAATGCAGTTTTGTCTAGGTTTTGAGAAGTAAAAATGTTATTTGGGTTGTCAGTCAAATGCAGGAAATAGCTTGTGTTAATGCAATTATGTGTTTTGAGCTTTCCATGTTTGCACTTTGCCCTGACACAACCAAAACTTCAGCCCTTGTGACACTAATCTCTAAGTGGGGCAGCAGGAAAAAAAAAAGTGCTGAACAAGCATTAGCAATTATTCCGGGAGCATTTATACCTATTGAAAAGTGATAAAGCATGTCTTGAATTGAGCTGTGGGCGTAGTGGAGAGGTTCTGTAAAGAAAATTATTCTCTTACAATGTTGCAAAGTCAGCTCTACCTTGGCTGCTATAGATGTAAGGGTTTGCTTTTCTATTGTTCTTTCCCTTAAAGGCAGATTCTATATATTCTTTAGGCAAGTTACAATATTGCCTCTACTATCTTTGAAAGAATTTTCTTCATACATAGTCTGAAACTCCAGTGCTATCATGCAATTACTTTTGTTTGCCCTTCAGATACATTATTGCTTAGACTAAATAATCACAGATCATTTTCTTTGTATGTTATTTTGCATCTTAATGCTCACATTGCTCCTAGTCTGCCTTTATCGCCCATATCTCTCTAAGTGGAATTAAAAAAAAAAAAGAACAAGCACAGCTTGTGAACACTTACCATGGCTAAGCAGAGAAAAATTATCTCACTTGTTGATTTCAGCATGTCTGGTATTTCTGCAATATTATTCTGATTCTGACTGATGATATGCTACAGATCAGATGTTGTCATCAGAACAAATGAATTTAGATATTGGATTCCACAAACTGGCCAGACACTAGCTTCATTTTTATGTACTTATTAGAGTACGTGCCCTGTCTATGAAAGGAGCAAATTTTTTTAACCTCCTTAGTATGTGATGACTAGTCTATTGCTATCATAGTAGAACCACATTGCTCTAATGGTTGCTCTTTTTTAGATAACCACCCAGTTCATACAAGTAATAAAAAACTTATTGGAAAAAATTAATTTGCCTTCAAAATCCTTAATACCAAAATTCTTTTTCCCAAAAGACTTTTTAAATAGTAAAATTCACACTGCTCCATCACAAAAGACTCAGATCCATTTTAAGAGAAGTTCCACAAGCTTGGACTCTCACCTGCAGATCTGAGTTAGGACTTAAAATATTCCCTGATTTAGATTTCAGCATCCAAAGTAATTTGAGTCTTAATTTCTACTTTCTTATATTAAGGCATGCGCACCTTCCTAAATATTTTGCTATACTATGACTCTGTATCCTTTATAAAAACTTAACCTCATGAGCCATACCATGGAGGCCCTGAAGTACCCACAGCCAAGCACATCCTTCTGTAACTCCCTAGAATGGCACTTGTATTCAGCAAAGTGTGCTTTTCTTATAACAAAACAGATATCATTAAGTAGGACCTGCTACATTGCTTCCTTGATCACATTGTAGCATTAAATAGCATTAAAGAAAACAATTTTCAAAGCAGTCCAGTTTAAGGAATGTATTATTGTCAAAATGAAAAATGTTTATTTTCATGTGAGGAAAAAGTGTCATATCAAGCAATTTTATGATTCAAGAAGTGTGACTATATAACATTGCAGCCTTAATATTATCCAAGTTTAGGCAGTTACTTAGTATTACAGTACCAACACTGCATGTTTTTCAAAAGAACTTCTACATATCTTTCACTAAACAAAACCTTGCTCCATTGAGCAAAATAAATGGGACAAAGAGCAAAGTAGCTTGCTGCTGAGATCCATCTCGTGCTATCAGGGAAAAGAAAATGGAAGTGTAAGAAATGCCACAAAGTTGCTTAAAAATAGCTCCTCTTTTATCTAACAGCCTGCTCAATAGAACACTCATCTCCTAAATGATAGCTTTCAGTTCCTTCTCTGCAGCACAAAGGGAGTAAAAATACTAACCTTCAGTTTTTTAGGGAGTGTTAAAACCACAATGGAAAAGGACCTACCTAATCTCTTTGCATATAGCTCAGCATGGCAAAAGCCATCGAGAAGTTATTGGTTAGTTTGGCAAATGGGAGAAGCCTTGTAAAGGGGATAATTTCACAAGAAAACATGACAAAGAGATGTACTGCATCATTTTGAGGGATGATAGTGTGTTCTTAGATATAAATTTCCTACGGTGTGTCTAAACTGATCACAAAAGCACAATGAAAGATAAGAATTTGTGAATCAACACTTCAATGGCTTGCTGACCTTTGTAACAGGGAAACTTTAGAGACAGATTGCAGAAGGGACTTTAGAAAGAAGTTCAGTATCACAATTCACCCCCTTAAAAGCACAGCATCAGAGTCACCTTTGTCATGAGATCATTTTCAGCCTACAGCTCTGAGGGTGCAGGCTGGACACAGAACAGCTACCTGCTGTTGTGCCTGCAAAGGAACTGTGGAGGGAAATTCTTCAGTTCAGGTTCTGTGCTGAAACCAGGGAAACCTGTATCTTCCAAAGGTAGAAATCAGGAATGAAGTGTCCCTGCATGTTCCTTTTAGGAAACTGGCTGAAGACCTATAAAGTGATGAAACAGAGAAGCTCATATGATACAAATGGATATCAGTAACATTAGGCATGAGGAATTCCAATGAAAAAGTGATTGACCAGCTGGAAAGGAGTGCAGGAGTGGCAGACATGGAGACTGAAATGGACACCCTCCAAAGCAGCTGATTAAGGAAGCAAATGGTCCAATCCCCAACAGCAAATGTAGAACCCACCTCAGTCCTAGCAAGACTGAAGCTGTAGGTCACTTACACCAAGAATCATGAGTTAGAATGGATTTCAGATTCACCAGCCACCTGGTTATTATCTCATACAGCTGATTTGTAATAAGACTAGTAATATAACAATCTAAGGAGAGAAGGAGGTTGAAGAATTCAAATTCACACAGTACATCTTGTTGAGGAAGAACAGAAAGGGAGCATGGATGAATCCACTTGTTTTGATGTTCAGACCAAAAAAGAGAAAGAACTGCTAAGTGACTGCAAAGGATCTGTACAAACTTAAAGAAGAAAAACAAAACAAATCCCAAACAACATTACCAGTTTGGGATTTCCCTCGAAGACTAGAAGGATCAATTAGATAATGTATCTGTGAAGAGTAAACCAGAGCAAAGACCTCAGTGATAATATAGGTTAATGGCTAACATCTTTCATGAATACAGAAGGAGACAGGATGAAGAGGAAGCTCCTGAAATGCTTTCTTGAGGAGTAATAAGGGTGGATAGGCACTGCTTTCCATTTGGCTCCAATTAACAGAGAATGAAGAGTGAATGGGAATATTAAGTGGTAATGTAGTTGAGATTGGTCACAAAAGGACAAAAATTCTTGAAAATTAGATTAGAAGGAAAATATCAAAGGAAAAGCAGTGCTTTTTTAAGAAGGCAAATCCAGTGAAAGGACTCTTAGTTAAAATTTCCTGGGAGACTTGCTGAAGGTGAAAAAGAAATCAGAGTGAAGTAGCTCTTTAACAAACTAATTTACCCAAAGGAGAAGAAAGGCTCCTGATAAATACTGAATAATTTTGGCATTTCTTAAGCATGTTTTTCCTGCTTTCTAAATTTTTTCTTTAGTTGAAAGGTCAAAAAAAATTGGTTTTCTGTTTTAATTGGTGCAGCGGTGATAAAGGACTGAGATCCTGCAAGGAAAGGATGAATGCATTTATGAATAGTTTCATAACCTAGGTATTTTCAAGCCCACTGAGTGAAATGAACTTCATCTTGAGGTATACAAAATCAGCAAATGATAAAATAGTAGCTAAAAGGTGTCTACAACAGTGACATAGCTCAGAGCAGTAGAGTGCAGCAATCCCTCATTTCCCCACTTACTCCATGTTGGCTCACACTGTGGGGCAGTTTTTCTGCATGTGAAGGGGATTCCTTTTGGATGAAATTAAATCAGAAGATCTGTTCAAAGTGCAGCAACAGTCTCTAAAAGGAACAGAAAGGTCTGAATCAATGTGTGATCTGCAGCACAAGCAAGTCCCACAGTAAGTACCAAGTGCACATGCACCAACAGAATGCTCTCAAATCACAGAGACCTCCTGTGTCCATCTGCTTCTTGTACCACTTAAAAGGACAAAGGTCTCAAGGTCAGTAACCAGTTCACACAAATGCCCTCAAGCTAAAGGTATTTCTTTATATTATATCAAGACCTCCTATGGTTAAATATATTTTCTTTTTGCTTCAGCTGCTGTATCCCTCTTCAACACTTTTCTAATTTGCTTGTCTTACCTGCCTGCCTTTTTTTTTTTCCTAAATTGATAATGATTTTCCTTTTCCATCCCTGCTTTCCCATCAGCTTCTTCAGTCTCATAGAAGATTCAGTACATTGCAGTCCCAGTACCAGTTCATAGTCAAGGGGTCTCAGCTGTGTCGCTGTGTCCCTAAGTTCTGCATCTACTGTCAGTTATCCCCAAGATTTTGAACATCCATCTGTCCAAATGCAAAACTGCAAATCCTCTCCCATTTATCCTGCCTCTTGCTCATACAAAGAAACAAGTGAGACAATGAAAGTCATTATTTCAGGGTGTCTACTTAATCATTTGCCTCCACCACAAGACTTAAGACACCATCTCTTCCATTCTAGCCAATACCCAAACACAAAATTAGGAAGCAACTGGCACTAGTGTTGCATTTAAGTGAACAACTAAAATAAGACTTGCTTTGATGGCAAAGGGCATGAGAAGACCCATGTCACCTCCACTAAACAGATGAGAGTATCCTCTGGCACTTGCTCAAGCAGCACCAGGAAGCCTGGACAGCTGAAAGTCTGTAAAATATCTTTCCTTTGGCTGTCTTTGAGCAACATGTATAATAGGGATGTTTTTTCCAAGGTAATCATAAAGTAAATAAATACGCATACCTATACTCTAGCTTTTGGGTCCTTGGTACAAACTGTCTTTTCTACTGATCTATTCATATTGCACCACAGTAGTTTTTGCTGTGTGGCTCATAATTATGCAGTCTATGAGCACAAAGTCTGTGAGAGCTCATTAAGGATGGATGAGAGCAAACTGTAAAGGTGAAAACTAGAAGACAGAATTGGCATTTATCTTTTAAAAGGCAAAAGAGTGGCAGTAAAGATCAACTTACCTTGAATCCTTTGAAAAATATCATGAACTCTACCAGAAGAGATAATCAAACAAGCTATTTGTAGGAAGCTGGGAGATGCTCATGAGATCTATGAGATTCAAAAGCAATGAAAAACCAAAACAGGATAAGGATGACACAAGGGACAATGCAAATAAACATTAAATAATAAGGGGGGGCGGGAAATTAGAGACATACAAAGGGCTAAAATTGATGCCGTGCAAACTGGTGAAGAGAAAGTAAGCACACGATAATAAAACATGATAACACTTGATTCATGCCTACTGATAATAAAGCAATAAACAGTGAACTTACAATGAAGAAACTGAGAATCAAGGGGATGCCAGTAGAATATGGAAACTGGACCAGAAGGTTCTTGCAAGATCCATTTGAAATTATTTTAAATAACCTTTTTGACAGACATATAAAGAATGATGCACAGTTTAAGCTATGTTGCAGCAAAGAGTGGAGCAGTTGGCTTTTGGAAAAATTTTCCTGAAATTCTCTCTATAATTCTTTTTAGATTTCCATGCAGAAACTATTACACACAGTATGTATCTTCACAAGATGTCTCATCTTTGTTGAGGAAATACTGTTTCAAAATGCATTTCAATCTCTTTTAAGCCCACTCTATAACACTACACATATCTAATTAAAGAAAAATCAAAAGATGGTAGAATATATTAAAATTTTTACTTTATTATGTTTTGTGGAATATATTTTTATCATGCTTATTGTACGTACAGTATTTTGCTGAGTCCACAGACAAATGGAAATAAGAATGTTGTTTCCATGCAACATCTTACAGATGTCCAAATGCAGCATATCTGCATATTTTTCCAAACACCATTAATATTAAAAAAAAAAAAAAAACAAAACCAAAAACCCAAACCAAACAAATAAAAAAAAAAAAAAAAAAAAAAAACTAAAAAGAAAGAAAGAAGATCATAAGAGATGAAGAATGAAGTACATCTGAATTTTCAGTGATTGCCCTTTTGGTTGTTATAGGCATCATAATTTGTTCTAATAGAGCCTTTGAATCCAAACAGAAGCATATTTAACATGCAAGTTTCCAGACTTATTGCTGACTTCAATATTCAGGAAAATTTATGTACACTTAGTTGGTTTAAGAACTACATTTGCCTTGACTGTTTCAGGATTATGATAAAATTGCTGTAGTGATCACCAATAACTGACAGCTTTATTGGATTGCAAGAAAACAAAGAACCTCTTTTTAGTCTAAATAACTGAAATAATGTTTATCTGTGGGGTGTTTTTTTGTGGAAGAAGTAGTAGAATAATTGAACAGCATAATTTCTTACTGTGCAGACAGTAAGGCAGTTGCAAGAATACCTACATAAGTTGTTCCGTAGCGCAATTAAACATGCAGGAAATTATTCACATACTTCATTTACTTATATTACTCAACACTCTCAAGAGAAGGGTGAACAGGGTCCTTTTTAAGATACAGAATGGAAAACAAAAGGCAAAAGGCCCTGAAAACTGGGCAATAGATGGAGAGCAATCTGTTTATGTTCTTTTAACAGAAAACTGAAATGAAACCCCAAAAGGCACGAATCCAAATGTGAGTAGTGTACCACTGTGCACACTGCAAAACAAAGAGATCCATAAGCCACAGTCAGACCTAAGTGCAGCTGTCAAATAATAAAGCAAGAATTACTCCAACAGAGAAAAGGGCATCAAGCTTTCAAAGAAATAATATATAATATTTGATTTGCCTGGTATGCAAACCTATAAACTTATCTCGTACATACCTGAAAAAGAGGTCTAAAAACCATGGAAACTTAGAAGCGTGTCTTGGATTACAGAAAATATTTTCATGCAGCATCAGTAGTGGTGCATGTATTCCGTCAGTCAATTAAAACAGCAATAGAAACACAGAACCATTGCAACTGGACTGACTGGTGTTTCACTCATCCAGCTCACTGGGTGCTCACAGCAGCCACACCAGCTTGCTCAGGACACCGTCCGCTTTGAACTCTGACTGCTTCCAAGGACTGGGACTCCACTGTCTCCCTGGGCAACCTCTTTCAGTGCCTGATCAACCCTACAGACAAAACCAGGTGCTTTGGGTGCACTTTACTTAAATTTGAAAGCTAAGGATTTTATCTCAATGTTTTTCATTACAAAAAGAGAAAGGGAAGAGAACATATTGTCAAGGCAAACTAACATGAAGCTCATACAGTGAAATGAAGAGGTCCCTAGTGCCTGCTGCAAGGGAAATCATGGGTCAGGTGAAGGCACTGAGATTTGTGCTGCCCATTTCTTGTCAACTTAATTTTCAGTATCTGAGTTTTAATTCCTTAGCAAAGTTTTTAAAATAATATAAATGTGACAAAGGAAAAGATCTAGTGCTTTGTATTTTTGTTGTTCTCCCTAGTGAAAATCAACCCTATGATGACAAACTGATCAAATGCGAAGTTCGTTTCAAACTCTTACAATAGAAGCCCAAGAGTTATCCTAATATTCACACAGAAAGGGAGGCCATAAGGAACCTGAGATGATTCCTTCAGCAACTCAATTTCACTTAGTTATCCTTACACTGAGGCTGCCCAGAGCTTTGAAGTTTTTCTCTCAGATAGGTATTGACTTTTGATGCCACGACACAAAGCTACAGATAAGTCATAATTTAGGTTGGTACTACCTTGCATTGCATCATGCACACTTTTCTACAAATGTTCAAGAAGGTACACTTAACAGGTCCAAAAAATGCTATATGCAGACTGAAAAGCATCCTAACTCTACATTTTTGAACTTACCTTTATAAATCCAAAGTTTGCAAGCATTCAGAACCATGTTAGTCCCTATCTTTACAATAAACAATTTACATAAAAAGGGAAAAAGTAGAAGGAAAAATGTGTTGTTAACCCCAGTTCCTGCAATCAAAGCATTCTGTCTCCAAACTTCTGGTTGTCAATGCCATAAAGAGCTTAAAGAAATCAATAATATCAAGAACTTAGACATTTTCAGAAAGGCGCCTTTTCCAGAATGTATTTTCAGATTTTAATTGCATATTTCATTGCTATTTCATAACCATCACACTGACAGATGTGGTCACATAATGCTGAGAATCTGCAGTAATATATAGCACTCTAGGAAGACAAGATTGCATTGGCTGAAGCATCCGACATTACAAACAAGTTTTCTTGAATCTAAGACTCCACAGTATATTTCAAGAATGTATTTAACAATTTCATGATTAATTAAAGCTGCCACTGAATGATATTAGAAAGAGGAAAAAACCTCTAAACTAACCAGCAAAACAAATATGAACAGGTGGTAAATAAAGGACTGCAGCAAAACAAGCAATATGGTACCAGAATCCTAAATGCTCTTTTGCCTTATAATCTCTAGCATGCAGTTGTAGCACATTTCTCAAATAAATCTGTTATCTTATCTCTACAGATTCTGAGATAAAATATATTCTGAGATTAGAGGCCAAGTTTACATGTGCAATCAATTAGATTGAATCAAGAGTAATAAAACACAATTTTAATAGGTACACATTATATGTCTTTTTTTTTCTTCTTCTGCATATGATATACAGATTTCAGTTTTAAGTAACGAAAAATTATCAGGTCCATCTGTTTTGTTATTCCCTTTGGCACAGGCTAAACATAACACAAAGGTCTGGGATAGATTATATGTTGCTTTATTAGGTTAATTTGATCTTTTATTGACATTAGTATATGTCAAAATTAATGGCTTTTTAATGACATGCTAATGGTTAATTAGAAGTACTGAGAAGGGGTGAAGGCCTAGATTTAAAAATTATTAGTATGACAAGCTTTTCAACATTACTATACATAAAATTGAGAACATGTGAAAAAAAAGAAAGAGTACTTAAACCTGTTTTCCTCTTCCTTTCATTCTGGGAATAAGAGGAGAACATTAAACTACAGAAATAATATTTGCTTATAACAAGTCTGTAAGTATTCCCTTTAACTCCCCTTTTCTCAAAGTATTTCTCCCAGAAAATAAAATAAAGACTGAAAAAAAGATTGAATACCACATCAGCATGATAAATTATCTACAAAAATAAAAAATACACAATCCAATTGTCTTTTTTATACAAGTTCATTACTAAATTATAGTTGCAAAGCAGAAAAGGCACATTACATTCCCCTGCATGGACCCAATTAAAAAACACAAAGAAAAGGAGTTAGAAGCAATTTTTTAAAATGGCAAAAATATTTTTAAAAGGGAAGTATTTAAGCCATTTTCTTCAGGAGTTACAAAACTTAATTTGAGTGAAAATTTATTGAGATAAAACCATTCAGGGATGAAAAAGGGTCAGTATTTGTAATGATACTTAGAACAATGGGATCCAAAGGAGTTTTTCCCAGACCTCTGCCAACATCTAAAATGAGTAATGTATATTTTACTTTTATACAAATGTTTAATGTTATGTACTAATGATATTGCTTCACCAATTGAAATACAATATTTCTCCAGTGCCCTATAGTAAGTGTAATGGCTGACATAAAAAATCTCCAACCAAAAAAAACCTCCATAAATCCTTAGAGCTTTAAAACTAGCAAAAAATGTGGATTTTGATGTGTTAATTGTTTATTTCTCACTCTTATTTACCTCATTTATCTTCATGATTTTCTGCTGCTATTCCCTGCCCCTTTAACCCTGTTGTTCCATTCCTGTAAGCCTCTTTGCATTGAGCTTAGGAAACTCATTGCCTGCTACTTGTTACTGCATGGTTGACCTGCTTTTCGTTCCTCATTCTTACTTGGCAATAACCTTGGTATTGACTAAACTTGCTGGGTTCAAAAAGCTCTCAGCAGGTTGACTTTGGCTGTATTTGAGGCCTTTTGTGTGGTTTTTGGTGGTTTTTTTTTGTTTATCGGTTGGTTGGTTTTTTGTTTGGCTGGCTTGTTTTCAGGCTTTTTGTGTGAAATCACCTTTATTTCTATGTGTACTACATTATGTTCCTTTCAAATATAGTAATTAAAAACCTCTACACATTCCACAGTAGCTCTTGATCAACTCTATCATAACATTTTCTTCAATATTATTGCATGCTTTCAAAATTTTTTTAAAGGTAGACTATTTTTGATTGATGTCTAACAGCAGCCTAAAATATAGACCATTCCAGAATTATGTAACTTACACAGCATTTCATAACAATTAACAGGAACACTGAGCTATATTCAATTTTCAAAACACTTCAGTCACTTTATGCAGACAATAATTCCAGTCTGACTAATGACATTTCTGAGTCATATATGCTTGAATAAATGGCTCAGTAAATTCAACAGCCTGCATGTAAAATGTCCCCACACTGCGTAGTCAGCAAGGGATTTCTGTTTGGAAATTTATATGTACGCAGACAATGACAAACACTACTGCACATTAAGGCTTTTGACACAGCCAGCCATGTTCTTCTGTGGAATATGAGGAAATTCTTTGCAAGAACAAACCACTAGTTGGGTAAAAAAGGGAAAGAAAGAGACCAACCTGTTTAAGACCTGGTGATCAAACTAATGGAAAAGAAGCAAATGCAAAGGCAGTGGAAGCAGGGACAGATATCCTGGGAAGAGTAGAGGAATGCTGCCTGGCTATGTAGGAATGTGGTCCGGAGGGCCAAAGTGCTGCTGGAGTTTAACTGGGCAAGGAGTGTGAAGAATAAAGGCTTCTGCAGTTATGTCAGCCAGAAAAGGCAGGTCAAAGAAGGCGTGCCCCCACAAGCAAGACTGGCAATCCAGTAACAGTGGGTGAGGAGAAAACTGACACTCCACACATTTTTTTGCCTCCAGTCTTCACTGGCACCTTCTCTTCCCACATTCTCCAGTGAGTGAACAGCAGCATGGGCAATAAAGTAGGAAAGTTCCTCCCACTGTAACAGAAAATCCAATTTCTGACCACACAAACACAAACACAGTTAAGTCTGTGGGACCTGATGATATGCATCCCTGAGTCCTGAGGGAACTGGCTAATGTACTTGCCAAACCACTTTCCATGATATTTGAAAATCAGAGAGGTGGTGAGTGCCACATCCCTGGAAATGTTCAAGGATATCAGGCATGATGGGTCTTGCCTAGATGAAGATGCCCCTGGTCACTGCAGTCAAGTTGAACTAACTAACTCTCAAAGGTCCCTTCCAACTCAAACTACTCTATAATTAGCCCTACTCTGTTAAATTTTATTGAAGACTTGGATGAGGAGATGGAACAACCCCCCTGTGCCCCAACAAATCCATAGATGATGCTAAATCGGAAAGATAAGTGAGGAGCTGATAATGCTGAATAGCAGAGCTGCAGAGAAGGGCAACAACAATCCAACAATTTCTACCAAGACACACAAGGGAAGAATGATGGCATGCATGTAAACAGACTGATAAAAAATTTCCTGAGTATCAATCCTGCTGAAATACATTCAAGGCTTACGGCACTTGACAAATTAAATATGTGACTGAAGAAAATTTCCATCTCCCTCTACTTGGTGCTGACGAGGTCGCATCTGGAATACATCGACAGTTCTGCATTCACCCCACCCCAGCTCAAGAGTGACTGAAAACCAAAGTAAGTTCTGTGGAGGGCTACAAGGATGGTGAGAATCCCAGAGAATGTGAGTTACAAGTTGGGGGAGCTGGAGCAGTTTACGTGAAGATGTAAAGATGGGGAGACAGAACACAAATTTTAACTACATGGGGAACAGTTACAAAGATGTGGAGCCTCGGTTATGACAATATAACAAAAATACATCACCACAAATTGCACACTGCTAGTCTGAGGCTCAACATTAGGAAACTCCATTTTTCTAGGAGGGGAGGGCAGTGTGTGAGCAACACTCCATTCTTGGAAGTTTTCAGGACACCAGCTGAACTTGCTCTGGTGTTCATGGCACTTGACATGGAAGGTTGGGACAGAGGACTTCCAGAGGTTCCATCTATCAATATTCCCATGAATATTTGTATGCAAAATAATTACTTGGAAGAATCTCTACAGATTTACTGCTATAAAAGAGGTATATGCTTTTGAAAAATGCTGTTTCCTGTAAGATAAAGCAATGCATAAATGGAAAAAAAATGTGACTAAAGAAATTAAAGCTTTGCATATAAAAAAACAAGGTTTGAAAAAGGAAATTATTTAATTTAGATGTGGTACGAAGGTGGTACACAGCAGAAAGATAAAACACAGCAAGAGGTAGAGCAGAGAAAAAGCGAGTGCCACAGAGAGTTATCATATGAAAATGAAAGAGAAAAACAAAAGTAAATTAAAACTTGGGGGTAAAAAAAGAGCCTAGCCATGTAACTCATTTGTCGAACTCCATGCAAAAATTCAGCATTAAAGCTCTGTGATTCAAAATATAATCCCAGGCTTAAGTAATAAAAATTTGAAGCTGGAAAGAAAGCCATTCTGTTAGGATTTCAGTAACCAAGCATTCACTAACAGATTTTCTGAAATATTTCCTGCAATATGCACTGGCCACTGCCAGAATTTAGGGCAAGACAGTTCACTGGTGTCCCTGGAAAAGGCTTTGAAGGGTGGAAAGCCTCACACACACAAAAGACAGGTTCAGTGCAGCCTCTACCTTTTAAAAGGTTGTCAGCACTGAAGTACCCATGTGACAAGACCCAGAAGTTTGATCTTTCCATTTTTCCATAACAATAAATCAAGTGGTGATACAATTTATTCTACTATGCCTTTTGAATTCCGGCTGGTAGAATTATGCCCTGTTAGCATAAAAACAATACATTATTGCTGCCAAGTGCCATTTATCATTTCAGATGTTAAATTCTTAGTGGTATTAATTATTTATAAGGCAAAGCCAACTCAACTATTAAAATATAAAGTAAGGATACAAAGTCTCCTTTGATGTATATCCTTTGACATACAGAAGTGTCATAAATCTTCCAGTTGGGTATTTTTCCAGTTTAAAGCCATCAAGTTATATGAACATATCAGAAGTGCTTTGTGCTGTTCAGTTTCAGAAAGCCACCTATTCACTAGGTTATAGAACGTGCTTTGCAACAAGATCAGATAGTTGCAATGCACAGAAGGCATCTTGCATGAGCAGACTCCAAAGTCCTGAGTTTTGGAGCTCTCTTTGCAGCAGACAGGAATAGCTGCCAGCTGAGGTACAAGCTTTTGCAGGGAAGAGCACACTGTGCTTGCAAGTATACTAAACACACACACACAAAGCATTTTCCATAAAGATGACAAAGCATCAAAGTTTTCCTCATAGACAGAGGAATGGCATTGCCTTAATTAGAAACTACTGGTTACATAAAGTATTTGATATTCTAAACCATGATGGAAGCTATAAAAAATGAGAATCAGTCTGGCTTGTACATTAAGCCAGGTGTCTTTTTAAAGTTTAAATAATTCTAAAGGATGCTACCCTCTTTAAATAAGCAGAATTATAATCAGGCAAAAAAATTCTTCCTAGACAATAATATTTAGCTTCAGCAGCAATTATAATCTAGAATAACATTTTTAAAACTAGAAACTGGGGAGGGGGGAAGGCAAGTCAGGGAAGAACCCTAAATTTATGCAAAGACTGGGAAAATTATTACTTAATTACCTTATATTTATATATAATTGATATTATTACATTATACTTCTGTAAGTTTAGGTGACCATATTTTTTTTAAATTAACTTTCAAATTACCTTTTATTTTCTGGTTAGAAATAACTACAGAGTCAAAAATATGTGAGTTGACTCTAGATCAGGAGTGAATAAAAGTACCCAAGAATCCTAACAAAATCTAGCAGCTGCTCTGTACTATATAACTCAGCGGTTTTTATGGAAATAAACATATCAGTAAATAGGTTGATCATGAACTAACTTTTCCTATCAAGAATGTTATTTAAGAGAGTTAGTAAGATGTAGAAAGGGTTGTGCAAGAGTTCAGTTGTACATTTATTGCAACATGATGACTGCACATTTCCCTTATGTAACGTGTCTGATTCTTCTGTATTAGGCATTTCACATATATTATACAAAGCAGATCCCTATATTATGTCATTTAACAGATGACAACACTGTAAGGAGTTTGAAGCTATGATTTCAGCTTAAAAGTGGCACCAGCAGTTGAGTTTGGAAAAAATGTACTCTTTTTTACCTGAAGGCAGAGAGTGAAATTTTCTCAGACTGATGCCACAGGGTGGGAGGTTTTTGTGAGGGTTTTTTGTGTTGATTGGCTGGTTATTTTTCAATCAGGCACAGTTATGAGACAATTGAGGCAATAAAAACCAATTAAAGACAATAAAGGTTTTCACAAGAAAAGATTTCGACTTAGTACTGAGAGCTCAGGGAATTTGAATTGCTACATCCTGGGGTGCAAAGTTAAATTTTCAGAGATTGCATAGGGAGTGCACTTACAGAGGTAAGGGTTTTCCTTGCCAAAAGAACACACAGAAGTGCTGCATAAAGATCTCCAATGGTATTCACCTTTTTGATGAGATGGTGAGTTATCTCATAGTCTTCAGTAAGTTTAGACAGTACAACTAAAGAAAAAATAACTGCTCCCCCTCATTATGAGAAATAAATTGAGCTCTTTAAGCATTTTATTTTAAAACTCATTTTCAAACCACTGCACAGGTACATAGTTGAGAATTAAATTTTTTTTTTGTCTTATTATTCTTTTGGGAATAAAAAGAGAAGACACACCCCAGTATTTCCATTGGGGCATCAACCCCAAATTAATTTCAAAGTCATTGGGAGTGCAGGGGCATGAGTGAGTGGGTGCTAAAGTTCTTAATTTTTTTCATTTTAAAGGGTTTTTTGTTGATATTGGGCTTTGGAGAGTAGGTGTGTTTAGGGGTTTTATTTCTTTGTCTTTAAATACATTCTACAGTAGCATGAGTCTCTTGCTATATCAGATTATCCATTATGACTTTTAATTCTTTTCTAAAGACTTTCCTTCAGGTTAATATTCTTCAACCTGTTGCAAAATTAATGATTTTTGTCCCTAGCTAAATAACTTCTATTCAAGTTTTGATCCGTGTCCGGGTTTTGAGTACTGTTTGTGTGTTTTAACATAGCACTTGTATGAATGTTTAATGCACATGATATTATAATGTACTGTTAGCAATTTCATCCTCAAAAATGTTCACATATCCAATATATATGTTATGCCCTATATGCGACTAATCTCTGGCATCAACTAAAGATCATCTAATAATAGAAAAAATAACAGTAATAATAACAAGTAATAAAAAAAATCACTGAGGAGGTTATGAGATCCATTTATGCTCCAAGACTAACTAGACAGTTTTGAAACTGGTAAATGCATCTCTTAATATTTCATTTTATATTGAACAGGAAAGAGTAATGAAGAATTAGATCAAAAGCCCTGAAGTGCATTGATCACAAGTATTTTATCAAGCAGTATGCAATAGTGCATTTTCCAAAGTCTCTGTTATAAATGCTGCAGGGTGGGCCTAAGAATAACTGCAGTAATGCTTTCCTCAAGTCTCTTCTGGGTTTGTCTTGAAAGCACCAGAACCACCACAAAGAGGAATTCTTCACTCACCTGAGTGCAGAGATCATTAGGATGACACTAACAAGATAGAAATTATCAACTTCTTAATGCATATCTGAGTATGTGCATAGCATGAGCCTCATATAAAAGAAAAATAAAAGTCTCTATTTATATACCAAAGTACCTTTAAGGAACTAACACAGTATACTTTTATTTTTTCTTCTCAAAAGGAAAGGAAAAAAAAAAGTTTTTGCCCACAGGAAGAATTTGAGCTAGAGAAAATTTTAATTAAAAATTTTGCCGCTCTCTTCCAGTGCTTTTGAGAAAATTATATCCTGTATAACACTAGAAGAATTATTTTTGAGCTTGAAACCAATCACATTATGTTCTGTTTATATTGTATCATTGTAACTTGCCTGAAGCATGCAAAATGTGAACACTGATCACTTACACAAGTTTCCAACACATCCTTTTTTCTATGTATGTTATTTCATAACAAAATGAAGGAACAAGCTCCTAAAAGTATGACATACATACATATAAAACCACATAAATTTATACACACACACACACACACACATATATATATATATAGATGGGAAGAGAGAGAGTTGGATGGAAACCTACCTAACAGAATAGAAATGTGATATTTTGGGATGCAACCGCTTACAAAAAAATATTCAGATATTTTTGAGGTCCTTCCAATATTTTTGGCACATTATTATTATTATAAGTACTATATTATTTTCTCACACTAGGGGCTAAAATGAAAGATCACATCATTCTTAAATATCTTGTATTTTTGCATGTGAGGGACCTATCAGTAACATTTAGTATGACATATCTTAGATGATAATTTTCAACATGATCTCAGACCACAATAGATAAAATTATTTCAAAGTAGCTAAGCTAAAAATGTAATCTCTGTGTGGCCCACTGATCTCCAACACTTGTACCTGGGTAGCCCATACAATTTGCTACAAGTGCAGGGAAGGGGTGAACACAAGAACTCCTCTGCTCACATCATACAGGTTCTGTGCACATGCAGTACAGCAGACTCAAAGTGAACAGGATATCCAATTTCTCCCTTGAAGAAGCCAAGAGGAATGAGCTGTAGAAATTGTTTAAACACTGTTTTGGGGAAATCCCCTCAAAATTGTATATTAGGAGCAGACAATTGTAGGCAGAGTAACCGTCCATCTCACCACTTCATTCTGATATGCCTGTGAACAAACTGGCCACTAGCAAGCCCTACAAGCTAGATCAAATCCTGCTCTGATCAAATCCTAATAGATCAGAGTCAAAAAGCTTTTACCAGAAGAGTGAAAACAAATATACCAACAACCCAAAACTAGAAACATTTCCAAATAAAAACATCAAAACCAACATATTCAGTTATGAGTGTAAGAAGGCTTTCTTAAAAAGCCTATGTTCATCAAAAAAAAACCCCAAACCCTCCAAGAGTTCCAACATTGCTCTAAAAAATCCAATGCATAATGATAGAATTAACATTTTAATATTCTTAAAAGAAACTTCAAGATCTCAAGAACTGCCATACTAACTCAGACCCAAGGTCTGTCCAGCAACCCCCACCCTGTCCTGACAGATGTCAGTAGCATTTGATTAGAAAAGTAATAAAACAGGACCTGGGCAGAATGATACTTGCTATAAAGGCTCTGACATGAGACCTTAACTACTGTGTTTAGTGAACACTGATGAATATATCTTCTATTACTTGGGCTAAGAGTTTTCTTTCAAATCTATTTGTACATTTTCCCAGCTGCAATCTTCACAGTTCAAATGTGCGCAGAACTAATTTGAAGCAATGTGTTTAATGTTTCCACTCCTAATTTTATAGTTCCTTATCTATTCTTCCATAAGAGCCATTCTTTATAGGGCATAGCTTTCCATTCCATAATCTGTTTCGCCCATATATTTTATTTTCAAGATGCAATGAGAAGAGTTTTATGGTATATTTGAAGTGGAAATTTAGGGATGGATGGACGGAGTAGGACAATAGCATACTTTAGGTGTTCAGGACTTCTCTGGTAAATTCCAAATACATAATTTGGTGTCTGACTAAGCCACTGGTCTCAAGTATTCAAAAGTTCTGAAGTTCATGTGCCTTATTACAGATGTAGACAGTACACTATCTTCATCAAAATAACAATGAGTGGACAACAAAAGACTATCCACTGTAGAGGAAAAAATTTTGTTCTTAACAAAAATAAATTCACTAAGATAATGGAAGAAGGGTTGTGGAGGATTATTTTATGATGTAATGTTAATTTCTGCAGTTAAAACATCCAAAACCTAAAGATATATTAAGATGGGTTGAGATATTTTCCAGCTCCTTCATTTAGTGAAAAACATTTAAAGGTGCGAAGGTCTTAAATACCTTCCCTTTTTCTACTTATGTGGAGCTTCTGAATATTTTTTCCTTTGAGTGATGTTGAAGAGAATAGATAAGCTTGAAATTTTAAGTGCACCTATATAAAATGTTCTGTCCTTAACTTTAAGAAATTAAAATCAATTTCACATCACTAACTGTGCTAACAATTACAAAACTAATTAATCCTACTCTGTTTAATTTTCTCATTAAATAATGTATTAAAAATAATTAAAAACTACAGTTTCCCTAGCAGGGGACCTCTGCTGAGCACAGTTAAATTGTTTTTGCAGGCAGGGACAAAGACTGGTACTCCTACTTATAAAGTAATTCAAAGAAAAAATATTTTCTATTTCTGAGTTCAACTAATAATCTTCAGAAAAAGTATTAGTCACTGTGACACTGAAAGGGCATATTTAAAAAAAAAGAAATAATGTGTGACCTTGACATGTATTTGTGTACTCTTGAGTGCCAGTAACACTTGAAATAGGTTACCACTGTTTTCTCATTTTTTAAAAATAAATTACATCGTTTAGGTGATTTTTTGTTAAGTTTATTTAGGTAGGGGAAATGATCTCAAAGAAAAAGAAAAGATCAGCTGATTCCAGGCTAATATCCTCAGCTCCTGAATGCCACAGGTAGATACAGTCAGACATAGTGACTGCTATCATCCAACACAAACTCACAAAAAAACAACTAGAGTTTTGTCCTCATGACACTTATCATCTATTTTCACATTAGTTTCACAGAAACCATAAAAAATACAGACAAATAGGAGAATAATTTGTCTGATTACTAAAACAGTTTGGGTGGCAGAGGGTGAAACAACAAACACCGAGATAATGGCACTTTCTGAGCTACAGGAGATATTGTTCTGGTAAATGATCCCTGGCAGTTTTCTTCTCTGAATTTCTTGTAGTTTTTTTCAAATATCTACCTTAAATACATGCGTTACAATAAAAGAAAAAAAAAAAAAAATCAAAACAAACAAAATCCCCAAATAACCAAAAACCTAACCAACCAAAAAAAAAAAACCACCAAAAAACCCTAAAAAATCACAAGCAAACAAAAAAATTCAACCAAACAACCAAATCCACTAAAACCCCAGATCATCACACTAAAATCCACACAAGATATTTACCTACACTGTCAGTTAAAATGAACCACACTGCATTTTTTGGCTTTGGAATTGTGAAATCTCTCACAACCAAAACTCTATAACTCTCCATAAAACATTCCTGGGTATGTGTTCTCTATTGCACTGTGGCTACCAAAGCAACTAAAAATTAGAATAATCCTTGTAAAATGATAACTGATGAGGCAAGACAGTAAGGAGGTTAAATAATGCAGAAATAATTCAGAGAAAAAAAAAAGTAAAAAAAATTAACATCCCACTTGTGGCTTTATGAGAATATTTTTCTTTCAAACACAAACCAGAGAGTATATTTTCATCAGGCCTATGGATTTATTTTCACTCTGCAGAGCACCCAACTGCCTCAACTGTGCAGAGCTAAAAATGAAGGAGCCCATGAAGTCAAACTCCACATTGTACATAAACTACTACTGTATTGATTTTTGCTATTCTCACTGAAATTGTTCTTTTTCCCAAGAAAATATTTAATATTTAGGATTTAAAAATAAACACATACATATATATGTCTTCAAATACCCATTAAAATACTTTGAGTAATCATATCAGTATTTTGAGAGTAGGAGAGTATGTGCCTAAGCGTGGACTGATGAAAACAGATTATTTGCATAAATGCTTCAAAGCTAATTTTACTTATCCCATGACTGCACTAATATGATACATTTGATTTATTACTTGTGTTACAGTTTACCAGGTAAAAATCCAGCTGTACTTAGCACTGTAGAAAGAGAAGATAAAACTTGCTGCTATCTGTAACATAAACCTCATAATCTAATAAATCATAGACATTGAATAATGAATGTGACTGCAAGAAACAAGTAATGGAAAATTATGTGTGTATTAATATGAACTTGAATTTACATATACAGTAGAATTATTAATACACAGCTTAAAGTATACAAATTTAAATATGGAAATAAACAAACATAATTATGAAGCATACTTTAACAACAACCCCTGAAATTTCTGCACTATTTGGCATCAGCCAGTTGTCTTCCATGCAGAAGGCAGGCTCTGCCACAGGGTCTTGCAGGAAGAGAATCCCAGGAAAGAGGGGAAGGCACATAGATTTTTGTTAGCAGTGCTGAAATACCTGGCAGGTATTCACGTACAACTTCATTTAAAATGTGATAATGGTCCAAGAAAAATTCAAATTCATTACCTGAAAGCTAATTTTACTGCCACTAAAATCAAGTTACCACTATTCTTAGATTGACAGCCAGGCACAGTAACTGGAAGCAAGGTGATAAACAGAGAGCACTTACACAAGCTGGGTGATTTACTCAGGACTACAAAAAGACTAGAACTGTATATTGGGTGGATGAAGAAAGGATCCAATAGCAAAATAAGCTAGGTGGGATGTCAAGATCACAAGTGTTCAGCTAAAGACTTCAATGGATACGAAGCTTTTTGGTAGAGGCACAGAGCTTGTAGCTCCAAGTTTGAGAAATGAGATGTGCTCCAACCTAGCATTTTATGTGTGTCTTAAATGGTGTAGAGTACATGTTTTGGTTTGGGCCAGGACAGTGTTAATTTCTTTGCAGCAGCCAGGAGAGGGTGTGGCTACTAGGACACAGAGGTTTTTCTACACCCTCCTTCAGGCGGTTGCTGAGGATGGAAAGAAAAGGACTGCTTCAGAGGAGAAGGTTCCTGCAGGTTGAGAAAATGTGCTGGGGGAGGTGTCCAGTATTATTTATTGGCACGTGTTGTCCCTGTGAATCGTTTCTTTTCTCATGCCCTTTATCATTGGTAATTTTTTTTTTTTTTTGTTACTGTTTGTTCTCTTAACTCATTGCTGTTTCCAGTAAATTGTTCTTATCTCAACCCATGTTTTTTGCCTTTTTTGCCTCCAGCTGGAGAAGGGGAGGGGAATGTGCCAGTAGTTTTAGAGGGAACACTAAATTCAAGAATACCATTTCTAGCTCACCACAACAACAAACTTCAGAAAACACTGGAATGGTGGGAAATGCAAAGCATTAACAGAAGCCATACAGAAACAGAGCACAGCTTAAGGGAATGCCACAGATCTTTATCTAAAGAGGGACAGA